>NC_061805.1:28569463-28875106 GCF_021462225.1 Girardinichthys multiradiatus
GAAGAAGAGGAAAAAGAAGAAGACGATGGCAAACTATGTATAGGTCAAATTTACAAAAGATTGTCCTCCAAAAGCACAAAACACTGATGTCAATGTATGTTGCATCATTAATATTACTAATAATATTTAAAGCATCAATAGGAAAAGATATAAAACAGTAGAACATTTGTTTTCTTTACATTATAATTATTAAGTGAAAATTAGGTAATTTTAAATATTAGTCCTTACTTTCACAAAAACTTAGTATTATGAACTAAAAACCTTCCTATATATAGTGATAATTAGACAAAAAAAGACACTTGAAATGCACCTTTAAAAAAAATTAAAGTGTGAAACTGCAGCTGAAGTGTTTGGGTGGAGTTGAGCAGTGTGCTCTCAATAAATCCTGTTTCAATTGTCAGGTTCCCTGAATCACACATCGTCACGCTGAAATTCAAACACATCCCATACAACAAATCATAATACCAATCTAAATGGTTCTTCTCCAAAAATGTGCTTGTGATTACCTGTGTGTATGAAATCAAAGGTCTCCAAACAGAAATAGAAAAGACATACATTCACATACCTGCTGTACAGCTGTGAGCAGCAGTCCAGCAGTTGTTTGCTGCTGGTTTTGTTGGTATTGTTAAACTCTGAGCTCAGAAGCTGTGAGCAGTCAGGAATATGCAGCACACCTAGATATGATAGTTTGTGTTAAAACAGCAAAAAGTATGCAAATAGGGCATATTTTACAAAAAGTTTTAAAAATTCCATTAAGGTTTTCAATTTTTAATTTAAAAAATGTTATACATTTCGGATGTTTTTAAGTCCCAATTTTAAATAATTACCAAGAAATGTGAGAATCTGAGAGTAAACCCTAAAAACTAAAAGCCTAAATGTAATTAAAGAATAACTTGGACTTTACTCAGATTCCTTCACAAGAGGTAGGAGTTACTGCTTGTTGTTTAAACATGTGCAAAGTTGTGAATGTCGCAATTTATCAGGAACCTTACCGCTGTGAGCAACATTACTTCAAGCAGAGAAGCAGAAATAAATCAGCAAGTTGCTGTTACATTTAATTTTATGATTCTAACTGGGAAACCTTAAAAGAGAAAATTACAGGATAAGGATTACATTTTAAAAGTAACACAATTAGATAGTTATTTGCGCTTGAACAATTTTCAAAATAGATTTTTTGCAGTACCACTAGGTGTCCCCCTGGTGCTACAGAAAATTCTCCCCAAATCTCCAAACAGTTGGACAAAAAAACGTTAAATGACACTGAAATGGAGCATCTTATAGTTATTTATCTAAGAACAAGCTGACAAACAAGGACTCTGGTTTAACAATGGTTTTGTTGGCGGCTTGAGGAACACATTTCTAAAGGTATTTTGTGCCTTTTTGCAGTGTATTTTCATCTAGCATTGGTCAAACACAATAGACTTCAACAAACGTTGAAGAAGAGTGAATTTTCTCTCTTAAAACACATCTTAATGTGACCCATACCATTTTTGCAGTAGGTTTAGGTCATCGCCCCCTGAAAGTTAGACTTCTGCCCCAGTCTCAAATTCGTTTTAGCCTGTAACAGGTTTTCTTAATATTGCCCTGAATTTAGCTCCTTTCATATTCACTTCAGATATGAAACACTCTATGAAATTTGACCTATTTAGTAGGGATGTCCCTATCAGTTAATGTATGTGATCAGGGTGCTGATGTCCTTTTTTAACTATCTGAGACCTGACTAGACTCATCTCCTAAAACCTGTGGTTAGTTGTCAGCTGCACCCATATTGTTGCCTGTTTTTTGTGTAGCTGCTCACTGCATGGAGAACAGCAGAACCTTCATTTAGTACATTTTATGACATTCAAAGCAAAGTGTTACATTTATGAAGCAGAAGAGCAACCTTTTTGGTAGATTTGTTTTGCACACATTTAAAAGGACTGGCCAATAAATATATGTGCCAAACTACAAACAAGTCATATCAATAAAAGAGTAAACATTATATAACTTTATATAAAAAGAAAATGTCATCAAGAGAAAGACATGAGTTAATTGAACAGTATAGCTCTAGGTTTCGAGTCAAATGTATCTTTAAAAACAAGCAATAAAGCTTTTCTCATTTTCGTGACACATTGTCAGAACATTATAGGAGACTTCCCAACCTACATAATTTAGATTTGTGTTGGGAACAAAAAATCTTTGTACATGACATCCTTGTCTACAATAAGGGTCTCATATTATCTTCTTAACTTTCTCTGTTTCTAGTAGAACACAGATAGCTAACTAGAAACTTTAGGTGCCGTTTTTAGGTGAACAGTAGTGCCTGATGTTATTGATTCAGCTGAAAACTAAAATAACAGAACCCAATCCCAAGTTCTAGCCAAACAGTTGCAATACAAGCTGTCATGAAACAAGCCGTGCTTCCAGCAATCAATGCTCTGAGGCCACATCTGGAAATATCTGATCGTCTGTTTAGAGCCATGACAGCTAAAAGAACAGTAGCCCACATTTTAGGAGAACCTCATGAGGAGAAATGCATCAAAACATTTCACAGCAGCAAATACAGGGCAATGGCATTCAAGCAGCCGAGAGAAATCAGCGCAACAGTTTGGAAGTATGGCTGAAATGGTTGCACTACCTCGTTTGGTTTCATAAGTAATAGCAGCTTAGTGATGATTTTAGCTATTTATTTATATCTAAGAACAGTTTAACACTCAGTCATATCAACTGCCAAGTAATTAAGTTAATTTCTAATTGTTGTTTCTGTATTTGGAGAAAACGTTTTTAACATGATGAAATTCTGGATAAAATGCACCACATATAAGCATATAAACAAAGATATGTGGAGAAAACATAGAAGTCAAGAACGAAATACCCCCTGTTATTAGGTACAAACTTACAAAAATAAGTATTTCCACATTTTTATTGTCATTTAAAATGAAATTACAAAATACAAACGTTTTTCCCACAGTGTACCGAATTTGTAACTCACTCACAGAGTGCTCCAATAGACATTCCCAGGGAAGCAAAGTTGAAAAATCCACTCAAAGCATATGTTGCAATTGCTTCAGAGTGGATCTATAAAAAGAAATAAAATAATCAGTTAAAAAAATTCAAGACTTATATAGATAAAATAGGCTTCAATTGATGTGCACTTTTAAATTGATGTACAGGGGTTAGACAATGAAACTGAAACACCTGTCATTTTAGTGTGGGAGGTTTCATGGCTAAATTGGACCAGCCTGGTAGCCAGTCTTCATTGATTGCACATTGCACCAGTAAGAGCAGAGTGTGAAGGTTCAATTAGCAGGGTAAGAGCACAGTTTTGCTCAAAATATTGAAATGCACACAACATTATGGGTGATATGCCAGAGTTCAAAGGAGGACAAATTGTTGGTGCACGTCTTGCTGGCGCATCTGTGACCAAAACAGCAAGTCTTTGGGATGTATCAAGAGCCACGGTATCCAGGGTAATGTCAGCATACCACCAAGAAGGACGAACCACATCCAACAGGATTAACTGTGGACGCAAGAGGAAGCTGTCTGAAAGGGATGTTCGGGTGCTAACCCGGATTGTATCCAAAAAACATAAAACCACGGCTGCCCAAATCCCGTCAGAATTAAATGTGCACCTCAACTCTCCTGTTTCCACCAGAACTGTCCGTCGGGAGCTCCACACGGTCAATATACACGGCCGGGCTGCTGTAGCCAAACCTTTGGTCACTCATGCCAATGCCAAACGTCGGTTTCAATGGTGCAAGGAGCGCAAATCTAGGGCTGTGGACAATGTGAAACATGGATTGTTCTCTGATGAGTCCACCTTTACTGTTTTCCCCACATCCGGGAGAGTTATTGTGTGGAGAAGCCCCAAAGAAGCGTACCACCCAGACTGTTGCATGCCCAGAGTGAAGCATGGGGGTGGACCAGTGATGGTTTGGGCTGCCATATCATGGCATTCCCTTGGCCCAATACTTGTGCTAGATGGACGCATCACTGCCAAGGACTACCGAACCATTCTTGAGGACCAAGTGCATCCAATGGTTCAAACATTGTATCCTGAAGGTGGTGCCGTGTATCAGGATGACAATGCACCAATACACACAGCAAGACTGGTGAAAGATTGGTTTGATGAACATGAAAGTGAAGTTGAACATCTCCCATGGCCTGCACAGTCACCAGATCTAAATATTATTGAGCCACTTTGGGGTGTTTTGGAGGAGCGAGTCAGGAAACGTTTTCCTCCATCAGTATCACGTAGTGACCTGGCCACTATCCTGCAAGAAGAATGGCTTAAAATACCTCTGACCACTGTGCGGGACTTGTATATGTCATTCCCAAGATGAATTGACGCTGTATTGGCCGCAAAAGGAGGCCCTACACCATACTAATAAATTATTGTGGTCTAAAACCAGGTGTTTCAGTTTCATTGTCCAACCCCTGTATATGCACCTGCAGTATGCTAATATGCTTTGTTTTCTGTTACATCAAGATTCCTTTATTAGCCTCATATGAGGAAATTTTGTTAGGTAACTCTGGACATTCAAAGAGGCACGCATGAGAAAGGTGATTTGAATGACCCTATTAAACACCAAGTATAAAACAAAGAATTTAGCCGCTATAATGGGCAACGTAAGGTTGGATGTATGAGAAGTGCAGTTTTCATAATGTCAAGTATGCGCATCTGCTGAGAGAGTAGTGCTTATGTCTGAGTGGGAAGGTGTGTACGTTCCAGATTAGCTCCGTGTTAAAAACTTTTTTTTTTTTTTTCGTTCATCCAGGTTGCAAACAACACATGAAAAATGTTTAATAACAATAATCATCTTTATTGGTCATTGCACATTACAACGAAATTTGTCCTCTACATTTAACCCATCCCTTATAGGGAGCAGTGGGCTGCCATTGTGCGGCACCTGGGGAGCATTCTAAGGGTCTTGCTCAGGGACCCAGAGTGGCAATCTGAGGGATACAAACCTGGCCCCTTGTGTCCCCTCCAGAACGCGAGCCTCCTGTTCTAACCACTAGGCCACCACAAACTTGTTGAGAAATGTCTTTTTGCCAATCAGCTCGGCAACGATGAAACTGTCCTCCCAGGAAACGCCCATCATGAAGGCCAGAGGCATGAAGACTTAGGAGCGGATGAGCTAAAAAGGCAGAGTGAGAGGAAACTTGTTGGTCCCTGTTGATGTATTTGCTGAAATGTCTGCATTTGTACTGCAGTCTGGTTACCGAGAAGCTGAGCTGTGGACAGTCAAACATCCCACCCAGCCAGGAAAGGCGATAATATTGGATATGATGTTTGCTACCACACCTACAGCACAAGATGCACCTTGGGACGCTGCTTCCACCATGTATTTATTCTCTCTGAGGAGACAAGTAATGCAGACATGGCCGTATTATTTCACTGATCCCTCTACTCAGTTTTGAAACATTCACTGCTGTACTTAGTTAAGTTAGAATGTTAAGGTAAAAATAGTCAAATCTCCTACACAGGAACCAAAAAAATATTACAATATTTCAGATTAAAAAAAGAAATTACACGCAATAATGCAAATACTGAAAAACAGTACTCATAAAAAACATTTGTAAGCTTCAGAGTAGTGTAGTGGATCCCTAATTTATCAATCTTTATTAGTTGCTGCAAATCAGTCTGACAAACATGTTTACATCTCATTACTGTTGTACATCTGTGTATTTATAGGTTATCAATATGGCCTTGCTTACCCTTTGATCAGTTTAAGTTCATGATTGGATTTTGAAATCTCCTTTTCAGGCCATAAAATCTTGGCAATGGCCAGGGAGGCTGGAGCGGACATTAATGTTGCTGTAAGCATGTGCATCTACCTAAGAATTAAGAAACAGGAAAAAAGACATAAACGTAGTGGTTCAAAACTGACCTCTGATCCAAAGTTTTTTATCTGAGGGTAAAGTTTTGTCGTGTGTCAACACGGTTTGTCAAGTCACATTTTAGGTATATTGAACCTATACAGCCTTAAATGAGGCATTCATCGCACACAGTCAAATATTGGCTGGTTAATATATATACTCTTCCAAATAACCCCTGGTGTTTCCTTGGGGTAAGCATGACTTTTTAAACATCTGAGAGTTGAAGAGGCAGCATTGAACATCTATCCTAACTAAAGCTTTTTACCACCTAATGAACACCCTTACACCACCAAGTTATCCTCAACCCAAGTGAAATAAACGCTCCCAAAATCGTGCCAGAAATGTTGGCAAAGCCTCCCGCCATCACAACGTGCATGTCTGAGACAGTTAGCTCTTTAATGTAGGGACAAATCAGGAGAGCCGCATCAGTCTGAAAGAGGCACAAAGAGAGACGTTGGGTTTAATGAAATCAGTAAAGTAATACAGCATCATGATACTGACTGCTGCTTAGAGCTACAGAGGATTACATTTGCAAGGAAAATGTTTCCAACTGCATCCATTGACTCTGCTGGGGGTGTTCCCATGAAAACCTGCATTATGAATCCAATCTAGAAACGAAAACAAATCAGACTGGCATAAAATAAATCTAAAAGAAATAATCAAACAGCAAAACATTACAATTAGATAAAGTAAATTCTAGTAAAACTGATATTGAATCATGTTAAATATGTTTAGTTTAAAGATGTAATATTTATTTTACCTTGCTGATGAGCCAGGGCATGAAGCCAAGATAGTAGAGGATGGAGATGACAGAGCTCAAAAATAACAAGTGTACCTGTGTGGAGATACATGTGCAACATTTCCTTTACATGAGCTCTAATGTCCTGGAGTTTGGTGTTGATCTTATTCCTAATATATCAGGAGCCTTCTAAAGTATCCAGCTTTTGTAATCAAAGGTGTCTGACTTGTTACAACATATTTATTTTGATTTATATATATATAAATACTTTTTTTCTAATCTTTTCTTAATTTGTTTGCACTTCGTTTACTCTTCTTCTATCAAAGTACACAAAACTACCCAGCTCTTATGTCAATGACGAATAAAACTTTATTGATGATTCAAAACTAGTTTAAACAATGAGAGCTTGTGTTCACGTTAATGTGATAATTTTACTGCGTCATACCCTGAAGGCAAAGAAGTGGACTATGTAACTATCCCCAAACACAAACTGAGATCCAGCATATGTGAATGACAGAAACATCTGCAAGGTGGACATTTTAAATAAGCAAAACATGTGTAATATGTTACATTGCAGTATCCAGAACCAGCCAGCATACCATGGCTACCAGTATAGAGGGATACATTATCCTGGATGGAGGGAGTGATAGGGGGGAGAAGGGGGGGGGCAATTGGGGGCAGTCATCATATCCCTCCATTATCCAATCCTGAACAAGGAAAAAGATTGTAACCAAGGAGATGACCAGCAGCCCCACAGCCCGCTAGAAGTTTAGGACACATGCTGCTACCACCATGGAAATGAAGCCTGAAACAAAATTGTAATTAGTAACCACCTTATTTATGATATTTATATCATACCACTTTAAAGCACTTTAACAGCAATGTAATACCTGAACAAAGTGCTGTACACTTTGGTCAGCTGGAACAAAAATATACTGCAGCACTCTGGAAATCAGTAACATTTTATTTATGTTGTATTAAATAAATGCCTTCTCCTCATTTATTTTGCTGCTGTACATCCATCAGCCAAGCAGACAGGACGGACTGCGGTTAATGTGAAGATGACTGGATAATATGAAAGAAACCACTCATCCTGATAATTCAGAGTCTTTGTATGGCCGTAATGGAGAAAAACTGTTCTGAGACCATCAATTAACAACTACGAGTGCAGAACACATTGAATTTCTTTGTTTTACCTATTCTGTTTACTGTTTTGGTTGTTTTTATTACTCGGTACAACTGCTACTTAATATACGCAAACAGTGCCCAGACACAAATATAGCTTATTTTCCTAATGTAAGAAAGCTTACTGACCTTCATTACAGCACAGCTTTCTTATGATGTTGTTATAGCATTTCACTCAGTTTGTGGACTGACCTTTGACTGGGCCATTGCAACAACTTAATTCTTTTGTTAAACTAATCTGTTTTAGATTAGCTGCTGTGTTTTGGGAAGATGACAGAGTTTGGGCCAAGCTTCAGCTGTCAGACAGATGGTCTCTTTTGACCATAGAATACTTTGGTCTGCAGGGGCCATTATGTCTGACTTGATCTTGCTCAACTGCTGATGTGCAGTGTTTGGTTTTCACCAAACATGGTGCTGTATTTTACAGTTGCACATTTATACTTTGGTACCATCTCTCCAAAGAAAACTGTTCAAGAAGTCTATTGGTTCATTTAAATGCAATGTTATAAAAGAAAGCCTGACTGCCTTATTCATTTTAAACAAAAGACTGGTTCTCCTGGCAATCATAAAAACGTTATTCTTCTACAGGCTTTTAAATTAGCTTCTCTTGAGCCTTAATTTTCATTTTCCTGACTATGGTCAACTTTTAAAAAGTAAATATATACCATGTTTTTCTAACACTGTCAGGATCTGTCATTTTGGGTTTTTGTTAGTTTATTACTTACTGGATTATTGTGTTCATGTGTTTTACATTTTCCTGTAGATCAGTTTTCCCTTAGTTTTGTTATTTAGTCTAGTTTTTGCTCAGTTCCTCATGTCCCTGTTTTCCTCCTGCTCATTAGTTTACCTGACACATTCCCTCAGCCTCCCTGCAGCCTGGTCCACACCTGTTACATGTTTCCTCTGATTACCTGCCTACCTGTCTCATTGGTCCACATTCCATATCCCTCAGTTTATAAGCTCTCTGGTTTTCATTGTTCCTCGCTGGTTCCTCCTGTAAACTACATGTCTACTCCCTTGTTATCCTCCCGAGTTGCACCTAGTGGTTTGTTTTCTGTTTGCCTCCTGAACTTGTGCTATTTGGATTACCTGCCAGCCTGCCTGCCTGCCTGCCTGCAAGTCCATGTACAATTTCAATAACCCTCAATGTTCTGCGCTCTGGTCCTACCTCCAAACCTATTACCGTGACAGACACAGCCTTTCTATTTTGCTTTGTGTGTATTTATT
Organism: Girardinichthys multiradiatus; assembly: GCF_021462225.1. NCBI lineage: Eukaryota > Metazoa > Chordata > Actinopteri > Cyprinodontiformes > Goodeidae > Girardinichthys > Girardinichthys multiradiatus. Next base: position 28,578,477 of record NC_061805.1, read on the forward strand.
AGATAACGACAATGTGGAGTATTATGTGTGTTTTTGAAACATGATGTTAGATTTAAGTCATTACAAAACCTGATAAAGACCAGGGCCCATATTCAGAAAAAATCTTAAAACTAAAAGTAGCTCCTTGTGACGTCATTTTAGGAAACATCTTAAAATTTTTGGAATTCTAAAATGTTTCTTAGAATTTTACCTTTTTATTTAAGATTAATTTTTTTTTTTTAAGATAAAGGTTATTCACAGAGCACCTTAGGCCTTAAGACAGGTCCTAAAGAGAACAAATGTTAAGAGTAGTGAGGAGGATTTTTTGTGAGCCTAAGAGTGTCTTAAGCAGGAAAAATGGCAGAAAGTCAGAGAGAAAGGAGAAATATTCTCCGTACACCAGTGAATTAATAAAACATTAAACAGTCGAGTAAATGAACAAATAAACTTATAAGCCTCATACAATTATTATAATATAAGATAAAGTTTATCATCCCCGTAGGGGGAAATTAAATAGTTTCAGCAGGAGGACAGATTAAAGGTGCACCTCTAGTAAGGTAATATTAGGAAGGATAAAAACACAAAAACAATTATGAAAAACTGTCAATGAAAAGTGAACAAAATGTAGTATAGACAAAACTACAATATGGTAAAGATTTGTTTAAATATTTACAGACTTTCAAGAATAAAAACTTAGCAAAAATTGGAAAAACCAAAAAAACAAAATGTATATACATTAATACACTGTCTAGACAAGATAAAGTCCAATAATCTAAACATTATATCACATTCCAGGCTGGTGTGTGAAAGCAGAGGGAACAACCCACTGATCTGCTCTGGAATGCACTCCCGGTCTGTCTGTTTGTTCCCGCTGTGATGCCGTGACCAAATCTACCTTTCCAGACTCCTCTATCATCCTCCATCGGCAGGCTCTGCTCCTTTGTCCGGTTTGGTTTTCTCCACCTTTTTTTTTCTCCATTTTGTTTGGTTGTTTTGTCAAATAAAACCTCTTTATACAAGAAGGTAATCACAGTAAAATGCTGACAGACGAGTGTCCACATTAATATCAAATGAAGTAGGAAAACGACCAACACGGCGAGTGAACATGACAATAAGCAAATAAAAATAATGAAGAGTATGTAAATAAAATTTGATGCTGTGTGATAATTAATTTCATTTTGCAAAGTTTTGTCATCATAATTTACACCTTTCTGAGTCCGGTCCAAATTCTATCATTGGTTAATTTCTCTCCATTGATCACTAGGAGAGCATTTGTTTTTGGGTTTTTTGCAACAACCAATCACAGCTCTCAGAAGACAGATAGAGATTACATAAAGATTTTTCAATTTAGTTATGGAAAATGAATTAATTGTAGGTGCAAGTGTAGAAAATAATTGGATAAAACAAATGGAGAGGTGCATATTTTGGTACTTAGGCATCTGCTAACACTGCTGACCTTTAAAATCTAGAGACTGAGACAAAAGACCTATTTAGTGACCTTTGTTACACTTTAACCAAGGTTAACAAAGATAATCTACCTGCACCTAAAACCAGGTTTATAGTCAGATTATGGTCTTTGTACTCTGCCAAACAGACACGGTGCACCTCCAGATCCATCTCCATCACGCTGGGCTCACAAAACAAGCCAGATAACAGGGGAGACAAGGAAGTGGCTTAATATACTATCTCAAGGAACAAGAGAAGGGGTGGTTTATAAGACATGAAGAGATATTGCATGTTTGGAAAAAATCAACAAAAGAAAAATCACCAACCATTTCCTTGGGCGGTCTGTCTTTTGTGTGAATTGCTTGTCTCTCTGTAGGTACACTCAGGGTCAAGGTTTATCTGATCTTGTTTTCATCACACAGACAGCTACACTGAAAATAATTCATTGCACATAAAGACACAGTTTTTTTGTGAGAGACAAAATCCACAGTGTTTGCTGGCAGTACATAGTTTTTGGGATAGTAAAAATGTGAAGCAATGTGAGGATTGTTCAAAGCCAGGATCTGAAACCACACTAGAACTTCCTAACACTACAAATCTAATTTGTGGAACTGCCGAAGACATATTTATATCAGTATTTAGAATTTGTGGAGGACTTCTTGAAGAACAAAACTTGAAAGCAGCTGAAATCAAGAGAAACATATTTTTTAGATGCATTTAGATAGATTTATAATCTGAAGAGAAAAGACTGAATTTAAGCATTTTTCCTACCTCTAATTCAAAAGCCTCGTTGTCTGTTCCCTGGATTTCTATAATATTGGGCTCCATGATCTATATGTTTGTTAATGTTCAAACACTGACCAACTTGTTGAGAGACCTCTTAGGCAGATTTGACCCAAAGGTTTTCACAACCTCTGCTCTTTTTTTTATCGTTCTTCCGTTTCCTGGGTCTCCTTTCCTTATTGCTGTTATTTTTCCTCTTTCATTTTTTTTGCCAGTGTTTCATCGCATTCTTTGCTGCATTATTGCGCTACTTCTTTAATATTTTACATTGCATGCTGCCGTTCTTGTTTGCATTCTTTCTTTCTGTTCTACATCTGTTGTACAAACGTGCAATGATCAATATTTGAAATAAAATGTAAGTTTTTGTTCTATTTGTTAATGTACAAAGTCTAGCAAAGATATTCAGACAAGTTCAACTCTTTGTCATGTTAAAAATCTTTGCAAGGATTGCATTTTGTTGACCAACACAGAGTAATACATGCAGTAATAGTGATTTGGAATAAAAATGATACATGGTTTTCATTTTTTTTTTTACAGGTTCTCAAGTCTCAGTTTTATTCCAGGAATATCCTGTAATTTGCTCCACCTGGCTTCCCTGTCCTTGCTAAAGAAAAACATTTCCACAGCATAATTCTGCCACCTCCATGTTTCACTGTGTTCAGGGTGTTGTGCAGTCTTAGTTTATCTCCACACATAGCGTTTTGCATGTAGGTCAAGAAGTGCTTTTTGATCTAATCTGGCCAGATTACCTTCTTTCACATGTCTGCTGTGTCCCCTACATGTCTTTTAGCAACCAGTAAATAGAATGTAATAAAGCTTTCTTTTTTTTTCCCACTCTTTCATAAAGACCATATATGTGGAGAGCAGAACTAATAGTTGTTTTGAGCTTCTCCCACCTGAGCTGTGGATTCCTGCAAAGTTATCATGGGTTCCTTGACTTCTTCTGTGATCAATCCTCTTTTTGCTCTGTCTGTGTAAGGAGGACAACCATGTCTGAGTAGGTTTGTGTCATATAAAACATTTTGTATAAGGGATTTAACAGTGTTCTGTCTGGGATATTGTGTTTCTAAAGTAACTTTAAATTTCCCACAACTATATCTCTGACCTGTCTGCTGTCCTCCTTGCTCTTCATTCTTCACAAATGTTCTCCAAAAACCTCTGAGTCCTTCACAGAAGAACACGATTTTTATTTTTATTTGATACACAGAGGTGGACTCTACTTACTATTTAGGTGACATCTGAGGGCAATGGATTAAACTAGAATGTATTTAGGGATATGAGTATAAATGGGGACTGAATACATTTGAACCATGTATTTATCCTCCCACTTCACAATTATGCACTACTTTGTGTTGCTATATCACATTAAGTCCCTAAAAAGTAAATGTAAATAAAGTTTGTTGTTGTAATTTCACGAAATGTGAAAAAGTTCAGGTGGTACGAATACTGCAAAACCCTGTATGAATTCATGTCACATTTTGTCTTTAAAATGTAAATATAACATTTATATTTGAGGTATTTTGGTGACCCAGTAGAGGGCAGTGGTGTATAATTTGTCAACACAGGTACACATGAACGTTAAAACAGGTTCACGCAGGTCTATAGGCAATCCAGAGGAAGAAGCAATCCTTGGAAGCTGCTCTGTTATTAGACAGATAGATAATATCATTTACACTTGAGATAGAATAATAACCTTTTTGTTGCACACAGAATCTGACATGATTTTAACTTTTTCTTGCTTTCACACCTGTAAGGCTCATGCTCTCTTCTGCATATGTCTGAAGTAACTTTAACGTCACTGTTTATACATACAGGGTGAGATTGCAGAACAGAGAGGTTCTTTCCATCAATCTTTTTAAATAGAAATAAGCTGCTCCATTCTGCACCATATCCACATTATAAACCGTTATTCAAGCTGATGCCCAGAAGTTTAATGGAACAAGGTCATTGCAGGAAAATAGCTCTGACAGACTGAGGTTTGATTGTCCACAGATCATGGGCAAATAAAGCCTCTCAGGAAAGACAGAACAACATTCAATAGAAAGAATGATGACTTGAACTTTGTTTTCACTCAACACTGTCTCAGTCTCTGCCTGTAACAGAGTCCCCAATTTTAACACACAAAGAAACTAAAGATTGGCTTCGTGTTAATTTTGGTGTTTTAGTCTAAAAAAGATGTACATAAAGTGTGATTTCTGTTAATTATGTTTCAAATGCTAAGAGCAAAGGCTGAACTAATTATAAGGCAGGACCCTAATGAAACTAGAGAAGTTATTCTACTGTAGAAACAGAGAAAACAGTCCTGAAGTCAAAACATGACTGTCATGCAAAAGTCATTATGGGAGATTAACACAAGTGACGGTTAGTAAGACAGTGGTTTTTAAATAATTGCAGATACTGTTAATTATTTAAGATGTTAACTGAGCTTACACTATAATTTTATAACATCATTTTTAGGTGATGTGTGTTAAGGTATTTATACCATATTAATTTTAAAACTTTTGTATCGCTTTTCGAGTTTTTATTGATCGGTTTATTATCAGAATGCCGGGGAGTATAGTTTTTTACGTACCAAGTACTGAATTCATATGACACTAAACTTATTTGTGTTTGAACAAGTATTTGTGATGCAACAAGAGTTACATTTAATAAAACTATGGTTGAAAACCTCAACTGTAACATAAGTTAATGTAAATATAAAGGAAGAAAACCAATAAATGTTTGTGCAACAGCATAACTGACTGTGATAAAACAAAATGCTTGGTTTTTATCACAGAAAATTGTTTGAATCGTAAATGTAATCTCAAAGCAGCAAAACCAGGCACTGAAAAACAACCAAACCTGATTCTGAGACAACAATGCAGTGTTTATTATGCAGCATCAAAGATAAGTGATGCAACAATGAAATACATTATTAAGCTGCAAGAAAGCTGATGACTATTGATCAGCTTTCTTGCAGCAACTGATTTTGATGTATCAAGACAAGGGATTTGATCAAATAAAACATGATTGTCATTCAAAATTAAAGGTGATTGTAATGTGAAATGACTAATTATTTTACTTCAACTACAGAACTGATTATTATGAGGAACAAAAGACGATTTTGAAGGAAATATTATAAGTGTAGTCCAGAAATAAAAACTGAAAATGATGTGGTATGGAAACACATGATTGTGATACAGTTACATGGTGGTGATGGCAGGTATGATGACCTGAGTGACTATCAGGCAAAAGGATGTGCAAGTGATGCAAGAGTAGAAGTGATTTAAAGACACATGATACAGACTATTATGACAGATGCAACAACGCAGCAAATGCGATGCAACGCAAAACGTGGCATCAAATCCCATTTTATTATACTCAAACAGGTTATTCTTGTGGAAAATCTGATTATTGTCTTCTGTTAAAAAAAAACTAGACAGGTAACTGTGATAACAATAAGGATGTTGCAACAACACAGCCAACTCTGGAACACCAGTATTATTTACAAGTGATTGTGCTGGAGACAATGGAGTGATCTGCACAGCTGATATATGTAATAAAATGAAATAGATGATTTTAATAAAACAAGTCAGCCCATTTCAATGAAATTTTTGAATTATTGTAATAACATGACCAACATATTGTGACAACACGGATTTTTGCAAAGTCATTGTTTAACAACATAGGAGATTATATTGAACTAATTGAATGTAACTGTGCTGCAGCAGTAGACGTAATCTTGACATCATGATGCAGGGATAGTGTTCTAAACTGATATACTAGGAGTGTATAAAAAAAATCAAATAAATCAGTTTTCAGATTGCAATGCAGAAAATCTGAAAAGAGTTCAAAAATCTGATTAATAAAAATAAGCTCACAACTGTGATGGAGTAGATCTGAATATAATGACAAGGTAGACAATACTGGGTTTCTAAAACCTTATACAAATCAGGTGCCATACCTTAAGTTATAATGATGCGGTTAGGTAAGGCAGATGCCATTAGTGTGGAAGGGTTGCTAGATTCTAGTGGTGATGCAGCTTTAGGATTTATGGTACCATGTACAGAAACAAATACATCCTGTTGTAAAATACAGATCCAGATAAATGCAGATCTTGGTCTGTATTGTACCAGATACAGACAGAATTTTAATTTAAAATTAACAATTTGAATGCAATATTATAAATATAATTAGTTTGTCCATTTTGAAAATAAGTTTATACTGTTTAGGAATTTAGTGTAATTTCTACAAAGCTATGACATTTGATATTATGTTTTAATTTGTAGTTGCTAATTGAACATGCATTGTGAATAACCTTTGGGGTAAGAAGAGTAAATACCCTGAAATGATTTTGAACCTCATGTGTGACATATTGTGACCCAGAACTTGATGCTAAATTAATGTTTTATTTGCAAACAAGTGCTGAAAGGGGTTACTGCTTGCTTTAATGTCAGAGACCTTTAACTCAGGCCACAACCTCTGTCGGATTTCAAAAATAACAGAGAGAAACTGGAGTATTCTGTTTGTGTTACAGTGACTTAACTGGTCCGCCCACCATGTTCTGTCTGTGTAGAACGTGTACAGTTTCTGAGGCAGAGACAGATCTCCATAATTACGCTCGCCTATTCAGCAGCACGGCCTGTGCGTCAGCGCAAACGTCATGTTTGAGGTGCACGGCGAGAGACAAGACACTGGAGAGGCCTCCTCACATGCTGCAGTATGCTGGGGTGGCTGCTGCTGCTGCTCTAAGGCAGATGTGCTGCTATCCTCTGTCGTTCAGCTGCACGGTGACAGATTGAGGAGAAGTAGCTTTATCTGTCAGTGGCTCGACCGTGCAAAAGACAAAACCACTCTTATTAGAAATACAGTCAGCTAAAAGAGATGTATCGCTGCAGAGTGACTGGCATCCAGCCTACACCCAGAGATGACATATTGATTCAACTCCAGTACAGCTATAAGCCCCATATAATTGTTAAATATAACCTAATGATTTTAAAATGTGACGCTTGGTCTAGTAGATGCCAGATAAAAACTTGACGGCGGGCAACTAGTCCCACTTTCTTGGTCATTCATGCACTCTTGTCTGCTGTAGCCACCACATTTAAGTTTAAGCTTCTGTCCGCTCATTTAGGAGTCAGAACATGTTGCTTAACCGGAAATTTGCATGTATATTACCTTCCGTTATATTTTTTTAATATTACTCATCACGATTTGAACAATTGCACTTGAGTGAAAGAACGAAAGAGAGAAAGAAAGAAAGAGCCTAATTTGGACAGCTTTGATTCGAACTAATTAACTGTATGCAGGTTTAGAGAGGCCCAGCATGACAACGAAATGATAATAATCACAACCGCAGTGTTGATGAGAATGATTATGACAATTACAGTACAGCCTCTAAATTGACAGGCTCTTATATTTCATTCCTGCAATGATCTCAAGGCAGTAAAATGAAGCAAAGTCTTCAAGGCAGATTTTATCCAGCTAGAGCTGGTCTAAGGCACAAGAAAACAAAGCTGCTGCGGCCTACTGTTCGCAGGGGATCCCAAAAAGCAAATGAAAAAGCAATTAATTACTATTATTTATTTACTGCCATCCATCCATCCATCCATCCATCCATCCATTGTTAAGCTTATTGTAATGTGGTTGCTGGAGTAACAGGTCCAGGTAGAGAAACACTAAAATCCTTTTCCCTACCAAGTCTTCAACTAATTCCAGGCAATCCCAAGGTGTTCCCAGGCCAGGTGGGATATATATAGTCACCCCAGAGGGATCTACCTCTGAGTCTCCTGAAAACCTCCAAAGGGAAGAGTCCAGGGGACATCCTGATTAGATACCTGAACTGATTCTTTCTGATGCAGATGAGCAGCCTGTTTGAATTAAGCTTCCCCAGAGGTCCTCATCTTACCGCTAACAGTGAGCCAATCCACACTTTGGAGGAGGCTAATTTCATGCTCTCACTATTTCACAATCCATATCTCATGTAACATAGAGAGACTAGTAAATTGAGAGCTTTACTTTTTGGCTCACCTCATTCTTCAACACAACAGACTGGACCATGGCCCAACTTCTTGAAGATGAGGCCTGAATTCATCCATCTCCCATTCCACAGACCCCTAGAGACTCCACTGCTTCAGTCAAAGACTAACCCCTAAGCAGGAGGGAGCAAATGACCTTTTTCTGGTTGAGAACCATGGCGTCAGACTTAAAGTGCTGCTTCACACGCGTCTGCAAACTGTTAAAATACACACTGAAGGTCACAGCTTAAAGATGCAAAAAGAACTACATCATCTGCAAAAAAAAAAAAAAACAAAAAAAAACAAAAAAAAAACAACTAAACAAAAAACTTAAACTAAAAAGAAATACTAAGCTGAGACCTTTTAGTTCCCAAACCATGCCTTGAGCTCCTGTCTATGAATGCCACAAACAGGTTTCATAACAAAAAGGGAACCTAGACTGAGACCAAGCTTATTTTTGTGAATGTGGACACACCTCTGGCTTTGGGTATACAAGAACCAACAAGCCCTGAAAAGCAGCTAGCCGGGTATGGAGCAGGTATGGAACATGTAGATCCTTCAGGTCATGAGAGACCTGTTTACTCACTGTTCCCAGGTCTGAACTAAACAAAGGGAGACAGCATTTAGTTTATATGCTACTCAGCTCTGGAACAAACTGCCTAAAAACCTGAGATTTGCAGAGATTGCTTATTTAAATCAGGACACTTTACACTGAGCACCTTAATAATTGCCACAGCTTTTCCAATAAAAGTAGAAGATTTTTCCATCAGTTCGGCTTTATTGTGTCTTAGCTTTTTATTTGTTTTAAATTTGGATTTGTAATTCTTTCTTTTTGTGTGATGCTTGATATTTTTATTTCATAAATACAATTAAAACTGTTTTGCCTTTCCTAGGGATGCTGTGAAGTGTGATCCCTTGATAGTGGGATTAAACTCTCCAGTCCTCTTTCTTGAAAATTGGGACCACCGCCCCATTCTGCCACGTCACAGGTGTTAACTCTATATTATGGTTTGCAGGTAAACCATGAATGGGGTGTTAAACGCAGAGCAGACACACAATTAAGAGCTATTTGGGTTGCTGTGGTGGGTGATTGGGTTATGACTAAAAGAGGGATCCCAAATCAAATTGTTATTAGGTCCCCAAACATTCTTGGACCTGTACACTCAGAAAGTAGTGAAACTTAAGTCAAAACGGCTGATTGTTCATTACCAACCAGTGCATCCAGCTTCGTGGATGCATTCGCCTTGCCTTAAGCTGTGAAATATTCCAACAGTGTCCCCAGATCTTCCTAAAAGCAGATCAAGGAACAGAGATCAATGGTGTCTCACTTTATACATGATCTGCTTTGATGCGGGTCCTCATCCTTTCCCTTCTCCCCGTCTCCTCCTTCATCTGTCCTCATCGCAGCCTTCATCTGTGCGCGCCGCACATTTTATCCCAGCACCAAGCAAAAGCAGCAGCAGCAGCAGACACTTATCCACACACAGAGAACATTGTGCCGAGGACGCTCCAGTCAGAGACATCTGAGAGAAAGAGAGAGAGAGAGAGAGAGAGGAAGGGAGAGAGATTCTGCTTGGCACACAGCGCCCCTGTGGCAATGAGACTTTGACTGACTGGCTGTCTGACGGAGGATTCTGGAGGACAACGCAGCTCTTCTAATCCTTTTCACACCCTTTTCTGTGTCTCGTATGTCATTTCGGAGACCTCTGATGGTTTTCTAGCCTCTTTTCGCCGCTTCTTGCCACCTCAGCATCGGACTCTGCTTTTTATTCCGCACCTCTCTTCCTCCATCTCCTTCTTGACTGGCCGAACCGGGGCTGATTTCAGCTAACCTGGGCCGGGCCGAGGGGCTTTTCGGCGAGCCTTATAGCTGAGATTTGGCACACGAGATGTGCGCTTTGGGACCCGGGACCTGGGCTCTCCCCTCGGTGTGGGGAACCCCTGGCTCGTGGCAGTGCTTCTGGTGGTGGCTCGTGGCGGTCGGGGTGACGGTGGGCTCAGGGGACCCGTGGATGTCCGCGGAGGCATGCCCCTCGCCTTGCTCCTGCAGCAGCACCAGGATCTCCTGCGTGGACCCGGAGCCGGGGATCAGCTCGTTCCCGGTCCTGCAGAGCGAGGCGGAGATGGAGAACATCACCGACATGTGAGTGTGGAAGCTGTCAGAACCGCATCCCCAGTCAGCCTAACCAATTTTATTTGAAACATAATTTAATCGCGGCTGCGCTACCCTTCCAACAAATAAAGAAACGCTCACACTTCAAGCATCCTGTCTTGCTGATGTTCGGACAGCAAAGAAAGAGCCAGGATGGAGGGGTATTTAAAAACCATTTCATGCAACGAATTGTAACCTCATGCATGAGTCTAATGCGGCTTTATTGTTTCAGATTGTCCAGACCTTTCTACTTGCACGATTCATGTGCATAATACACTTATTGCAATCAGAAGGGGCATCAATTATTATGCACAAAATGTCTTTTTAAAACAAATCTAATTTCTGACAGAGTTTATACATAAGAAAGAGTCCCCCACAGTCTATGTTTGCGTGCGTGTAGTCATCAGACACCACAGTCCAAATATTAGCACAGACACTTCCCAAGATGGCTAATATGAGTTTGTTTGAACTGAGATGAGAGAATTGATGCTGAAGGGGAATTTGTTTAAGCAGCAATTTTCTACTCAGACTGAATATCTTTGCTCATTTTTGAAGACTAGATCCTTCTTTGGCTTTTTGGGTTTTGGAGTCATGTAAATTCCATTTTAGATGAGGAAACCTGAAAATGAGCTTCTTTTTTTTTTTTTTTTGGCAGAGGTAAAAACGTCCTTGTTAATATGACTTTGGTTGGATAGAAACAAACCTTATCACCGGCCTTGGAGAAGCCTTGGAGGCTGTTTAAATGAGCATGAGAAGCAATCATGGAGTACTTGGCGACAGTTTGAACCTAAAACGACATTGCCAAAAGCCGTGAAGATGGTGAAACTTGTCCGTTAATTGCGGAGATGTTCCGATTTCCTTTGTTTGGGGGAATATTCCTCGAGATGTCAGGAGTTGGTCAAAATATAATGAGATGAGTCCAATTTAGGCTCTTGTACTCAAATACAGATGGTTGTGAAGTGTAATTTCTGACGGGCTTGTGCAAAATGCAGTCGCTTAGTCAAACATATTTAAATGCAGTTCGCCGCAATAACGTACGCAAGTTTGCAAAATTAGAATAGTATTACTGGATTATGTATGAAATGCCCGGTTATAGCCTTTCTGAAATAACTCATTTCAAATTATATATACATACATAAAGTAAGTAATACTTAGCAAACTGAAGTCTGTCAGCCTACTCTGAGACACTGAATAATTAATTTGTTTTTTTATATACCTCATTTTAAAGATATTTTACCATACAGAAAACCTTGGTAGTGTTAAAACCTCTGTAGCTTCATTGTTACTACACTATTCAGAAATTCCTTCTGAGTCATCATTTGTTAAATTAACTTTGAGAAGCACATATACACGGATTAAGCATAAGGTTGTGACCAACACGCTGACTGCCCCTTTTGGGCTTATATTTGGCCTATTTTGCCGTCTTGCACGTCACCTTTGAGGAAGCAATGTTCACCTCTGCTTGAAGAAGGTATGTTATGCCCGATCAGGGTCTAAATTCATTAGTGAGTTTCGAGAAAAATTAAATAATGTCAACAGATAATAACAACAACAGAGAGTTGATGGGAAATAATGTGGATTTGGAGAAGGTTTTAGGTGATAGAACACAACAATAGTCGCGTAACTAAACCTTATATGTTGCAATTACAGTCTTTGAACGCCTTTTCTGTTCCTGTGCATAATGTCAGATTAAATTTTTTCACACTTAAAAAGTGCCAAACAGCTAAAATGTTTTAGATAATTCTTTATCAGGGCTGAAGGAAACAAAATAGTTTTTGTAAACCTTCTGATTTGGAAATGGTTTCATGTACAATTAGCCTGAGGGCTTGAGCCATACAACTAGCACTGCTATGACTCTGTTATGTCTGTAAAATAACTAATTCTTAAATTCTCTCCTAGGGTTTTGTTTAGCTTGAAATGCTCTCAGCCATCTAATCCCAGAGCTGTAATATATGAGAAGTACACATGCTCGCTCAGTTCTTTTCATGCACACTGCTGCTTGCAAACCGTCTCCTGCTGTCCCCTGAAACACAAGCGGGTCAAGTGCTTTGCTCAGATGCTGCTAAAGGAAAAGAGGCGAGAAACCATTCTGCTTCCTTGCTTTCTGAGAAGCTACAACAGTGTTTTCCTGTGTGATGTACATCAGCTGCAATCCTTGAAAAAGTTTATTTAAAAAAAGATCTCTGTTTATGCAGGCTTAACATGTTTATGTCTTGTTGACAAGTTCCTGCTTGTGCTTCCTCATGTTAACAAGTTATCTTTGTGTTATGCACGCTTCTATCCCCCGACAGTTACATCGCAAACCAGAGCAGCTTCTCCTCCATTAATGACAAAGACCTACACCACTACAAAAACCTCAGGAACCTGTGAGTCCTTTATGACATTATATTACCTGAGAAACAACATTTACTTGTAATTGTGTATGATATAAAAACAATTGCTGTGTTTTTTATTTTATTTTAACAGTGTTATTAAACATATATGTCTCATCATATTAAAAGTATTAAAAATGAAATTTGGGGCTGTTAAAACTTACAGTTTATAAACTTTTCTTCTGTTGTTGTTTGCATAGGCACTCTAGTTTCTATCTCTAATCTCCCAAATCTTAAAGATAAAATAAAAAAACCTTTTTGTTTAGATTAAGAAATTGATACCAAGTACATGATTTCAGTGGGGGGTGGACCTGCTGTAGCATAACCCAAAATTCACAGAAACTTGTGGCACCATGTGGCTCAAAGGCTGCAGTCCTCAGCGCAGCTCTCCCCCAATTTTGAAATGGAATGATACCGGTTCCGATTGTGATTCCTTACTTTGATTCCAGTTCCTATCGATTTTCGATTGCAATTCTTTTAAGAGGCAGGGTCAAAAAGGTTTATATGGTTCAAATTAGCTAGTTAACCAGAGATCTTTCTGGATGAAACAGTCTGAACTTCTCTATTAATTTTAATTCTATGAACCTTTTACTTTTTGTTAACTTTACTATGGATTTCTCACAGGGCTATTTTCTACCAGTATTTCAATATCAAACCTATAAACTTGAATATAAATGTTATATTCAGGTTTTCACAAGGGTACACTTTCATAACAGAGCTTTGTTTCTGAAAACCTCATTAAACACATTTTCACATATTCAGTGTCTGATGCTGCAGGTACTGACACATGTTACTGAGCTCTCACTGATGGGCTAACCTGGTGCCGAATATCAAACAAAGACAAACAGCTTGTTCAACCCAGTCCAGATTAGCAGCAGGTATAGGATTTAATCAGAAACAGTTATTGTTGAGGAAAATAACCATATCAACGTTCTCAGGCATTATGCGTGAGGTTTCTGAACAGATAGTGTCTCCTGCAGTGGAGAACACATGTTTGCTGGGTGTAGAAGAAGCTTGAATGCATAAATATGAGAAAGTGAGATCTGGCAGCAAAGGATACGTCCTTTGTTGGTTCACCCACCATGCAGTAGGGTCCTCAGAGCTAATTTAGTAGGACATTGTGGAGTCTGATCAACAGTCTGGCCAACGTGAGCAATTTCAAGTGTTTGTCTATGAAAAAATACATGTGCTGATGTTAGCTGGGTATTTGCATTTAAGATGACCCGCCATTTTAGGCCCAGTGTAACTTGTTTGCTGCCTCAATGTTGGTATAAGTTGTGGAGAAGGGCCAGTGTAACACCATGAATCAGGACGTGTTTAATCACGTTGGTCATGTTGGAAGTGTTGCACTGAGCCGATTGGTCATTTCTTTTATTAAAGTTAAGGCTTCTTCTCTCAGTCAATGGACTAGATATCTAAACTAGGAGTCAAAATGAAAAATTTGAACAATTCCATGAGAATCGTAATGTTAGTCCCGGTTCCAATCAATTCTCCAGACTTGATGCCCTAGCCTATGAGCATCTAATGAATAAAGGCCACTAGTCCCACAAAACCTTCAACAGTTGAGAGCCAGCTTTGTGTTACAGACTTTACTTAAAAGACTTTACTCAATATTTTCAGCATTTCTTACTCATCCCTTAAAGACTAACAAAGTAACTGCTTATGAACAAAAAAGTATAAACTTTTATATCTCAACACAGATTCCCAACATTCCCAACATTTTCCTAGAGCTTTTTTTATGAGGAGAGCCTCTAAACAAACTTGGTTCTTTAAAGAATAAAATGCACTTATTGTTTTACACCAGCATGTCCCAATATGCCATCTAAAACAGTTAAGCTTAATATGATTCATAGTGCTGGCAGATTTAGGTTTAAAGTAATATTGGACACTTTTAGTTTTACCCACGTTTCTTCTGACTGAAGGTTGTGTTAATGTTGTGGTGCGGTCCAGCCAGAGTCCCAACTTGAATCTCTTAGAGAATTAGTGGACAGAGCTAAAGATAAGGGTGATGGCAAGGAGGTCTTCCAATCTCAATGACTTGGAGCTTATCACCAAAGATAAATCTACAAGATAGCAGTAGAAACATGCAAAAAGCTGATCACCAATTATAAGAAGGATTTAACTGCTGCCAATACATATTTTTCCTTTGATTATTGAGGATGGTATTTACACACCATTTGTTTTTATTAAATATAAAGAAAATGTATAAATATGCACTGTTTTAAATTCAAACTCTTTTACATTGTTTTATTGTCTTTCAAGTGATACTTCATTTTTTTTTATCAGAAAAAAACTTCTTGGTTGAATGAAAATAATAAAAAAAATTAATCTGCAAGGGATTTAAATAGTTTTGGGCTTAACTGTATTAGCTCCTTATTATGGCATTCAGTATTTTCTTTCAAAAGAAATTAAGCATTTGTTAATTATATACAAGCTGAACTGTTAAATATGTTCTTTTGGAAGTTTTAAGAACCCTTATCATCCTTCCACTTATATATTATTATAAATTTATTTATATTGTACATTTAGTGCCGTAAACTTACTGCATGGTTTCTAAAGGATTTATCTACAGTTGCATTACAGGTCAGCAAGTCAGAGTTAATGAAAACAGAACTTGTTCTAGAGAGTTTTGACCTTTTGGATGCATTTTTCTCGTTATAAACACCACAGCAGCAGCCCCATAATTTGCTGAAACGGTTTTCCTGCTTTTGATATTAATAACGTGTTTAATGTTTTTAATGTTCCCAAAAACTCTAATGATAATGATATGTTTGTTTGTTTTGTGTCAGAACGGTGACCAACAGCAGGCTGACATACGTATCAAAGCTGGCATTTCAGAGCAATTTAAAGCTACAGTATCTGTAAGTAAAAGTGTTGTTTTCTTTCTTTCTATCAACAGGACAAATGCTGTGCAGTTATGTTCTTTACTGTTTGTGGGCTAATTTGTGGGTCGCTTTGATATAAATGGGTTCAAGAATTGTCACTGTATAAAAAAGTAAATATTTTATTTACAGTTTGTTGCATCTATGGCTGATGTGAAAATAGAATTATATACTATTATATAGTTCTTATATATTATTCAATTCAATTCAGTTTTATTTATATAGCGCCAATTCACAACACATGTTGTCTCAAGGCACTTCACAACAGTCAGGTACATACATTCCAATTAATCCTAACAATTGAACAGTGCAGTCGGAGTTAGCTTTTTATTCAAATTGGATAAAAAGTTTTTCTATCCAAGGAAACCCAGCAGATTGCATCCAGTCAGTGACTTGCAGCATTCACTCCTCCTGTAATATATAAAGGCATATTTCTAATATGAAGAAATGAATCACTAATTGAGGTAAGAAAGGAGGTAAGAAAGCACATGAAGGCCCAAAATTAAGAATCTGAGCAAGATAATCCATCTAAATTATTAAGGAATTAATAAAGTTTTTCCTAATTATTTTTGTTTTGTTTATATTCAATGCCATTCACTTATGCATGGTTTAATCTCCAGGAATTTGAAAGACAACAACCTGTCATCCCTCTCCTGGAGGATATTCAAACACCTCAACATCTCATATCTGTGAGTAAACAGAAGCTTTCACCATCACATTCTTAGTGTCTATTTGCTTTAAATGGGTGCATATAGGATTCCTGATGTCAACTCAAGTTTTGATTTTATTTTTTGCCAACCTTAAATCCTTAGGCAGTTATTTTAAAACTTAGATTTAGGCTGCAAAGATGTTGGATCAAAACACAATCAGGCTGTGACTGATTGTTGTGCCATCTACCTCCAAACAAGCATGGCTCATAAAATACCCATCAGAATTAATGTCTGTTATTGTTGTGAGAAGTGTTTAGTTACTATAGTGAGGTGTAAAATATATATCCCATGTGTGCCCAAAGAAACCATTTTGAGTTACTTCATAGTGTCTGAATATGTCTGACAGTTTCTTTGAACTCCCCATAATCTTCTTAAATGAGCTGTTTTGCACGTGCAGGAAAACTGTAATTGGGTATTCTGAAGGAAAATTAGATCAGCAGGATTGATAAAGCTCTCATATCTGTCTGCAGAAAGAATAGCAACATCTGGAAAGAGCTTCTCTCTGTCTCTCAGTAGTAACATAATAAGCCAACCCATTCCAAAGTTAAAGCCAGAAAGAGGGGAAAACAGCAAGCTAGCCTTTACAGAGAACTACTGAAATATAAGCCCTCTAACCCCACATTGTTTAAGGACAAAGTTGCTGTTTTACCAAATACGTTTACAGATTTTTTTCAATTCATCATCTCTACATGTATGACCACCATTCATTTTTTTATGTCTGATACGTTTCAACACAACCTCACATTGTTCTACTTAATGAGGTACAGATTAAGTGATTACCTGAACCCAACAGCAATATGTAAGACTGACAGCATTCCAAGGTCCATTAAAAAAATTGTTTATTCCCTTAAACATTGATTTCTAAATTCATCCTAAGGTAAAACATTGGTTTTATATTGTTTAAAATGAATATCAACTCTGAAAAAATGACATCTTTGTTATATTGATTGTATGTTTTTTTCTCTATGGGTTAAACATTGTCAGTAGCTGTAACAAATAATTGAAAAATGCAAATTATAGCCAAACACCTATAAATAGTAAAACCAGAGAATACTAAGGTGCTGAGTATAATGGCAAAATGCATTTATCCTGGTCTAAGAATGAGAAGGTGAAGGATTTTGTGGATCATGAATTCCTGCCATGTCTTTAAATTGTGTGTGTTGTTTGTGAAATGCTCCAAGTGTGAATAGTGCTTCTGTATTGGGATCAAGAGTGTGGAATTTACAGTGTTCTGCTGTGTCAGGACCTGGTATGTTACTTGTGCCATTATGGGACTTTATTTTTGTCCTTTTTCAAAACGAAGAATCAACTGAACACCTGGGAGATGAGTTTCAATGTTATATGAGTTCTTCCAAATGATTAGAAAATTATTAGCCAAATTGACAAGAAATTCGGTCACGCCATGAATTTCTGTTTCAGTTTCTAACATCTGGCATGCTGAGGTTCATAAAAAATCCATATAGTGTCGATGGGATTATCTTATTGTTGGGTCATTGCTGCAATATTTGAGACATACTGTAGTTGTGTCACTTTTTTGCAGTGGTGCAGTGGTGCATATTGTATGGTAATACTACACTATAGTGTGACGAGAGTATAGGAATTTTAAAGTGATACCCTCATGCTTTCCAGAGCTGTAGTTAAAACAATTTGCAGTTACTAAGTTTTAACTTTCTGTGCTTGTCTACATACATGAAAATTGTGATCAAGTGCACAATAATATCCACCCATTAAGTGATCAGTGGATGGTGTAACCATATCCTAAAATGAGATTGTTTCCAGATTTTACTCTAAAGACAACTATTTTGATCTGAAGAGCATGAACTTGTAGCACTGCAGCTGGGTCCTTTTTACACTCACTGCTTTTTTTCTTTTGCTGACATTTTGTCATTTTTTAAAAATTATTTTATTAGTTGCACTTTTTGTTAGTTTTTTAACTTTAACAGTTAGTGTAAAAAAAGAACAGGAGTTGGCACAACAGGCAAATTACAGGTCCTTCTCAAAATATTAGCATATTGTGATAAAGTTCATTATTTTCCATAATGTAATGATGAAAATTTAACATTCATATATTTTAGATTCATTGCACACTAACTGAAATATTTCAGGTCTTTTATTGTCTTAATACGGATGATTTTGGCATACAGCTCATGAAAACCCAAAATTCCTATCTCACAAAATTAGCATATCATTAAAAGGGTCTCTAAACGAGCTATGAACCTAATCATCTGAATCAACGAGTTAACTCTAAACACCTGCAAAAGATTCCTGAGGCCTTTAAAACTCCCAGCCTGGTTCATCACTCAAAACCCCAATCATGGGTAAGACTGCCGACCTGACTGCTGTCCAGAAGGCCACTATTGACACCCTCAAGCAAGAGGGTAAGACACAGAAAGACATTTCTGAACGAATAGGCTGTTCCCAGAGTGCTGTATCAAGGCACCTCAGTGGGAAGTCTGTGGGAAGGAAAAAGTGTGGCAGAAAACGCTGCACAACGAGAAGAGGTGACCGGACCCTGAGGAAGATTGTGGAGAAGGGCCAATTCCAGACCTTGGGGGACCTGCGGAAGCAGTGGACTGAGTCTGGAGTAGAAACATCCAGAGCCACCGTGTACAGGCGTGTGCAGGAAATGGGCTACAGGTGCTGCAATCCCCAGGTCAAGCCACTTTTGAACCAGAAACAGCGGCAGAAGCGCCTGACCTGGGCTACAGAGAAGCAGCACTGGACTGTTGCTCAGTGGTCCAAAGTACTTTTTTCGGATGAAAGCAAATTCTGCATGTCATTCGGAAATCAAGATGCCAGAGTCTGGAGGAAGACTGGGGAGAAGGAAATGCCAAAATGCCAGAAGTCCAGTGTCAAGTACCCACAGTCAGTGATGGTCTGGGGTGCCGTGTCAGCTGCTGGTGTTGGTCCACTGTGTTTTATCAAGGGCAGGGTCAATGCAGCTAGCTATCAGGAGATTTTGGAGCACTTCATGCTTCCATCTGCTGAAAAGCTTTATGGAGATGAAGATTTCATTTTTCAGCACGACCTGGCACCTGCTCACAGTGCCAAAACCACTGGTAAATGGTTTACTGACCATGGTATCACTGTGCTCAATTGGCCTGCCAACTCTCCTGACCTGAACCCCATAGAGAATCTGTGGGATATTGTGAAGAGAACGTTGAGAGACTCAAGACCCAACACTCTGGATGAGCTAAAGGCCGCTATCGAAGCATCCTGGGCCTCCATAAGACCTCATCAGTGCCACAGGCTGATTGCCTCCATGCCACGCCGCATTGAAGCAGTCATTTCTGCCAAAGGATTCCCGACCAAGTATTGAGTGCATAACTGTACATGATTATTTGAAGGTTGACGTTTTTTGTATTAAAAACACTTTTCTTTTATTGGTCGGATGAAATATGCTAATTTTGTGAGATAGGAATTTTGGGTTTTCATGAGCTGTATGCCAAAATCATCCGTATTAAGACAATAAAAGACCTGAAATATTTCAGTTAGTGTGCAATGAATCTAAAACATGTGAATGTTAAATTTTCATCATTACATTATGGAAAATAATGAACTTTATCACAATATGCTAATATTTTGAGAAGGACCTGTACACTGATGTAGACCCAGAGTAGTCTAACATGTGATGGTCAAAATCATTTTTACTTTAATTGCTGTGTAAAATAAAGGGATTCTACTTATTCTTTACTTTACAAGTCGGAAGTCACAGTGATGCAATAATGGAAACCTTTTAATTAGCTTGCAAACAAGATGTGACCTTGTAGAGAAAAAGATTACCTGAAATATTAGAGTTTTTTGTCAGGCTGGTTGAAACCAGAGGTCAGAAAGTTACAATTTGCTTGCTTTTGGTCTATTGTTACTCAGTCTTTGTCAGGGTTCTTCACTATGTGTGTGTTTGTGTGCTTCCAGAATCCTGTCAGGAAACCCTTTGCATTGCTCCTGTGAGAACATGTGGATCAAGCTCTGGTTAGGAGAGGAAGCAGACACTCAGGGGCTGCGCTGCATTGAGGATGGAGGAGCACGCAAGCCACTCTCAAGACTGACTTTACCTAACTGTGG
The DNA here is from genome assembly GCF_021462225.1 of Girardinichthys multiradiatus. NCBI lineage: Eukaryota > Metazoa > Chordata > Actinopteri > Cyprinodontiformes > Goodeidae > Girardinichthys > Girardinichthys multiradiatus. The sequence goes on from NC_061805.1 coordinate 28,598,862, forward strand.
TGAGGACACACACACACACACACACACACACACACACACACACACACACACACACACACACACACAGAGACACACACACAGGAACTGGAAAAACATCCACAAGCTGTTCAGCATCTGGAGACAACACACATGCTACCAGCTACCTTGATTGAGGTGTTTCTACAAAGTTCTTCATTTTCTAATATTTTGCTTCCTTTCTGCGTTAATGTGCTGTGTTAATTGTGTGTTGCATAGAAGTGTTGGTGTTTCAATGCAGGCTGAGAATTGGTACTGTGAACCAAATGTGCTAAGTGTTTTGTCAGTTCACAGTGGGTGTGGGGAATGTATGAGTGAATAAGGGAGCTTTTCTGATATCACCTAAGAGAATAACTGTACAAAGAACACAATTCACACAACGACAACAGCCTCTGCAGTAATCAGTTATCCATATCTGCTGTTACGTGTGTGTGTGTGTGTGTGTGTACAGGCTGCAAAGAAAATGCTGCCCACACTTTAGTTCAATTACACAGAGCTGTGCTTAGCTTGTATATTCTAATTTCGCTCCCCACACATAAAAGGAGCAGAGGAAGCTGCAATGTCCTACACATCAGTGTCCAAAGAAATGAGCAAAAAAGGGAAAGCAAGCACACACACTTTAAGAGTTGATGTTTCATGGTGCTTTATGCCACAAAAGTGACAGCGGCACCTTTGTATATCTACATGCTGTAGGGATTTATTGGATGTGTATGATGTGTATAAAATAGAAAGCTCTTTGAGATGCTCTTAAAGGCCAAATAATCTGAAATGCCTGCAAGTTGTTCTCACTCAGCAGGTTCACTTTGTTTTATCCTGGCATTATCATGTTCTCTTCATCAGCCTCTTCATTTTCTCCTGTATTTATAGCGAGCTGCATGAAAACATTGAACTTACAGAACTACAAGAACAATAAAGTCTTTTTACATCCACTTAACTATAAAAAATGACTAAAAAGTGCAAAGATGCAGTATGCTTCCCCTGTTGGGAATAATGTCTCTGCATAACTAGCAGATAACTTCGTAACAGTGTAGAGATTTATGAACAAGTGTATTATGGACCTTATCTAGAAGTTTTCTCTCACTGCAGGGCAGACTCCTACAGACCTTATGCATTTATGTGCTGGCTTAAGGGAATGTTTATCAAGCTTGAATGTATAAATGTCAGCAGTTAATTGAGACTTTATTCCTCTCTGCTTTATATGCCCTGCATGAATTTTTCATGAATCTTCTTTTTTTGGACTCTCTTCTGTTCATAGACAGGGTCGAATTACAGCTTGACCTGTCTGAATGTCTGCATTGGACCAACTCTTGTTCTTTTTTCACTTTTGCATCCTATAAGTATCAGACTAAAATTGAAAATCTCTTAAAGATTATTTAGAGTTTGCATTTCATTTTGAGTTTATCATTTTGAAACAGCGTTTATTATTTTGGACATTAATTAACATCCGTATAATTCTTTTAAACTGTGAAAATCATAATTTGTACATCTGTTCCTTTCAGTTGTGCAAAATAGCCCACTTGTGCAAGCAATATGAAGGTGAAGATTTAGGAGATCTGTCCAATAAGGGTCGTAACTTGTAGACCCAAAGGACTGGCTCTGAGATTTAAAAGCCCAATCTACATATATTTAGCCGCAATAATAAATAGCTGCGTATGGAACATTGCAGAAATAGCAGCAGTGAATGGAATCAGTGAAATCTCCCTTTTTTACACATAATAAATCTGTTTTAGAAGTGTTGGTTTACCTGCACTACAGTAATGTAGCCGTTAAAACAATATTCTGAGGACATAATATGTCATGATCCTTACACTCTATGGATCTGCTTGGAGATAACTTTCTCACTACAAAATGTCATTTTAGGAAAAAGCCACTTCAAGCTAATGCTATACATTTAAATACTGGAAAGGAATTTAGAAAACTCATCTAAATGTGTTGCTGTTATTTATTTGGCTCAAACACTCACAAAAAATGAGTTCCTGCTGCAGCTAATTATTGTGGCTGAACATGTGGTACTAACATTTGGAGAGAGCGATTATTGGTTTAATTTGAAAGCACAATCTGTGGTCATCAGCAGAGACAGTAGATACATAAAAAATAACACTATGCATTTATTTACATAAGAAAAGTTATGCTTTCCCATAACCAACATCCATGGTGTGCCTGACTCTTGTGGCTGTAGATTTCTGCAGAGCTTACAGTTCTAGCCCTGCCACAAACTGTGTTGTGTCCATGGCCCTTAACCTTGGGTGGTTCCTTCTTTAAAAGACTAAGGTCTAATGCAAAAACATTGTTTAATAACCCTGATGCAAAAAGTGTTTTAACACAGAGACCATTTTTGGTCCACGAGAAGAGATCCATCCTCTTCACCTACTTTTGTACACGAGTCTTTCCCAATTTTGGGGTGGGGGTGCAGGGATTAAAAGTGCTTACTCCCTTCTTTTCTGTGTTGCCAATAAGCAGCTATGCATCCACATAGCAACATATTACCATTAGAATCGTCTTTTTTGTAACTATTCTGTTTAATGTTTACAGCAACTGGCTGTTGCAACCTGCTGTTATGTATGCTTTATCATCATCAACTTTAGAGAAAATTTGCTGCTAAAGCTCTTTTTGTGTCAGAATCGTGCATTCTAAAATTACGTATCTTTTTGAAAAACAATGGAAAGGCCACATGTAATTTTTGTCTCATAATTTAAAGATTTTTAGGTATTCTTGCTCAAAAATATATTTGTGCTTCAGCTGGACTTCAGCTAGATCTAAAAAAACAAAAAACAAAATCATAAACCTGGAAGAATTATTGCCCTGTCGGTGGTGACAGTGTAAACTATCTGGTCAGAAATAGCCCAGGGCCATCAGGACACTCAGGACACAAACAATAAGTTCACTTACAGGAAGCTAACAATGTCATTGATAACTCCTATTGATCTGTCCCCTCTGCATCCCCTCCATTAACTGAGTTTATTTTTAGCATTAGCATAGTCACAACAGGGCCCCTGGAGAGGTAGGCAGGGGACCCCCGGTAGAGTGACATATGAGTAGGAGGACGTGGAGGGGAAGGAGTGCCAAATGATGCCCCAGGGCTAACTGTGATACACCAAAGGACCTCTCAGTCTGGCCAAACTGCTGGTTGTTGTGCCTCATCTGTATTTCTCATTTTCCATTTGTCTGTCTGATTCATGTGTGTCCCTGTGTCTGTGCCTGACCATTTCTGACTGACACTGTGAGGGAGGCACAAAAGAGAGGAAATGCCCAGTGAAGCCCCAGGGCTGAGCTGACACTGATCTCTATCTGTTAGCATCCACCGACAGAATACTGCCGGAGATCTGCTCTAAAAAGCTTGCTGAAAAGGCGGCTGACCGATGCAATTTATTACAGATGTGCCGTTCTGAGTTTACTACAGCCCCGCTCATGCAATATAAAATCTAATCCACTGTGTGACACATAAAAAATGTTGGAGTTCAAACAGCTGCAGGTGTTAAAAGGCTCGCACTGTCTAAAACAATAAAACTGGCACATAAAACTTAGGAACTACTCAACACAGCGTAATTTGCTTCTAACACTCTTCTTCCAGCTACGTGCCTTACTTGCTAATCTAAAATTCAGAATTTTTAGGGGTTTTTTAGGCTGGCTGAAGTCTGCAAAGTTTACAGAGCTGGCCCAAGGTTGGTAGAACCTGAGAATAATTTGTGGGCCCTTTTCCAATTCAAAAATTAAAATATGCTGTATATTTCATCATTATGCAAAGAGTGATGTATTTTAAGCATTTATGTGGGTTAATTCTATACACAATGACTTACAGCTGATGAAAACACAAATATCAGTTTCTTATTAATATATTTAATATTAATATTTCTTATTATATAGTGTCCAAAAAATTTTGTTTACACAGAAATGTTATGTTTGTGACATGTTGTAACCTACAAAATTAAGGAACACACTGGACATGAAAGTTGCCCAGGAGACAGTCACTGACACCCTCCACAAGGAGGATAAGACACAAAAGATCTTCCACAGAGTGCCATATCCAAGCATATTTATGGAAAGTGTTGTGGAAGAAAAACCTCTGGTTGAAAAAGCCTTCATCTGTATTATGTACTGTTCTTTTTGTTTTTGAGAAGATGAGTTTAAGATGTTTATTAGTAGTAAAGCTTGATCACCAAAATTACCAGAAGTAAATGTTTGGCATGGATCACTCTGTGTTTAATGAATCTATATAATCGATGAGTTTTACTTTTTAAACTGAATTACTATAAAAATAAAATTTTTGATAATTTTCTAATTTACACCCATATTTGTGTACAATTGGTGCATTTATAACCATTTCTTTAAGAAATTGAATCTCTTATAGAGCCCAAGGCCCGCCAGAGCCCCAAGCATAGTAAGCCTATAGCTCAGAATGGCCCTGCACAAATGTGACTATCTGGGGAAAAAAAGCTTTATTATTGTGGTCTGGAAATGGAAGCAGACCCATTACCAGACCTGTCTGCATGGGTTTTCTGTTTTCATCTGTCTGCTTTTTATGTTTGTCTGTCTCGCTGTCACTTCATCTATTTGCTTGAATGACTTTGCCCCTCAATCGTTCCCCTTTTTCTGTCTTTAAACAAGAAAACAACATGTAGGCACAAGCCTTAAACGACAGTGCAGACTAGCACGGGTTTACAGCACGAGTTAATTGTAAAGGTATACTGCTGTCCTTTAAGAGCAGTGTTTTGCTTACAGTAAAGGGTTTATAAGCAGCTCTAACAACTGAAGAGCTTAGCTGATTAAAGCTATGAAGTGAATCATCTTTATTGGACAATTGGACAATTCTGAATGAGACAACATTTAGTGTGTGTAAAAAAATACAACAATCTTTTTGCATAGCTGAAGCACATAAGGGTCTAGAGGGATGATATCCACCCTAAATGTTTTTCTTCACCTCTATGGGAGGCTGTGTAACATACAATCAAACCTAACTAATATCTATATCTATTTTTAGATCAAACGAGATACTAATATTATAATTAATCTGATTTAAAAGAAATGAAGTAAAAATATTTATTCAAAACTCTCCATACCTGAGATTGTATTGGGAAAAAAATGTTAAAATGTATATAATCCTTAAACTTTGTGATCGTTTTAATGTTTAACCTGTAAAGTGGATCTGTATTGTGAATTTCCATATTTTGAATCGTAAATTTCAACTATTCCGAAATACTTTTTATTAAATCAACAATCAACATTCCATTTAAATGAAATGCATGTTTTTCTTGTAACAAAAGACATCACTCTTTTCTCATTCAGGTATTTTGTTTTTTGGATGCTTCAGATATTCAGTGTACATTCTTTCTATTTAGAACGGCATTGCAAATTTTTGAAAAAAAAAAATTGTCTAACCAGGAGAAACTTCAATTTTATCTTCTGTATGATTGCTTTTTGTCAAATGTTTTTATTTCTCTGGTTTTGTGTTAAAATTACCTTCTGCCAAGTGTTTACAATATACAGGTCCTTCTCAAAATATTAGCATATTGTGATAAAGTTCATTATTTTCCATAATGTCATGATGAAAATTTAACATTCATATATTTTAGATTCATTGCACACTAACTGAAATATTTCAGGTCTTTTATTGTCTTAATACGGATGATTGTGGCATACAGCTCATGAAAACCCAAAATTCCTATCTCACAAAATTAGCATATTTCATCCGACCAATAAAAGAAAAGAGTTTTTAATAATAAAAACGTCAACCTTCAAATAATCATGTACAGTTATGCACTCAATACTTGGTCGGGAATCCTTTGGCAGAAATGACTGCTTCAATGTGGCGTGGCATGGAGGCAATCAGCCTGTGGCACTGCTGAGGTCTTATGGAGGCCCAGGATGCTTCGATAGCGGCCTTTAGCTCATCCAGAGTGTTGGGTCTTGAGTCTCTCAACGTTCTCTTCACAATATCCCACAGATTCTCTATGGGGTTCAGGTCAGGAGAGTTGGCAGGCCAATTGAGCACAGTGATACCATGGTCAGTAAACCATTTACCAGTGGTTTTGGCACTGTGAGCAGGTGCCAGGTCGTGCTGAAAAATGAAATCTTCATCTCCATAAAGCTTTTCAGCAGATGGAAGCATGAAGTGCTCCAAAATCTCCTGATAGCTAGCTGCATTGACCCTGCCCTTGATAAAACACAGTGGACCAACACCAGCAGCTGACACGGCACCCCAGACCATCACTGACTGTGGGTACTTGACACTGGACTTCTGGCATTTTGGCATTTCCTTCTCCCCAGTCTTCCTCCAGACTCTGGCACCTTGATTTCCGAATGACATGCAGAATTTGCTTTCATCCGAAAAAAGTACTTTGGACCACTGAGCAACAGTCCAGTGCTGCTTCTCTGTAGCCCAGGTCAGGCGCTTCTGCCGCTGTTTCTGGTTCAAAAGTGGCTTGATCTGGGGAATGCGGCACCTGTAGCCCATTTCCTGCACACGCCTGTGCACGGTGGCTCTGGATGTTTCTACTCCAGACTCAGTCCACTGCTTCCGCAGGTCCCCCAAGGTCTGGAATCGGCCCTTCTCCACAATCTTCCTCAGGGTCCGGTCACCTCTTCTCGTTGTGCAGCGTTTTCTGCCACACTTTTTCCTTCCCACAGACTTCCCACTGAGGTGCCTTGATACAGCACTCTGGGAACAGCCTATTCGTTCAGAAATGTCTTTCTGTTTCTTACCCTCTTGCTTGAGGGTGTCAATAGTGGCCTTCTGGACAGCAGTCAGGTCGGCAGTCTTACCCATGATTGGGGTTTTGAGTGATGAACCAGGCTGGGAGTTTTAAAGGCCTCAGGAATCTTTTGCAGGTGTTTAGAGTTAACTCGTTGATTCAGATGATTAGGTTCATAGCTCGTTTAGAGACCCTTTTAATGATATGCTAATTTTGTGAGATAGGAATTTTGGGTTTTCATGAGCTGTATGCCAAAATCATCCGTATTAAGACAATAAAAGACCTGAAATATTTCAGTTAGTGTGCAATAAATCTAAAATATATGAATGTTAAATTTTCATCATGACATTATGGAAAATAATGAACTTTAATATTTTGAGAAGGACCAGTACAGTACTTAATTGTGGTTAAATCATGGCTAATCTTTATTACAATTACTCAGTTCTGATAATTATTTTCAGCTGGTCATAAAATTAATATTACAAATGCCAGCAGACAATTTAATTTCCTTTTTTTAGATGTAAAAAATCTTATCTCAAATATCTGGAACAGTATTTTTTAAGTAACAATAAAATAAAACTAATAGAGAAAAGTGGAAAGGTATGTATCTAAAATGTAAATTTCTGAATTTCTCCAAGTAAATTTTAATCAGTCTAGATAGAACAAATATACTTATGGATATTTAAAGAAAAAAAGCATAACAGACATTAAGGACGATCTTTGAGACTTGTGACATTTTTATTGTGATAGGGTCAACAGCATTCTGGATAGCTGAAATGTTCACTTTCACTGGGCAATTTGGAATTTTTCTAAAATGAATATGTGGTTTAATATTATATAATGAATTGGCTTGGCATACTGTTACCAGAAAACAGAACTGTGGCTGTCTAAAACTACAACTTTTTCTTTCCCCTTAAACATTATTTTGGTGTTTAACCATAGCTGACATTGTCTTTTGTGAACAGGTTTTGTTATAATAATGTAAATAAATTAATGGCTAGGAACAAAACAGAAAAAATAAATGTCAGTGTCCTAAAGATATGCATGGATGAAACTAAAAGATAAACAAAGGAAGCAGATCAAACTAAATGTCCCGATGATTGGTGTTCTGGGTGACAATCTGTCTGGCAAAAAGAAAGCAGTAATGAGCCTGTTTCTACAAATCTCTGACGTTTATACTTTCCATTTTTCTATTATCCCTCTTTGAGAGCAGAAGCTGTTTCACTGTGTTCAAACAAACAAGACAAACAACCAACTTACAGACTTAGTGTCTGCTACTCTTAGAAATCACAGAGTCTGTGTTTTTTCTCTATTGTGACCGATCAAAATAGCTGAGAGCAATGGCACTTCCAGCAAAGATGTTGAAGTACTCTGTGGCAGAGGTAACTTTGTGTATCACAGCACATGCTCCGGGTGAATAGCAGCAATGTTCACAGGTTAAAGCTGCAACAAACTGTCAAAAGGCATATATGTAAAGTTAATTATATTTATTTAACAATGCTTAATAGATGAGACATTCTTGGCTTTAGTTATTTGTCACTTTTTCCATATTCAAATCATTGTTTACAGGAAATAAGCAACAAACTTCAAAATTATGTTAAAAAAAGAGGGACATTTTTTGAGTAAGACACAAATAAAATGCACAAATCACCACTAAAGAATCCAACAAAGAGTAAGTGCCTTTCATTTACAGTTTTTACAACTAAATGCCTTTTATGTTAATATGTTCCACTGAAAAAGCCTTGGTTTAGATGAATAAAAGCAGCTGGCATTAAGTTTTAAGAAATAATGCAAACTCAAATCAGAATGTCTAATGTTCTTTGTGCATCCTGAAAAAGCTATTTCCACTCGTTTTATTAAAATTTAAGATCTATGTAAATAAAATGTTACTTATGTTACAGACAAAAATACATTCTGGTGTTATGATTAAATCATAAAATAATACAAATTTATGACAGACAATAGATGGTAAATAGGAGCTCATCTTCTTGAAAAATCAATCAGCTAAAAAATACAACTTTGACTTCAAGCTGTGCCTTCAGATCCTTACAGTTAACTTTAATTTAGGGTACTACAGACTGGCAGAAAAAATTGTTCAAACACCTAGCAAGTCTTAAATTAATCTTTTATGGGGCTAAGAACAGGGGGAACAGTTATATTATGCCAATTAAAAATGAGTTCATCACCTACAGAAAAACCTTAGTTGGAACCAGAGCAACGAGGGCTTCACAAAACATGGCAGTATCAAACAATGTGTGGGGCAAAGATGAAAAGCATTCTCATAGCATTGTGCTCCCACCACCATGGTTAACTGGGGAGGTAGTGCGTTCTAGCTGATTTCCACCAAACATAGGATACTGCATCCGTACCCAGATCATTCAGTTCTGATATATCTGAGCACAGCACCTACTACCACGTGTTTGCTGTGTTTGCTACGTGGCTTTTCACAACTGAAAATAGGACCTTTTATGGGTTTCTGTTAAGAAAGGCACTTCATAGTATTCTTTTTAGAGGTATAGGATAAATTGTCGTATACAGCTTGTTCAGCTAATTACTTTAAACTCCTCCTCATCTCCACTTGTTGATAAGGCGACCTTTCAGGTACTAGTATTTTATATATTTTTTAAGAAGAACAACTTTACAAAATTTGTAGATATTTTATACTGAATTGTAAGGTTGGCATGGTCAGGGATGTGTCCATATTGCTGTGCTGGTGTGCTTAATGTAACCTGCAGATGGTTGAGGTGGCTGTAGAAGCCGATTCATTGAGAGGTTGTTAAGATATCTGAGTCTGATACGCTAGCTGGCCTGCCACCAGCAAAATGACTGGTTTTTACAACATCTCATGGTGATTGAGAGGGCGTCTCTGCAGATAAGGGCTTTGCTGACGGACATAAGAGGTTAGAGGATGGAAGCTGATAAGAAATCTTTTCAGTTTTATCTGCAGCAGCTGTCAATGCCTATTTCTCCCCTCTCCTCTCTGTGCTCCTCTTCTCACTACCAACAGAGTTTATATGTCAGGGACAATGGTGATGAGGTACTTTTTCAGGCTGATTGGTCATCCCCAGGTCACCTCCTGGTCAAAGCTGGAGACACACACAGAGTCACCAGTGTCTTTGCTTTGACAGAGGCTTCAGACTGTGTCCAATCAATTTAGTGCCTAGCCTGCTATAGACATGCAATGGTAATCAGTGTAACCATCACTGTGTTGAACTCTGTCTCTTTGTCTTACTGTGTGATTGGGGTGAGTGTGCCCTAATGAAAGCAGGAGAAACAGAAAGGGACAGGGAGATTGAATTTGAACTCTTTTCCTGGTGCATCTTTCTTTTTACTCTCTGGTGGGTGTGTGTGTGTTTGGCTGCTTCTCCTTGTTCATTGTAGGGCTTGTTGCGTGCCCTGTGTTTTAAATGGATAAACAAGAGTTGGTCAGAAATCCTAAGTTCACTTCTTTCTGTACCTCCTTCCTCCCCTCTCTCCGTCTCCATCCCCAACTCATTTTCTTTCCTGCACTTTTGTCTTATGTAGAGGTTCCAATGGCCACTCTGAGCCCACCCAAAGTAACCGCAATAGAAGGGGTTAATGTGGAGCTCTTTTGTACGACCTCTGGCATGCCCTCGCCTGAGTTGATCTGGAACATGGAACTGCTCACTAACTCCATGGTAAGCTGTTACACACAATTTTGGACACATACATACATACATCAGTTTGTGAGTTTATTTTTATGCTAAGAATTGTTAAAGATGGTTACAGGTTTAAACTTTCTTAGTTTCCACTTGCCTCCTTTCCCAATATCTTTTCTTGAAATTTTATGTAAAAGACGAGTAAGACTAAAGACTAAATAATTGCAGAAAAAAGGGATATGTGGTTTTAAATAAGAGAACATTCTAAAACTAGTCAAGACTTCATAGAACAACCTTGTTCTACAATTACAGCGGCAAGTCTTTTGGGGTATTCCCTTGCAGGCATTACCCATCTAGAAGGTGAAATTTGTGCCCATTGGATTGGATGGAAAATGTGAACAACAATGTTCAAGTTATGATATAAATGCCTTACCTGAACATGATGTCTATCCCAGTGTAAAGTCTTTTGCATCCTCTAACATGTTTTCTTGTAGTTATGACCAGTATTTAGTTCCATACATCTTCACATCAGGTTTTACCAGCTTCTTTGTCCCTGATAAAGAAAAGCATTCCCAAAGCATTATACAGCCACCACAATGTTTCACTTTGGGGATGTTATGTCCAGGGGATGTGCAGTCTTAGTTTTCTGACACACATAGTTTGCTTGTAGGCCTAACAGTCCAGAAACGACATACAGCTGAACACAGAAGCACTGAGTCAGGAGTACTTGGTATGGGAAAGAAAAACTGTTTAATCATCAATTAAAGCTTTGTAGTTGTTATTTCTATCCATCCTTCAATCCATTAGCTGTTCCTGCCTAATCCATTCAGAATCATGGGGGGACTATCTTCAGGCAGAATACTTTGGGCAGGTCACCAGTCCATAACAGAGACTCAGAGGAAAAACAAGCTTTACTCACACGTTCAAACTAACATTAGTTTATATTGACCAATCAATATAACAGTCATGTTTTTGGACTGTGGACGAAAGCCACAGTACCTAAAGGGAACCCGTACAATCCCAAACAAGTTTCACATTTTGTACTCTTTTTAAAATTTGACAGAAAGATTTTAAACATTTAGTAAGCAAAAACAGATACAACTCAAAGTAACTCATCATTGAATACTGTTACCCAATTCTGTTTTCTCTCACAGATCGAGACTTCTGGCCAGTTTTCAGTGCTGCGGCTCTCAAACCTGTCATCATTGGACCACAACAAAAAGATCAGCTGCACGGCTGAAAATATTGTCGGAGGGAGGGAGTCCTCTTTGCTGCTGGATATACGCTGTACGTTCACCATCTGTCAAGCTGGTGTAATAAAATTAGAACAGAAGTAGACTTTAAAACAGGTTAAAGGTTAAAGGCTTGAAGGATTTCTTTTCATAATTTAATCCATATTAACTTTGCATGTTTTGCTTGTTCTACTTTTAGTTATGATCTAAAATCTGTCTTCTCTTGACTCTGTACTCTCAGTTCCACCTAAAATCACAAAACTGAGTGATGCTATCCCAGACCATCACTGGTGCATCCCTTTCAGCGTTGCAGGTTTGTAAGATAAAAAACATAAACATACATAAAAAACAATTTACTCCAATTTTCATATAATTTGAACATATTATTCTTCTTTCTTTTAGTTCTGTGAACATAAGTGAGCCTTTTGCACCATTTTCATTGTGTTTCCAGCAAACCCAGTACCAGATTTCAAGTGGTATCTGAACAATGAAGAGGTGACAGAGGGGGAGTACATTATGACCATGATCTACGACATCACAGAGAGAGAATACCATGGCTGCCTGCAGCTGGACAATCCCACACACTTCAACAACGGGCTATACTCCCTGGTGGTTAAAAATGAATATGGCCGAGACAGAAAGGAGATTATTGCTCACTTTATGCACAAGCCCTATGATGGTGAGAAGCACATTGAAACTTATTTTATTCTCTGTTTCTATTAATCTGGACTGAGTTACAGAACGAAATGTGTAATTTAAACAGAAGAAGTTAAAACTTGCATATTACAGAAATAAAAAGGTTTAATTTTATGTATTTTTTGCTCTTCTAATCTGTAGGTCCTTCTGAACCTTCCTACTATGGTGAGTAAAATGTTTTATTTCTCTCAAGTATAGAAGTAATATATCCTATTCAGTCTATTCATTTTGTCATTGTTTTTAGATTATGTTTCACATTGTCCCTATCAGTTGACTGAAAATTTGTTTTAGAAGTCTGTCTTTCTCTTGTTTTGTTGTTTCTTTCAAGGTCCTGAGGGTGCGTTACATACTTACACAACTTTTGTTTTCTCACTGTCTCCTTGATGTCTGTATTTCCTTTATGACGCTGTGCCTGTTTGGTGTGTGTTGTCTGTTGGTTTGTGTGCTGTGTTTGTAAAGTGGCTGTGCTGTCCTAAACTAGCTGAGAGAGCGGGCATGGTTTTACAAGGTTACTTGTTAAGTGCTGCATGTCAAAATATTTGAACTAAAACATATTTTACTTTTAGATCTAATTTGTCTATCTGTCTTTGTCTTGACACGTCCTCCCGCCAGCAGATGTAACCTCAGGTACAGCTTTACCGTTTATTTGTTCACTCTGGTTTACAACACATTTACAAACTGACAATAAGCTTTTAATTTACCTTAAAACCTTCAGTCATTAAATGGGCATTAAATGGGCAAAGAAACGATAACATTTAATAATCTACATTCTGTAAGCTAACCTTATCTGTCCCTGAGTTTATTTGAGGCAGGTATAGACCAGTGGTGCACGAATGTTTTGCTATGGGGACCAAAAGCTGAAAGTACTCACCGCAATTTTGATATTCCTAGTATAGATAATCACATTGATGTCCCAATAAAATAAAATTGTCCCCTGTATAGAGCCCTAAGCAGTGGCAGTCAGCAAACCCATAAGCTCCACTTGTCTGTAGTAGAGCCACACCAGACAACATACCAACTGTGACAACTATGTAATCCATTTTGTTTTATCACTATCCATTGGAAACATATCTTCTCTCTTTAGAGTTTGTTATAAAAACTGCTACATTGCCTTACTCGCTTTTAGGGTTATCTGGGTAAACTTGTATTCAGTCGTGTAGCACACCCAGGGTCTAGTGCTTGAAAAAATGTATAGATTTATTGGTAAAAAGGAGGAGAGAGTGGTAAAGTCCATCAAAGTCAATCCTAGTAGCTTCTTGTCCTTGAATCTCATTCTGCCCAGTAACTTCCCATTAGTCAGTAATATAAACAATCCCTCTTGTGTCGCAGAAGACTTTAGTCTCTGTTGTCAAGGTGTCAGTGTGGCAGTGTTTCAGTACCTCAGCAACGTCTCTGACGTTTCGAGACTGGGAAAAATTGGCACAAAGTCCTTTGAATTGGCCATGGGGATCGCACCACAGAAGGTCAGCCACAGGTTATCCCTCTCAGCTCAGATGTTTGTGGCTGCTGACTGTGCTTGGGCTGATGCAAAAAAGGTGGTTGTGCAAAATCTACCCAATACACAGAAAAGCTCTTTCTTCACCATAGCAGAAATAACGTGGGACAACTGATTATGATGGTCCACAGACGACACTTTCTTTTTGAATTTGGGAGCACCGACAACTGCTTTGACATGTCTCTAGCTTGTCAGCTAGAAAAGCCAATTTACTCTGGAAGTCCACAATTGCATCAACAACAGCACCAAATCAGCATCTGACACATACCAGATATGTGTTGTAGGGGTCCTGAATCTGTCTTTATTGAATGGGAGACAATTTCACACAGAAAATCCTCTGAAGTCCTTGACCATCAACCATAGCACATTCAAAAGGTAACATTGCCATAACAAGGAAATATTATGGCACTTAATTTCAGTTATATTTCAGTTCAAAATCACATCATTAAGTAAAGCATCTCTATATTTTACTGCGTAATTAAAGGTCCAAACTCTCAAGAAAGTAGACTCCACATTTAAAATTTTTGTCAGTTAGCAGGAAAGTATAATCTGCATCTTGATGATCTTAGTTTTAGTTTGTATAGAAATCAAAGTTATTCTGATGCAAAACAAAATAGATTGCAGGTAACACTGTGCATAACTTGAGGGCTTCCTGCATAGGCTGCTAGAGAAACTATACCAAGTCATGCAGTGATAAATACTTTTTCAGCTCTAAGCCCTAATCTTTCATCAAGTTGTTTTATTGCCTGCGTGTAACCTGGAAGTAAATAAATCAGGAGCCTTGCATTGCTTTCTTATAGATTTCAAACTACAGACAATTTCATTCAAACTACGAAAGGAAAAACCACCAACAGTTATCCAAAATCAGCTATTTAGCAGTTAAATGATTCAGATCTTTCACACCTTAATTATATTCTTTACCAATGATAAAGAAGAAAATGTAAAATAATAAAGGGATAATTTCTCAAACTGACTTTTTGATTCTCATTTTTCCTTTTATCCTTTCATCAACAGAGACTCCTACTCTAGACCCACCTGAGGACAGAGTTGCTGTAAGTCTCATTCTTTGTATCTTCTTTCCTAAAACTGGTGTATCTACTTTTTAAAGTTAGATGTGAACAGATGAACCCAGCTCAGAATATTCAGCTATTCCCATCAGCGATATGTTAACAACCAGTGTCTTCTGTTTTTGTTGTGCTGTGTGTTGCAGTTGGTGTAGCTGTCACTGTGTTTGGTGGCTTCTACAGTAGATCAGCGGATACATAACTCTGTTTTGTTATTGTGCAGGTGTATGTAGTGGTGGGGATTGCTGCTGTAGCCTTTACTGGTTTCTTGCTGATGCTGGTTATCCTAAAGTTTGGAGGAAATTCCAAGTTTGGTATCAAAGGTATGTCAACCTTATTTTTCACAGACTGGTTAGATTAATGTTGTCAAGTTTATCTTGGGGTGATGAAATGTGGATGGTTTCATGGATTAATGTAGAATATTATGTAAAAAATCATTTATCATAGAACAAATCAGGATCAGAAATTAATAGGACATTTTAATCACTTCTAATAATTAAAAAAGACATATAATGCTGTTTAAAAAACTATTGACACAATTTCATGAGGTCTTACTGAAATATGATACTTTGGTCTGAATATCACTTGGATTCCAGATGCTCCCATTATAACAATTTAACCCATTTTATAATTGCTGACCATCTATTTGCATGTTTGCACTGGTATCTTGTCCAATTATCTGCTGTGATGAGCTCCAAGTCTTTGAGGTTGGAAGGCCTCTTTGCCATCACCCTGATCTTTAAATCACTCCACAGATTCTTTAACAGATTCAAGTTGGGTCTCTGGCTGGTACGAATCTGCCAGGGATACGAATACCTTTGGGCTTAACTGTCTTTCATTATGTGTTGTAAAATTGGCAGGTGGGAGCTGAAAGGGTTAATTACTGTATTCCTGTTATATTTTAACTAAAGCAATTTAAATCAAATTCATACACTTCCATGGAAATTGTGCCAATATATGATTAGAACTGTATAATATGTCTGTTATTTAAAATGAATGTCCATATAAGACAGTACATTGTTTTGATGCTGTCAAGTAGACAATTGGTCCATCATTTCTAACTTGTACCACAAAGTCCACAGATTTACTGAATTACACTTCTTTAGTTTGATTTTGGAAGATACGTACGGTTTCTGGGAAGTGAGACTTAACAGAGTGTAAAATAATTAGACTGTAAGAGCAACTTGATTTTATTGAATTTGATGATCATTATGTATCCATGAATCCTCCTTGGTTGCGCAGAAACTGCTGCCTGCTTAGTCATTCTCCTGGGTCTCAGGTCTGTTGGTGAATAACATGCATGCAGGTTAAACTTTTAAAGTCTTTGTCATGGAGATGCAAGTCTGCTGTTGTAGCCATTGCTGAATCCTCAATGCTCAGACACTTGCTTTTAAATTTTTCAGTCGTAATTTTCTATTTCGATGTATCTTAAGGACAGTCACTCACTGACTTCTGCAATGGCTACATTAGAAACTAACCTGACTCTTCTTGTAGTTGTTAACATCCTGATTTGCTAGAATGGGTTTAGCTTTGATCTTTGGTTGATGTTTTCTCTTTCTTGTGCACTAACATTAATATCTGTGTTAATTCATGCTGTACATACAGTATAACCACATTTCTATGAAGCTTGATGCTGCTGTTTGAGTGTTTTTTATTCAGCTGACTCTAGTTTGGTTCATTATACCTACATGGTAAGGAATTAAGGCATTAAATGTTTTGGGGAAGTCATTTTGTGCCATTTACAGATATGGCTTTTTCAGGATTGAATTACATCTTGGCATCTTCTGTTCTGCTAGCATTTGAAGCACTAAAGGTCCACATTTAAAATTTAAATGAGTAAACAGAAGGTGAATGTAAATGTAGAGATTTAGAGACTTAACAAATGTGTTTGCCAAATATATGTGCCTTTTTATTGCTGAAACTTGGCCTCCAGAGAAGAAGGATGGAAGACAGGAGGAGCATATGTGCATTTTGTGTTTTTATAGAGTTACATAGTTCCATCCTCCTGCAAAATTACATAAGGTTGAAGGAAATGAAGAAAATAACCTCTCTGCATTTTAATACATTGTATAAAATATATATGGCTGTGTATTTCTTGTTAGCCAAACAATTTTCCTTGTCTATGTGCTTCCACTTATGTGGAATTTAAAGTTGTTAGATCTCATTACTGTTTCTCTTTCCTTCTGATTACTCGCCTTGAGCGTCATCTTTCTTTATTTCCATTCTTGACCTTCTTCTCACGATGCGGTCCCGTCTTTATGTTCAACAAACAGCCTGATGAGTGTGGCCTGCAGCACATTGACATTGGGGGGACTTTATCGAGGGAGTGTCTCTGGTGTCAGCAGGCGCAGATTAGAGTTAGACAGAGGCTAAGGTCTGACTCCAAAAAACTGCTGTTTGTTTAAAATTCTTCATTTCCCACATCTGGCCATTTGTTGGAGCCTATTAAGGATTTGACAGTTGAATTATTTGTAAAATGGTAAATGTTACAAATGATACAAAATAAAGCTACGGATTACAGCTACTATTTATTATAATTGCTGTTCAGGGCCTTCCTCCTTGTCAGGCCAGAGAATACAGCTGAGTTGTTTTTGGTCTGTCTTTTGTTGAAGGAGTGAGGAGTGAAACTATTTTTCTACCTCTAAATAACATTTGTATTTGGAATATATTGGAAATCAACTCAGAGAATATTTCTGTTTTTCTTTAAGTAAAGTCAAACTTTTTTTTTGAGCTAATTATGATGAAAAAATAGTCATGAGACCATTGACCAAAGTTCCTCTGAAATACAACCCCTGCCCTGATGGCAAAACCCCTGATAGCAAAACCCCTGATAGCAAAACCCCTGATGGCAAAATCCCTGATGGCAAAACACCATGGGCGCTAATGTAAAGTAACTAGCATTTTTTCATCTGAGCATGGTTGCTTTATCAGAGGCATGTGCACACAGACGTACACACACCCACATAAGCAGTCAGTGCTGACAATGACTTTGAACTTGTGCACAAAAAGTGTGTTAAGCGTTTACCATGGTCTTGTGACTTGTGCAACAGATGTGCAGTGAATAAACATAACCTCTGAACCTGGCAGTATCTCTTTCTGATTGCAGATTAAAAAGCTGCAGTAGCTTGTTTACACTTTTTATGATGAATACAACATTTTGCTTCTCCTCCATTAATAACTCACAGAAAACATTTATTGCAGGTTTTTTACTGCTTTCTGACTCACAGAGGGGTATTTTATGTATACAGTGCCTTGTATTCACATCCCTTAAACATTTGACCCTTTTGTCATGATTCAACCACCAACTTTATACTGTAAAGTATATTTAAATTGTATATTATACGGACAAACAAAAGTAGTGCATAAATGAACAAAGAGGATACTTGCCTCCCAAAAGAGAGTCTTGTATTCAGCCCCATTTACTTTAAAACCCCTAAATAGTATGCAATCCTTTTGTATGTGATTTAATCTCAGTATAAAGCCTATGGTAACTGGAGGTTGCAAGGGGAAGAGTCTGTTGAGAGGACAACCAAATCTGACTTTATGTAAGAGTGACAAGATGAAAGCTTTTGTTGAAAGTTGTCCTGAAAGGTGCATGAAGAGCTCTAGTCAGCTGAGACCAAAATTTGACTTTACGCCAACATTCAAAACGGCAAGTGTGGCAGAAGCCATTACAGCACATCTCCCAAAACACACCATGCCCAACATGGTGTTGGCAGTATCAAGCTGTGGGGATACCATTTTCAGCAGGGACAGGGAAGCTGGTCAGCTGACTGCACTATTTGGCAAATCTATTAGAGAGATATCCTACACTACTAGCAGCTGTAATTGTGGTAAAAGATGGTCTTTGTAAAAACATTTGAAAAATCTTTATCCACTTGAAAATTATGCACTATGTTGTATTGGTCTATACTGTAAAATCCTAATAAAAAATGTAAACAATGTAACAAGATATGAAAAAGTTACATGGGGTGTGAAAGCTTTTGGAAGGTGCTGTTGTTTTGTGCAGTTGTTCTTGTCATACTACAGTCATCTCTGGTCAACACATTTTTGATTTACTTGTTGTTGGGCTACAATATGTCTTGTGTTGCCTACAGCGAAACTGACCTCAGTGTCCGAGCTACAGCACCCTGTTGGCGGTCAGACGCCTCGGAGCCCCTCCGGTCCTTGGACCCCGGAAACAATCATCACTCTATCAGAATCAGAATCAGCTTTATTGCCAAGTTCATGCATACAAAAAAGGAATTTGCCTCCGGTACACTTTGCTCTTTTGTTCTGTTCTTGCATTACAGAATATACAAATTTACAATTTACAATGTACAATATACACATATCTATCTAAAGACTCTTAAATGAACGACTCTCAACCAGTTTCTAACTTTTAGCTCTTTTAATCTAAATTAAGGCAGAGGAACGATTACAGAGATCAGCGCTGAGGCTCCCGTCTCGCACTGTC
The DNA here is from genome assembly GCF_021462225.1 of Girardinichthys multiradiatus. NCBI lineage: Eukaryota > Metazoa > Chordata > Actinopteri > Cyprinodontiformes > Goodeidae > Girardinichthys > Girardinichthys multiradiatus. Next base: position 28,618,129 of record NC_061805.1, read on the forward strand.
GCCGTCTGTTAGAGGATGACGAAGAGCCCCGATAGAAGGTCACATATAGTTTTTATATCTGGCACTCCATTGCAATGGATGTGCCCTCCCTCAGTGATTATCAGAAGACTATGTGTCACCATTATGGTGTCTATCTGTTAGGTTGTGTGGTAGCGGGTGTCCACGTGGTCCCCCCCCCCCCCAAGGAGGAACGCCTGGTAGACCCCTGGTTGTGTCTAAGCAACAGTTCATACACCTAGTGGAGACAAGTCTGACTCCATCAAACCTGTATGTGCGTGATTTAGAGAAAAGAGAGAAAAGACAACAGCCTGAAGCACAGCAGAAAATTCTGTCTAACATGTGAATCAGTTAATGTAGACCCTAAGTGTTGATTGTCTTCGTCCATCTTCTCTGCCCCCTGAGCGACATCCCCAGGCGTCTTTTGGCAGGTTCAGCTACCTGAAAAGGTTAGTCTTAAAATGGAATATAAAATCATATGTTCATACTGGCAGGTTATGCCCAATTGTAGGTAATTAGGAACTACTGTTATCATTAGCGTTAAAGCAGGCCACATAGTGGCTTAATCAAATGGATCCTTGTCAAAAATATTTCATCATTATCAAAAACAATGTACCTGTTTAGCACAATTAGAAAACTTTTTACTTTAAAGCAGCCTACATTTATTACTTAACACATGTCCTAAAAATCAACCTATAGAGAGGTGAACACATAACTAAAAATAACCTATTAATACTTTCATTCATGACATGTGCTTAACTAATTTCACTTAATCAACCTGTCATTAACTTACCTAATACAACATTCATACCATTAAATCAAATATTCTGATTCCTTTAATATCAACATTATTCATTAAGTCACAGAAATCACTGTAAAGGATATTGGCTCAGATGGCGGGCCCCTTTTTCACTTATGGGTTATCTTCATTCAATCCAGTGAGCCTGATCACAGCCCCCTCTTTCTTGCACCCTTGATTTGAGGGGCCTGACCCCTTAACCATCAGCATCTGATAGGCGGTCGGCACTCAGACCCCCTGAGTCCATGGTTGTGCCCTTGCCCCTAAGGATGAGAGCCTGAAGGGTGTCATCCTCTTGTATCAGTTTATCTTTGACTATGTGTTGCATCTTATGTGATATCAACAGTTATGTTGTGCAAGCTGTAGCAGTGAGCGGTGCGGCAGATAAGTAACAAGGGCAGATAATTTAATTAAGGCAGCAAAGAGATAATTAGAAAAGGCCACAGAATCATACATCCATAACATCAGTGTTTTGGCAATATATTTGAAATTGCATCTGCACAGATGAACCTCAGTTAGCGGACAATCCTAAGTATTTTTATGAACTTTCTATAATGTAAAACTATTGCATAAGTATTGTATAAGTAATAGACTGCCCAAACCAGGGTAGTGCTAGAACCTGATGTCATTTATAATATACCGTATTAGTATACCGTAGTTTAACTTCCTAGAACCCCCTTTCAGGTCTCATCATTTTATTAAGTGCATGTTTCATTAAGTTGAAACTTTTTTGCAAGTGAGTGCATTTTTGCTTTCTTACAGATTCTATGGAAATAACAAACAACCCAACAACTTCTCTTTGGCGTAATACTAAGGTCTTAAAACAATAAACAAAGCAGCGTTATTGTTTTAGGCCTTTGAGATACTTGCTGATATCATGCTGATACTTTTTGCATCAGCATGATTGTAAGGTTGCACAAAAAGATCACACAAATGGTAGTTAGACCACGCAGACACATACGCATATGGGTCAGTGGTACCACAACCTTTCAGCTGGTATACCATTTTTACCAAAGTCTAATGATGTTGTGGTTTGTCAACTGTCACAAGAGAGGATAAAATAACTAAAACGTATACTGTAGTACTTAAAATCTTTAGTCTTTACAGGTTGCAGTGGGCAGGTGCAGATGCCAAAAACATCATACAGACTTTGCAGTCGAACAGATGATAGGGCAGACTAGGAGGACCAACTTTTCCCTATCTGGTATAATTTAATGTTGATTATCTGGACGTATGGGGTCGTACTTCACACAGCGAAAAAAATCAGCATTCTAAGATTTGCCTGAGTTTTTGCCATTTGAGTTGTCTTTAGATGTCTCTTCTCTTCTTTCTGTTTTCAAGTGGGTGTTAGCTTGGCTAACCCGTCTGCACCCCTGCCTGCTTCTACAAACTTGGAGCTTTCGATGTCAACAAACTGACTGAAACAAATAATTGTACTTTTAAAGGCAGATATGCTTCACCGAAGTATTTGTGTCATTTGTTTTTTGAACTGTAAAACATTTTCAGAAATGGCAACAAGCTCTTCCTACTACTGTGGTTAGACAAGTGGTTAAACAAGATAGGCTGTGGGCCAAAATGTTTTTGATGACTCTCATACTGATCAGTGCAAAAAACATTGATTGGACTGATGCAGGTGGTATTTTTTAACTTCATGGCATCCTTTGTGCAACATCATTGCAGCAGAGAGACCCAGTTGGAGGGCTGCATGCAAATGTGTCTCTGTAGACTCTGTGTTGGTTTAATGCCAATAATCTTACCTGGGTAGGCAGACAGCTTTTAAAATATCCAGTCAGCGCCCATAATTGTTTCTGCTTAAACGTGCCTCTACTTAACCAGTAACATAAACATAATCAAATAATTTTTTGTATCGAAGTTTAAGATTATGATGCAGAAAGGCGAGATTTTGCTCACCCATTTAGTTTTCAATATATTTGCCAGTATTATTTCAAATCCAGCCAACCCCCAAATAGGGCTAAACCTACTGCATCAGTAAGATTCCTGACAGAAAGGAGATTTGGTCTGTTTGGAGTAATCAATCCATCTATCCATCCATCCATCCATCCATCCATCCATCCATCCATCCATCCATCCATCCATCCATCCATCCATCCATCCATCCATCCATCCATCCATCCATCCATTGTCTATATCCGCTTTTTCTGTGCAGGGTCGCAGGGGGGCTAGTGCATATCTCCAGCAGTCATTGGGTGAGAGGTGGGGTACACCCTGGACAGTCTGCCAGTCACAACACAGAGACACACAGGACAAACAATTATCAGAATTAGAATCAACTTTATTGCCAAGTTCGTATATACAAACAAGGAATTTGACTCCGGTACACTTTGCTCTTTTGTTCTGTTTTTGCATTACAGAATATACATATTTACAATTTACAATGTACACATATATAATAAAAAGGTGCATTTGCAACATCTGTATGCTTTTGTTTTGTACTTTATTGAATGTTCATCAGAGAAACAGCCTGGGGGAAGAAACTGTCTCTGTGGCGGCTGGTTTTAGTGAACAGTGCTCTGTAGCGACGGCCTGAAGGTAAAGCTCTGAACAGTTTATGTGCAGGTTGTGTGGGGTCTGCAGAGATTTTAGCAGCTCTTTTCCTGACCCTAGACCTGTATAAGTCCTGGGTGGAGGGAAGGTCAGCTCTGATTATTCTCTCTGCAGTCCTGATTATTTGTTGCAGTCTGGACCTGTCCTGTTTTGTGGATGAGCCAAACCACACTGAGATGGATGAAGACAGGACAGATTGAATGATGGCAGTGTAGAAGATGACCAGCAGCTCCTGTGGAAGATTGAACTTCTTGAGTTGCCTCAGGAAGTATAGTCTCTGCTGGGCCTTCTTTCGAACAGTGTCTATGTGTGAAGACCATCTCAGGTCCTCAGAGATGGTGGTTCCTAAGAACCTGAAGTGGTCCACGGCCGATACAGTGTTGTTGAGGATGGTGAGGGGGGTGTAGGGGGGTGGTGTTCTCCGAACGTCCACCACCATTTCCACAGTCTTGAGTGGGTTCAGTTCAAGGTAGTTCTGACCGCACCAGTGTACCAGCCGATCCACCTGCTGTCTGTATGCAGACTCATCACCGTCCTGGATCAGTCCAATGACAGTGGTGTCGTCTGCAAACTTAAGGAGTTTAACGGAGGAGTCCGATGAGGTGCAGTCATTTGTGTACAGGGAGAAGAGGAGTGGGGATAGAACACACCCCTAGGGGGCACCAGTACTTATTGATCTGGATCGGGAGAAGATGCTCCCCAGTCTCACCTGCTGCTGTCGGTCCGTCAGGAAGCTGTTGATCCACTGACAGGTGGAGGCTGGGACGTTGAGCTGGGTGAGCTTCTGGTGGAGGATGTCTGGTATGATGGTGTTGAAGGCCGAGCTGAAGTCTACAAACAGGATCCTGGCGTACGTCCCTGGGTGGTCGAGGTGTTGTAGGATGAAGTGTAGGCCTAAGTTAACAGCATCATCTGCCGACCTGTTTGCTCGGTAAGCAAACTGCTGGGGGTCCAGCAGGGGGCCTGCAATGTCTTTCTGGTGCTTCAGCACCAGCCGCTCAAAGGATTTCATGACCACAGACGTCAGGGCTACAGGCCTGTAGTCATTTAATCCTAGGATGGTGGGTTTCTTGGGAACCGGGATGATGGTGGATCGTTTGAGGCAGGAGGGGACCTCACATTTCTCCAGTGATTTGTTGAAGATCCTTGTGAAGATCGGAGCGAGTTGATTTGCACAGGCTTTCAGGCATGATTGGGAGACGTTATCAGGTCCTCCAGCTTTCTTTGTTTTCATGCGCGGAAACAGCCTATTTACATCTTCCTCTGAGATCTTTAGTGCAGGCAGAGGATCTGAAGGTAGGAGGTTGGTTGTTTTATGGGTCAAATTTGTTCCTGAATGGGATGTAGAGGGGATGATTTGAGGTGTGAATGGCTTCTTGTCATGTCTGCAGTAGAAGCCATTCAGACGGTTGGCCAGGAGACGACTCTGTTCAGGATGAGTGGGGGGGCTCCTATAGGCAGTCAGGTTTCTCAGACCGGTCCATATAGCTGAAGCGTCACCAGTAGAAAGGCTGTTCTTAAGCTTCTCACTGTAGCTTCTCTTAGCTGCTTTGATCTCCTTCATTAGTTTGTTCCTGGCCTGCCTGTACCGCGCCCAATCTCCACTGCTGTGAGCTTCTTCCTTTTCCCTGCGCAGATTCCTGAGGTGTGGAGTGAACCATGGCTTGTTGTTCCCAAAGGTGCAGAAGGTCTTGGTCTGCACACACATGTCCTCACAGAAACTGATGTATGATGTCACCACATCAGTTAGTTGGTTTAAGTCAGTGGCTGAAGTTTCAAAAACAGTCCAGTCTGTGCATTCAAAGCAGGCCTGCTTTGATTCCTCAGTCCACTTCTTAACAGTGTGAACCTTGGGTTTAGAAGCTCTTAGTCTCTGTCTGTAGGTTGGGATGAGGTGGATTAGATAATGATCTGAAAAACCCAGAGCAGCCCTGGTAACAGCATGATATGAGTCCTTTAAAGCTGTGTAACAATGGTCCAGTGTGTTTTTGTCTCTGGTGGGACACATAATATGCTGTCTGTATTTGGGGAGTTCATTGGAGAGGTTTGCTCTGTTAAACCCTATCATCCTAACCCTAACCCTCATGCATGCACTCACTCATGCTAAGGGCAATTTAGAGTAACCAATTAACCTAACAGCCATGTTTTTGGACTGTCCACAGAGAAAGCCGATCCATGCATGGATAGAAAATTAAAACTCTATGCACAAAGACTCCAGGCCTGGATTCGAACCCAGGACCTTTTTGCTGCTAGGCAACTGCATCACCATTCAACCTTTGGCGTAATTGTGCCAGATTATTAGAGAAATAACATCAAAACTACTTTTTCACTCATTTTCAGGTTTTACTTTGTAACAATGTTTTTATTTTTAATTATTATTATTATTTTTGTCATACAAAAACTAGATATGTTTAAAAAGAAACATGTTCACATAATTGCTCTGGAGAAGGTGACACACATTCACGTGATGCTTAGGAAAATGAAAGTAAAAAATTTAGAACCTCAAAGGAAGAGAAAAACATTACTATAGGCTGGCTTAAAAAGACCATCTGGAGGACAAAAAGATTCAACAAAATTAAACATGACCCTCCCAAACCAACTCTTGAAGAGAAAGCAGCTCCAACAGTGTGATGCAGATAAGGAAGGATGTACAGCGCCTTGCAAAAACCTAAACTCCCTGTGGACTTTTTTCACATTTTATAATGCTACAACCACAAGCTTTAATGTTTTTATTTGGGATTTTATGTGATTGATTGACACAAAGTGTTTGTTATAATTTTGAAGGGGAACGTAGAGGATGCATTAATGGGGATGATGTGTTCAGTGGGATGTTCAGTGTTAGTTTCTGTAACAGATAGTGCTTTACATGTAGGCAGATAGTGCACCCATAAGCAACATCCTCCAAGCATTCCTTGTGTCTCCTCCATCAAATGGGACTTACTGTGTTTCTTTTTCTAATAATGGTTTCTTCAGGACACTTCTTCATGATGATCAGATTTATGACAACTAATGGTCCTGTCAACAGATTATCATGCCTGGATTGTGGATCTCTGCAGCTCCTTCAGAGCTACCATGAACCACTTTGTTTTTATTGGATAAAATCCCGGTAAAGTCCATTTAAGTGCAACATAATGAAAACGAAATGTTCAAGTTGTATGAACAGGCACTGTAGCTGCATCCTCCTGAAGTATCTGTAGAAAGGGAAGTGCCAACATCAACCCTGTTTCTGACACAGCAGTGAAACCGAAATGTCATGACAGAAAAAATGACAGTTAGTGAATCAGCGCTTACGAAATAAAGAAAGTGAGAGCCGGATGGAGAAGAGGAGGAAAAGGGAAATAAATGGTAAAACTGACATTTGTCAGTGAGTAAGAGTAGAAAAACAGAAATAGGAGAAAATCAAAAGACTTGAGAAACAAAGTAAGAGGAAGAAGATTTCTTCCTCTTAGATAGACCACACGCATTGAAAACTAAGATGGAACAAGGCAAAGAGCACAAAAAACTGAGATGAAAGATGACGTCCTCCTTTGTCCACTTATCAATGATTCATCATTAGTGCAGGTTTCAGTTTTCTCCTTGTTTGGTTGAATTGGGCACCTCCATCTTTCTCTCCCTCTGTCTCCCTCGCATGCATACACCGCTCCTTTCTGTTGATCGATCGAAATGACACCCTCAAGGTCAGTGGAGCTTCATTCTGGGCCCCAGGCTTTACAGAGCATGCTCAGCATACCCACCACATCCACTGGCATCGCCACCTCCTCTTCTTCCTTCACTCCCTGATGAAAAGCAGCTCTCGCCTCCAGCTCTTGAGGTTTTCAATGAGCTCTGCTCGCCTCAAAAACAAAACATGTGCAACACCAAAGAGAGAGCCACAAAGTGAAGATTATCGACTCTCTATGCTTTTTAATGTACAGGCAGAAATGGAGGAAGAGTTTGAAACAAAGCTTTTTGTAGTTACTTGATGAAATCTTTCCTGGTTGAGTGAACGTGTTAATTTAAATTCTGGGCTATTGTGTTAAATGTTTCTTTACCACTAGTTTACCCACTTCACAAGTCCTCTGATTAGGAAGTTTGAATGGAAGATGGCATGAAAACCTGTCTTTCTTTACATGAATGTTTCCTTAGTAACCATAAACACATTTTGAAAGGTCTACGGGTTATTTGAGGTAAATTGCCTGAAGCTCCTACTCCTCTGCTGCTCTAAAGGCCTGCCTTGAAAGTGCTATACAACTTCATGCACAATTATTTTGCAGCTGACAAGCCTGATTGCAAAAAAACGAAAAGAAAACATAAATTACAGATTTACTAAAAGGAAAGGGCATATTGCAGAATTATTTTTGATGAATTTGTATATCTTAAATTGATTATTATATTATGTCCAATAATGGAGCTGATGCAATTGATGAAAAGCCCATATGTTTCGCTTCATCTGTATCGTAAAAAGTATTGCTATTTCATTTATATGTAAATATATTTTAATCAAAATTGGAGAAAGATGTAGGCTGAAACCTCCACGCTATTTTCTGCAGTAGTCAATGTTGTTTTCAAGAGTATTAAACACATATCCAAACTATTATGACACTGTACCTTCTGCCTTGCATTAGCCCTTTAAACTTGATACTGAGCGTTGCTGGATGAAAGAGGAAGAGGACTTAGGCTCCCGTTTTATTATTTTATTTTATATCTTGAGTCAAGTTAATGTGTTTAATAGTTGCAGTGTAGAGAGCAGGAGGAAGATACGTTTTAAAGCCTATGGCGGATCCTAAGGGCAATTATTGTTTGAAGTGCTCTGAAGATGGAAGCTGCTCTTTTACAAAGTCAAATGTTGCTCGGAGACCTGGTCTGTGCACTTGCCTGACGGCATTTTGTTCCTGCTGCGCTTTACAAGTAAAGTGAGCCTTTTTATACGTAAAGTAAAATAAACTCCTGGAGACAACGTTTTGAGCGAGAAGAACCACAAAAACAGTTTTGAGTACCTTAGAGGGGTGCTTTTCCTCATCTGAGGAAATATTTTGTTAAGATAGTAGTAGACATTGGCTCAGGTTTTAGTTATTAACCTTTGCCAATTGACTGCTGATATAATATTGACAGCAGGATCATAGTTTGACAAGCTGCCTTGCAAACATGGACTGGTGTGGTCCCAGTGTGGTTTGTTTGTTTGTTTATGGGGAGCAGCATTTGAATATGTCTCTAATTGACTACTTTATTGAACAGCTTGCAATGTATTTATGAACAGAGTAATTAAATATACATGTGATTCACTGTAAAAGCTCCCTCGCTATGCAACATCTGTACAACTACACATTTTCCACTGCACCATGAAAGATCGATTTAAGGATATATTATGGTTTATTAGCAACAAACTTCATGTATAAAACTGATACCGGATATATAAAAACCCATAAAAACCTTTTTTCACAGGGTTCAACAATAAATCAGACTAAACCTTTTCTTGTTTTTTTGTTCAGTTAGTATTGCCTACCTAAGAAGGAACAATGAATGAGGTATTTTTCTTTTTTCTTTATTTCAAAAAGCTTCTCGCAGTTGTTTGCTGAAATTTTGGCCCATTCCTCCTGGTAGAACTGGTGTAACTGAGTCAAGTTCCTGGGCCGCTTTGCTCACACACACTTTTTCATCTCTGGTCACAAATTTTTTATTGGACTGATATCTTCATCTGGGCTAAATATTTTCAAAGGCATAGCAATTTTAGTGTATGCAAATATTTTAATTTGAATTTTAAATGTACTGAAAATCACCCGAAACATTTTCTGAAACACTTGTCTTTCTCCTAGCATATAGCAAAAAGAGAATAATTTTAGTAACTGACCTAAACAGGAAAAGGTTAGTCTGATTTATTGTTGTTGTTGTCAGTGGGGTGGGAAAGTTATATATGTTTTATACAGTGAATGTAAATGTTTGGAGTCAACTTTTTTTGTGGTGTATGTAATGATGTTTGTAGCTGGTGGTTCTTGACTTTTATTTTGTCATCATTAGTCTTCAACAGAAATGTAGGTCTGAATTAGAGAATAACCTTAAATCTTCATTTTAACCCTCCTCAGTGCATCTTTATGTCTTTATACATTACAAAGCAGTGCATCTGTATTCTTTCAGAAACAATCGCTGACCTCAAATTGGTTTGAAGGCAGATGAGCTCATTCCCATAGTTGAGATCTTCTACAACTTTTCTGCTGGAAATGTAGAGGTTTCTCAGCTTGTGTTTGCCTTTATATGAATTATTCAATTGTCTCATGAAACATGTTGAAAATCATTTTGTTAAGGTCCATTTCCAGAGCCACTCAGTCACAAACCAATTGTGGTGTTCTTTGTGTTTTTTTCCCTTCATTATAACATATAATGCAAGTGTAATGTAAGAATTTTGTACAATTGCCATAATTGTCCAGGAGTCACTTGAACTAAGCAAAAAAGCCTCAAATCAGACTGTGCTCCAAGGATTTTTATTAATCAAGTTAATTGAGTTACTCAATGAATCGTTTAAGCTCTGTGTGTTTTTAGTATTTACCATTTTACCATTTCTCATGTGTGCTCTTCTTTAAACATGTTCTCTGCAGACTGAAGACAAGTGACTATGTATTCTTACTTTAACTTCCATTATCAATGGCATTCTTCATTTATAATGTTTAATTTCTTTAGAAACAGGCGGTCTAAAGAACAAATTATTGGGAAGTCTTTAGAATGAAAGTGGTTTAATTAATATTGTTTTATTTTCTTTGGGGATGTGAAAGCAATCTTGAGAGTAATTACCCACAGAGTACATTTAAAAGCCTTAAAGGTGTATTCACTAATAGGAAGGCATTGGTTGTTGGTTAACAGTCATAAAGCTTGAAAATAGTCACCAGTAGCTGATGTCTTTCTCATCTCTGTTAGGGAGTTTATTGTAGAGTTGTACATCATTTCCTGTCCTGTGGTGGTCAGCCTGACCTTTGCAAACTGTCAAAGTGATGAAAAACGAGATGGCTCAAACAAGGAGAGCAGTGTGGGAACGGGACATGGTGTATACATCCAATCCAAGCTTGGTACAGATGGAATTATTATAGAGCAGCTAAATCTTCAGAATCAGTTTTCATTTGGAAAGATTAGTTTTTTGGGGGTTAAAATTTGATTACTTTCCACTTCAAAAAGCAAGCACTTTGAAATGCTCCGCATGAGCTCAGTTTGAAAGTCAGACACCATAAGTGGAAGTTAAATTATCCTACAGGAAACCAGGGGGGTCATGAAACTCAAACAACACATGATTATCTAATGTGCATATTTAAAACATTAAAGCTTTTAAAGTCTGGAACATGCTGCTATCTGGCGGCAGTCCCGATTCATTAATGCTAATATGTCTTTCCCTTTAATCGTGTTTTCAGACAGCTGTTTGTCCTAGAAGATGGATCAAAATTGAAAGAATAGGATCACAGTCTCAGAGCCACTCCAAAAGAATCAACATAATTTAGTTCAGAATGAGAGCCTGTAAGTGCCAAGCATATGCATGAGATGCCCTGTGCATATCAGTTGGTGGGACTTAGAAAGCCTAATGTTCAACCAGCACAATGTTTTTATTTGTGAGGAGACAATATAATTATGATGTAAAACTACTGTAATCTGGTTTTCTCAGAACCACAGACCTTTTCTGTTGTTGTCTAGACTATTGACAACCTGTCAAGTGGCAGAATTGGTAGCACTGTTGCTTTGCAGTAGGAAATCCGGCCCTGGGTGTAAATCCCGGCCAGGGCCTTTTAGCATGAAATTGGCATGTTCTCCCATTGCAGTCTGAAAATAGGCATGTTAAGTCAATTGGTCTGTCTAAATTGTCCATATATATGAATATTGGTGTATGGTTGTTCTTCATTTGCGCTGATCTGTCTAGGGTGACCCTATTTTTTGTCCAATGACTGCTGGAGATAGGTACCAGGCATCTGGTGTCCCTGCATGGAAGAGCGAATAGTCGGCCACTTTATTAAGTACTCCTGTTAAGACTAATTGGGAATCAGCCAATCACATGGCAGATGTTCAATGTGTTTAGGTCTCTTGATGCAGCAAATTTGGGTTGCTTAGGATAAAACTGAGCATCAAAATAGGAAAGACAGGGCCTTTATGACCATAGTGTTACCATCTAATGATGGCTACTTTCAGTAAAATAATGTACCATGTCACAAATGTGAGGTGATCTCACATTGGTTTGCAGAGCTGGAAAGTCAGCAACCCTCAGCAATCTTTGAATCTGTTTTCTGCTTGATGTAGTCGGCCATATCAGGACATATTTTCATTCTGCCTTGCAAGATGACTAATCCAAAGTGGGAAAGCTCTTTTCAGGCATGATGTGAAGTTCAGCCCTCAAGTCTTTTTACTCTGCTAAATATGGACATGCTGATAAGAACATTGATCAAGTTTCTGAAGACATCATTCACTAGTACCTAAGTGTCAGTATGGCTAGTCCAAATTGCATCACTAAAAGAAAATCAGTGTAACAGTAAGTCAGAATTGAATAGGACTTGATGTATTCTGCTCAATGAAAAATTAACCCTGTAGCTGAAAAAAGGTATGCAACCAGCCTCGAGCCAAAAATCCACATCCTTCCACATCATCCCAGCAGGAGGGGAGATGAAGAATAAAGACTTCCACCGGGATAAGAAATACCAGCCAGGAGGCCAATCTAAAACAAAGGATGATGGTGAGTGGAAAAGGTTTGTTTAGCCTTGCTGAAGATCCTGTTGTGTGTAACAAAGGGCACCAGAGTGGCCAGGATAATTAATCAAGTTCTCAATGAGCTCCTTTAGAGAAGAAACACCTGGGCCAGAGTTTTACAGAACTCAGCTGATAAAATAATCTTTTCCAGAAGGTCAATTTATCTGAGGATTGTTCTGTAATGTCAGAGGAAATCCAGAATAAAAGATTGTTGCAAGAACAGATGAAAACAGGGACACTCTAAAAAGGTTTTCCAGGAAAACGAGAACAGTGTGATTTTTATAAGAGGCATGTTTCAACAGCGGGAAACTTTTCCAGGCACAATGGTGGTTTATGGGGCCATTCTTTACCCTCACACTTTATCTGCCAGGATAAACACAGATCCAGATAGAAATTTACCCTAGAACAGACTTTGGTGGGAAGTAGTGCTTTTTTTATTAACCCTGAACTATTAGGGTAGAGTTTAGTGAAGGCCAAGTGTTCAGCTTTTTGGAGGTTGCTTATCTTTGTGGCATCATATTTCAGTTACATCATAGTTTAAACTTGTATATTTCTGGGCAACTTTAAATGCAATAGATTTAAAACTGAAAGTAAAATTGACGTTTACTTCAGCCTTCTGCAGGGAAAGAATGAGTAATTTGTTCAGTCAAAGTGATATTTCACGCTGCACAGTGGCAGGTCTGCAATGTGGTGCTGTTGATAGCACTGTTGCCTCTCCAGGTACTCCTCCCAAAATCCAAAAACATGGCTGTTTTTAATTGGTCTCTCTAAATTGCCCTTAAGTGGGAGTGTGCATGGTTGTTTATCGTGTGAGTCTCGATGTTGCCCTGAGATCAATCAGTCAGGCAGAGATACAGTATTTATATCAAAAGAGTTGAGGCCAAAAAAGACTGAAAAAACCCAGAAAACCTGAGAGTTACTCATGAAGAAAGCTGAAATACTCGACGTCATGGGAGGAAGGGAGCATGAAAAATGAATACACAGAGGGAAAGGAAGCAATTAAACAAAAAGTGTGACTCTCGAGAGCAAAATAAGGCAACTGGAGAGAAAGACGAGGGAAAGATGTAGAAGCAAAGACCACAAAATTACACAGCTTGCTATGGCTCTAGTCTACATTTGTTATTTAATAGTGTAGTATAATAGCAATATCCAACTACATTATAGTAGGGCTCATTCACATTTCTAACAACTTAATCTGAAATTGTAATTGGTCCTGTCTGACCTGGCCAGGCAGGACTTTTTGATGGGTTCTAAATGTCTGTGCTGCTGAACCCAGACTCAGCTCTTTGTCTGACAGTGTTTGTGTCATGATCCACTGGTGTTTATGTTTTAATTTTCATCTGTGTTTTTATTTTGTTCATTTTCTTGTTAGGCTTTGCCTTGTTCAGTTTAATTCTAGTTACCCTGTGGTTGCACTTGTCTTTTCCCACTTTTCTACTCTGCTCTACTCTTCGGCCTCAGCTGCTCTTTATCTTCTGATTGCGCTGCCTTCTCTCTGCCTCAGCTGCAACTCATTCCTCTGATTAGCTGTTCTGGTTTGCTTGTCATTTTTCTACCCTTTCCTCAGTGTGTATATTCATACCGGTTCTTTTTGCTCTCCTCTGGATTCTTCTGTTACTATGCCTGCTGTTTCCTGGCGATTTAGTCCCTGCCACAAGTTCTGTTTTCCTTGGGTCAACCTGTAAGTTTTTGTATTTTTACTTTTTCATTAAACCATTTCAACTCACAATGCTGCTCCCAAATACCTGCCTGTAAGTTGGTCCAGCTCTTGCCTCACAAAATGTGGCAGTTTGCTTTCAGCGAAGGAGTCGTCACAAGGACTGCTAATCAGAGGCTGACATTGGGTAACATTAGTGTTATGTAGTCGTATAAATCCAATACAAAATCTTGACATAATAAGTATTGCATGTTCAAAATTGTGATCATGTCCTTGACTAAAAGATAAATTCGCATTTACGGTTTGACACCATCAACAATCAATATATACGTAATATTTACTTAATAATAATGAGTCATATGTGAAATCAAAGGTTTTAGCCATTACAACTTATGATGTTATATACTACTTCTATTTTAGAAATTCTAGTACCCTTGCCTGTGGGAATAAAACGTTTGCTTTGACTACACCTAAAGTCCTATAAGAACATTTTTAAGGCACATGGACAAAAGAACTTCTTGTTGGTGAAAGATCAATTATTCTCTGTTTATTTACATCACAATATGCATGGCTAAGATTGGTACTTTTTCAACCTTCTGTCAGAGATTAATTCATAATTTTTTATATACTTAAAGACATTGCAATCTTGTCAGTGCAATTAAAAACACAATAAACTATTCTCCCATCTTTTTCTTTTCCTTCATCTTAAATGAACCAGATATGAGCCATCAGACATGATACTGAGCCATATGCAGATTTACACCTTTGGGATTTGCCTACGCAGGCAAGTTTACTGTGTAAACATGTACAGCATGTCAGCATGGTATTTTTGCTCAGACAGCGTGACAGTGAGCTGGCTCCTAAGGCGCTGCTGCTTCCTCAGAAAGGTCTTTGCTGCCAGAGAGTGAGTGTGTTGCATCAGTGTGACTTTTTCTTGGCAATGCATTGGATATCTGTATGATAGGATCTATGTTAATGAGACGTTTGTTATCAATCAGCACTTAGTCCTGCTGTACTAAGGTAGATACTCAAGTAGCCAAGACACGAAGTCCTTAATTTTCCTGAATATGCATTAAGTTGGCAAAGTTGCTTGCCAATATCATTTAGCATGTCTGGCTGCTTTGGTGTTGTATGTGTGCAGGATCTGTTGCACAGTGAAACATGGTGAAAGGGGACTGAGAAAGCAGCAGTGCTGTGCCAGATAGAAAAGCACTAAAACAGATGGAAGTTTATTGATGGATCGATTGATCGTTTGCTTGTCCAGACTGCGGCAAGATGCTACTGTCTTCTTATCTCTGCTTTTTTGTTAACTGTCCATTGCTAAGGTCAGCATCTCTACTGTGTGTATGTATGCATAGAGGGAAGAAAAAGATGTGTAAAGAAAACTGTTACTGGTCATGGTTTTCCTTTAATTATGTTCTAAATTCATTTTCATACTTATATTTAAAAATGTGTGCATGTATAAGTTTATACAACAGTGAGTTCGTTTTTATCCTAAGGTTATTGTGCTTAATGCTGCAGTTTCATGCCAACCACTTAAATTCATCACCATTCCAGTCCATCTCCTGCTTTAAAACAAAACAATCAGAAAACATTTGAATTATAAAAACGGAGGTCTTAAAAAATGCAGTAAACGTGATGACTGATTGCAAGATTTTGTGGATGTTCATTAGGAGGTCCTTTTAGTACAGCTGTGTATTTGATTTTTAAAGACATGTTTATGTCACAGCCATGGCAAACACAAAGACCAACACCTTTTAATTTGAGAAAGCTATCATCTTTTTTCTCTCACAGTATCTTATTCTTGTGCTCATGACATAATATTACTCTCCCTCACCTACTCTCACAATTGGCTTTCACCACACTCAACATGGGTCCCCTTACTTATGGTGGCACCTCACCCTGAATTAAATCATTACAGTTTTGAATTAGAAAGCTAGCTAGCTATTTAGCTAAACTCTGTTGATGTGTAGAAGTTATTCAGAATTCATTAGATGCTGTTCAGAGTAGAATCTATTTAACTGTTTTAGTGTGTAACATACATTGTATACGTTGTGTAATAAGCCTGGAAAAAAAACATACTCTAACACAACACAGACTAACTTCCGTATTTCAAGTGTATTCTAACAATCACTTTGGCTACTCAGCATTTCCTCTGGTCTTTTTCTTTTCTGTGCCTGTCAGGCTAAAATCTTGCTTTCTGTTATTGTTTCATTGACAGCAAAAAATATGAATAGCTTAACAAATAACAAAGGCCTTAGCACTGACCTACTGGCTGAATTTCAGATAAAAAAACAAGAAACCCTTCTGGTGTAAAAGGATATGGTATAATTTATTAAAAACACAGAAACTGGGTATTTTTTCAGAGTTTCACCTTCTCCTTTATCTTGGGTTTTTTGGTGTTTTTTTTTTCTCCATTGAAATTAATTATGCTGGTCTAATCAAAACTTATGAAATTCATGAGTATTTAGAAAAAGCTCCACATATTATGAGTCTCCTACATGTTTTCTTAAATGGTGTACAGCTGGGTCATCAGCCTCAAAGCAGATCTTAAAGGCTTATAGAGAAATATAATAAACACACAGATGGGCTATGATGCCTGAAACTCAATTTTGAAAGCTCCTGGCTATGTCTCTCCCTCTCTTTCTGGCTAAGATTTTTTTTTTGTATATAAGTCTTTAGAAAACAGTAAGTGATATACAACCAGCCTTCTAGAAGCACCTCTGACCCCCTCTCTCTACTGCTAACACTTTCTTTTTCTGTTTTCAAATAAAACAGAGTTTTTAATACCAGCCATAACCTGAAAGTCCAGGTATTTATATGAAATCATAGAACTGATGTCACTGTCGACCAGTGTCTAACGAGGATTACAATTTACCCATCTACAGGTCCTTCTCAAAATATTAGCATATTGTGATAAAGTTCATTATTTTCCATAATGTCATGATGAAAATTTAACATTCATATATTTTAGATTCATTGCACACTAACTGAAATATTTCAGGTCTTTTATTGTCTTAATACGGATGATTTTGGCATACAGCTCATGAAAACCCAAAATTCCTATCTCACAAAATTAGCATAGTTCATCCGACCAATAAAAGAAAAGTGTTTTTAATACAAAAAACGTCAACCTTCAAATAATCATGTACAGTTATGCACTCAATACTTGGTCAGGAATCCTTTGGCAGAAATGACTGCTTCAATGCGGCGTGGCATGGAGGCAATCAGCCTGTGGCACTGCTGAGGTCTTATGGAGGCCCAGGATGCTTCGATAGCGGCCTTTAGCTCATCCAGAGTGTTGGGTCTTGAGTCTCTCAATGTTCTCTTCACAATATCCCACAGATTCTCTATGGGGTTCAGGTCAGGAGAGTTGGCAGGCCAATTGAGCACAGTGATACCATGGTCAGTAAACCATTTACCAGTGGTTTTGGCACTGTGAGCAGGTGCCAGGTCGTGCTGAAAAATGAAATCTTCATCTCCATAAAGCTTTTCAGCAGATGGAAGCATGAAGTGCTTCAAAATCTCCTGATAGCTAGCTGCATTGACCCTGCCCTTGATAAAACAAAGTGGACCAACACCAGCAGCTGACACGGCACCCCATACCATCACTGACTGTGGGTACTTGACACTGGACTTCTGTCATTTTGGCATTTCCTTCTCCCCAGTCTTCCTCCAGACTCTGGCACCTTGATTTCCGAATGACAGGCAGAATTTGCTTTCATCCGAAAAAAGTACTTTGGACCACTGAGCAATAGTCCAGTGCTGCTTCTCTGTAGCCCAGGTCAGGCGCTTCTGCCGCTGTGTCTGGTTCAATAGTGGCTTGACCTGGGGAATGCGGCACCTGTAGCCCATTTCCTGCACACGCCTGTACACGGTGGCTCTGGATGTTTCTACTCCAGACTCAGTCCACTGCTTCTGCAGGTCCCCCAAGGTCTGGAATCGGCCCTTCTCCACAATCTTCCTCAGGGTCCGGTCACCTCTTCTCATTGTGCAGCGTTTTCTGCCACACTTTTTCCTTCCCACAGACTTCCCACTGAGGTGCCTTGATACAGCACTCTGGGAACAGCCTATTCGTTCAGAAATTTCTTTCTGTGTCTTACCCTCTTGCTTGAGGGTGTCAATAGTGGCAGTCTTGCCCATGATTGGGGTTTTGAGTGATGAACCAGGCTGGGAGTTTTAAAGGCCTCAGGAATCTTTTGCAGGTGTTTAGAGTTAACTCGTTGATTCAGATGATTAGGTTCATAGCTCGTTTAGAGACCCTTTTAATGATATGCTAATTTTGTGAGATAGAAATTTTGGGTTTTCATGAGCTGTATGCCAAAATCATCCGTATTAAGACAATAAAAGACCTGAAATATTTCAGTTAGTGTGCAATGAATCAAAAATATATGAATGTTAAATTTTCATCATGACATTATGGAAAATAATGAACTTTATCACAATATGCTAATTTTTTGAGAAGGACCTGTAGAGATGGATAGGTGATGTGTTAAGATAGTGCTACAGCTAATTATATTATTCCTAATCAACTAGCTTGTTTTTCATTGATTTAATTTGATCCATTGTTGAACAAATATTAATGAAAAAAGACATTTGGAGAAATGGTGCAATGATTTCAATTTGATTGATTAATCTTATGTTAATCAGTGAATGACAACAACACAGCATAGTGTAGCATTACAGACCTGCAGGAAAGGGGCTTTTGGTATTTGTACACATTTCACTCCTCTGACAAGGCATGTTTAAAAGACATTCATCATGACATTTTTAATTACCCACATGGTGCACCTGAAATTTTCAAAAACCTGCAATGTTTTGCAGATTATGGTCAGAAACAGGGGCTGCACGGTGGCGCAGTTGCTAGCACTGTTGCCTTGCAGAAAGAAGGTCCTGGGTTCGGCTGAGGGTCTTACTGCATGGAGTTTGCATGTTCTCCCCTTGCATGCGTGGGTTCTCACCGGGTCCAGTAACCAGCTAACATACTCTGAAAGTTTATTCTCAGTGCCCTGTAGAATTTTTTTAAGTAGTTGATAGTTAAGCTTATATTTATTTATGTTCTGTTTCCTTAACTTTTAAAATATATTAATGTGGTTACTAACAAGTTTATTAGTGATTCTATTAGTGACTAGTTCAAATATATTCATTCAAATTTCAATAGAAGTGTCCATGTTATGATTTTGAAAATAAATGTATTTTCATAATACACCAAATCTCATTGTGTTCTGTAAAGTTTGCAATTCCTAATTAAGAAAAGGAATACATTTGTCAGACTGCTTTGTTCTGCAAGCTGTGAGTGAAAAAATAAATGTAAAAGGGAAATGAAGAAGAAGAAAAAAAAGTAATTATCCTTTAACAGGATCTTGAGGGTAGGTTATGTCATTGGTAAAGAGCAGAATGCAGAGTGTCTCTTAAAGTGAATAGGGAAGTAAGAAAAATTGCTCAGTGCTGCCTGTGTGAGCAGCTGTGACACACACTGATTTGTGTTTTTTCTTTTGTAGCGAGCAATGCTGTTTGTCAGAGACAAAAGTGGATGAAAACAAAAATGAATAAAACGGCTCCAGTGTACACATGTGCAGTTGTCAACAAGTCTGCAGCGTTATATGGTCAACTTCCGCTGCCCATCACATGCTGTTGCCATGACAACCTGCGTCATTGCCAACCTGCGCTGCACGAAAACGAAATCATTATCACTAGCTGTGTCTGGGAGAGAAGTGAATCACTACTTCCAAACACACATACTCCCCCCCCCCCACACACACACACACACAAGGAACCTGCACTTGGCACCAGCCAAAGTCATCAGTTGAGACAGAAATGGGGGCAGACAAAAGATGTCAGGTCATTAATCCAAAGTTCCTTTTTTTTTGCTCCACCTTGCCTGAAGCTGAGGCATCTTTTGCTTCATTCCCCGACTTTGTTTGGTGAATGAGTCACAGCACAGAAATAGGTTTTCACTGCTTCTACAAAGGCAGACAATGAGTGGCAGCCAGGCATGGCGTTGGTATAAATGTTTGAAGTTGACATTGAAGACGTTAAGGTGGAATTGGGACTGCTTTGAGACATTATGACACAAAACATTACAGTTTTGGCCCTCAAGAGTTCTCTTTGAATTTTCATCAGCTGCTTCCTCTTTAACTTCTTTAAAAATTGTACATATGTAAAAAAAAAAGCAAAAAGGATTAAATATCAGGTTACATTTATTTAATTTGAGATATTGCTCTCTCGTTTATCTGAATGCCAAAAGCTGGAAACATTAGGGGAGTAACATACAGTTTAATATATCACTATTGCATTAATTAATCAGAGTGGTGCTGCCGCCGCAGTAATGAGGACGCTGTGCCCGTCCGTTGTGGTGAAGCAAGAGCTAAGCCGAAAGGCGAAACTCTCGATTTACCGGTCGGATACGTTACTACCCTCTTCTATGGGTATGAATTTTGGGTCATGACTGAAAAAATGAAATTCCAGGGTCTGAAATGAGCTTTCTCTGCAGGAATGGCCGGGCACTCCCTTAGAGACAGGGTGAGTAGCTTGGCCATCTGGGAGGGGCTCGGAGTAGAGCCACTGCTCCTCCACATCTATAGGAGTCAGTTGAGGTGAATTAGGCATTTGTTTCAGATGCCTCATGGATGCCTCTCTCGGGAGGTGTTCCAGGTACATCCAACGAAGATCCCCAGGAGGCCCACAGGATGGCCCAAGACACACCTGAGGAACTATGTCCTTCGGATGGCATGGGAACGCCTCAGGCTTCCCTCAGAGGACCTGGAGGAGGCTTCTGGGGAGAGGGAAGTATGGGCCCCTCTCTGCTGAGTCTGCTGCCCCTACTATCTGGTCCCAGATAATCGGAAGACAACAAACTAACAAACTATTGCATTGAAATTAATAGTTCGTTCGTTCGTTCGTCTTCCGCTTATCCAGGACCGGGTCGCGGGGGCAGCAGACTCAGCAGAGACGCCCAGACGTCCCTCTCTCCAGACACCTCCTCCAGCTCCTCCAGGGGGAGCCCAATGCGTTCCCAGGCCAGCCGAGAGACATAGTCCCTCCAGCGTGTCCTGGGCCGTCCCCTGGGTCTCCTCCCGGTGGGACGTGCCTGGAACACCTCCCGAGGAAGGCGTCCAGGAGGCATCCGGTATAGATGCCCGAGCCACCTCAACTGGCTCCTCTCAATGTGGAGGAACAGCGGCTCTACTCCGAGCTCCTCCCGGATGGCCGAGCTCCTCACCCTATCTCTAAGGGAGTGCCCGGCCACCCTACGGAGGAAGCTCATTTCAGCCGCTTTTATCCGTGATCTCGTTCTTTCGGTCATGACCCAAAGTTCATGGCCATAGGTGAGGGTAGGAACGGAGACCGACCAGTAAATTGAGAGCTTTGCTTTTCGGCTCAGCTCTCTCTTCACCACAATGGACCGGCACAGCACCCCCATTACTGTGGCAGCTGCACCGATCCGTCTGTCGATCTTCCGCTCCATTCTTCCCTCACTCGTGAACAAGACCCCGAGATACTTAAACTCCTCCACTTGAGGCAGGAACTCCCCTCCAACCTGAAGAGGACAAGCCACCCTTTTCCGGTCGAGTACCATGGCCTCGGACTTGGAGGAGCTGATCCTCATCCCAGCCGCTTCACACTCGGCTGCGAACCGCCACAGCGCATGCTGTAGGTATTGGCTAGAGGGGGCCAGCAGGACCACGTCATCCGCAAAAAGAAGAGACGAAATCCACTGGTCCCCAAACCAGACCCCTCCGGCCCTTGGCTCCGTCTAGAAATCCTGTCCATAAAAGTTATGAACAGGACCGGCGACAAAGGGCAGCCCTGCCGGAGTCCAACATGCACTGGGAACAGGTCCGACTTAGTGCCGGCAATGCGGACCAAACTCCTGCTCCACTCGTACAGGGACCGGATGGCCCCTAATAAAGGGCCCCCGATTCCATACTCCTGGAGCACCCCCCACAGGGCATCACGAGGGACACAGTCGAATGCCTTCTCCAGGTCCACAAAACACATGTGAACTGGTTGGGCAAACTCCCATGAACCCTCGAGCACCCTGTAGAGGGTATAGAGCTGGTCCAGTGTTCCACGGCTGGGACGAAAACCACACTGTTCCTCCTGAAGCCGAGATTCGACTATCGGTCGGACTCTCCTCTCCAATACCCTGGCGTAGGCCTTACCAGGGAGGCTGTGAAGAACACAATATCGAGGCACGTGACGTCGCCCGGTACGGCGGAGCCGGGGTCCCACCCTGGAGCCAGGCCTGGGGTCGGGACTCGTCGGAGAGCGCCTGGTGGCCGGGTTGCTCCTCGTGGGACCCGGCCGGGCCAAGCCCGAACGAGAGACGCGAGGCCATCCCCCAGTGGGCCCACCACCTGCAGGGGGAACCGTGAGGGACCGGTGCAAAGAGGATTGGGTGGCGGACGAAGGTGGAGACCTCAACGGCCCGATCCCCGGATGCTTAGGCTGGCTCTAGGGACGTGGAATGTCACCTCGCTGGGGGGGAAGGAGCCTGAGCTTGTGCGGGAGGTCGAGAGATATCGACTAGAAATAGTCGGGCTCGCCTCCACGCACAGCGTGGGCTCTGGAACCCATCTCCTTGAGAGGGGTTGGACTCTCTTCTACTCTGGAGTTGCCCACGGGGAGAGGCGGCGGGCTGGTGTGGGTTTGCTTGTTGCCCCCCAGCTCAGCCGTCTCGTGTTGGGGTTTACCCCAGTGGATGAGAGGGTTGTATCCCTGCGCCTTCGGGTTGGGGAGAGGTCTCTGACTATCATTTCAGCCTACGGGCCGAGTGGTAGTGCAGAGTACCCTGCCTTCTTGGCATCCCTGTCGGGGGTGCTGGATAGTGCCCCTCCCGGGGACTCCATTATTCTGCTGGGGGACTTCAACGCCCACGTGGGGAACGACAGTGACACCTGGAGAGGCGTGATCGGGAGGAATGGCCTCCCCGATCTGAATCCGAGTGGTGTTTTGTTATTGGACTTCTGTGCTAGTCACGGATTGTCCATAACGAACACCATGTTCAAACATAAGGGTGTCCATCAGTGCACTTGGCACCAGGACACCCTAGGCAGGAGGTCGATGATCGACTTTGTTGTCGTATCATCAGACCTTCGGCCGCATGTTTTGGACACTCGGGTGAAGAGAGGGGCTGAGCTGTCCACTGATCATCACCTGGTGGTGAGTTGGATCCGCTGGAGGAGGAGAAAGCCGGACAGACTCGGCAGGCCCAAGCGCATAGTGAGGGTCTGCTGGGAACGCCTGGCGGAGCCCTCGGCCAGGGATGTATTCAACTCCCACCTCCGGGAGAGCTTCGACCAGATCCCGGGGGATGTTGGAGACATAGAGTCCGAGTGGACCATGTTCTCTGCATCTATTGTCGATGCTGCTGCCCATAGCTGCGGCCGTAAGGTCTGCGGTGCCTGTCGTGGCGGCAATCCCAGAACCCGGTGGTGGACACCGGCAGTAAGGGATGCTGTTAAGCTGAAGAAGGAGTCCTATCGGCTGTGGTTGGCTTGTGGGACTCCTGAGGCGGCTGACGGGTACCGTGAGGCCAAGCGTGCTGCGGCCCGGGCTGTGGCAGAGGCAAAAACTCGGGCCTGGGAAGAGTTCGGTGAGGCCATGGAGAAGGACTACCGGTTGGCCTCGAAGCGATTCTGGCAAACCGTCCGGCGCCTCAGGAGGGGGAAGCAGTGCTTTGCCAACACTGTTTATAGTGGGGGTGGGAGACTGCTGACCTCGACTGAGGACATTATCGGGCGGTGGAAGGAGTACTTCGAGGATCTCCTCAATCCTGCCATCATGCATTCCGTGGTGGAAACAGAGGCTGGGGACTCGGGGTTGGACTCTTTCATCACCCAGGCTGAAGTCACCGAGGTGGTTAAAAAGCTCCGCGGTGGCAAGGCTTCGGGGGTGGATGAGATCCGCCCTGAGTACCTCAAGTGTCTGGATGTTGTAGGGCTGTCATGGTTGACACGCCTCTTCAACATTGCGTGGCGGTCGGGGACAGTGCCTCTGAAATTAATAGTTTAAGGTTTAATTTGTGAATATTTTTGAAGGTTGATAAAATAGTTTCTGACTCACATGCAGAGAACACATACTAAGAAAGAAAGACATTGTTATGGCTTTGTGTTACCCTTTTGTGCATGATAACCTCAACAAGTGCTGCAGAACTTGTATCACAAAGTTCTGTCAGGGCGTGGACTAGTGTGAGATCCCCACAGTTTAGTTACCTTAAATAAAAATACCATGGTTTCACTGTATTTTGCAAATTTTTACAACATGCTGTAATTGCTTTTATTTAAAAGAGAAAAGCAGCATTTTCTTTTCTTACTGCAGTAATAGTAACATATTATATTGACTATTCTATGATAATATCAATGCCCAAAGTTTATTGTTCTTTTGATTTTTATACACAGACTTGAGCAAAGATACAGACGTAAATTCAGCTCAGATTTGTATGTTTTATGCATATTTCATACAGTATTACAACTTTTGTCATTCAGCTCCTTATAAAGCAGCAGTCAGATGGCGGGGCCAAACACACAGCAGACAAAGAAATGGACGGGTGAGATCTCAAGCAGAAGAAGAAAACAGCGACTATCCTTTTTTTTTGTTTTTTTTAAGAAACACAGTGAGGAGAGATTTGCTTTTTTCCCATTGTAGAAAAATAATGTGGAGGAGGGGCAGCACTGTGTTCCTTAATGCTCCATTCAACTGAAATAATTATGGTCACTCTGGCATTTTCTATTGCATCTCAATAAAAGGTCATTATACTGCAATAACGGTGTGACAAAACATTTTGGTGTTTTTGAAAACCTTTTTTATTCTTAACAGTCTGTGTAGCTTGATTTGGTTATCAAGGTGTAGAGAGGATTACAAAAGAAAGCCCACGCCTGTAATGTCAATAGTACTGTAAAGTTTTTACCTGATAAAAGTTTTTAAAGGAAATAATAAAACAAGAAAATAAAGACAGGTTATCCTGGTAGACATTTACTTGGTCGTAATATGGCTGTCGTTCCTTTGATACCGGGAACCTTTGCAATAAGCTTTATAGATAGATCTGTCAGTGAGTGGTTAAAAAATTTTTCTCTCAGGTTGAATTTTACAATATTTAAGTAAAAAAGCATAAATTTGGCTATTAACATTTCCTTAATAATTGGAAAGACCACCCACTGCTTCAAAAACTTGTATCACAATGCTCTGTCATACCATTACTACAGTGAGCTTTAGTTGTTGACTCTTCTAGATGTATTGTTACTTTATGGCAGACATCTATCTTACCACAGCTTGAAATGCGATATTGCAGCTAAGAAACGGGCCCAGACCCTGTTCTGGCTTTGCTAAATGCATAAACCATCACTACTGGGATTCCAATAAACCCCCTGATGTTCCATTCCTCTGCTGTATCCTGGGACTGGTAATCCACTAAACCTCTACAGTGCACAGGCAAACCAATGTTTCTGGATTGTTGATTCCTAGAGCGAAGTTGCAAATTAGATCCTCAAAGAGCTCCCTGGAGGGTTTTCCTTCTGTTGCTGTGTGACATGAACACAAGGAAGCTGAACAATTTCTGTCCCACTGGGAAACACAGGGTGTTTTCTGTCTTATGGTCACTCCTTACTGGTAGTAACATCTGAGTGTGTTGTTTTTGGCTTGTGTACTTTTAGTCCACTGCCAGTCTGCAAACGTCTTTCACTTTTCACAGACAGAAATGGCAAAGCCAGCTTAAGGGGAAGGACAGGTTGTTTTTTCCTCAGCTCATTGTGTACTTTATCATGAAGTGTCAGCTGCCTAGAATGGGTCTCTCCTTTGCATTCCAGAATCCAGACAGATTAATCCAACACTCTGCTATTGCCTGATCTGACTTTATTTTGACTGCTTAAGCTTCCTAATTACACATTCTTCCATTTTGGACACATTGCCAAGGTACAAGACTTAACAAGCAAGCTTGCTGCTATCATGGATTACATAAACACAGTCCTAACATGTAACTCTTCAGGGTGACTTTTCTCATTAGGGCTTTTTATTCTGTGTCAGTAAGGTGACATGGTGAAACAACCATCCCAAACTCTTCTTACGCCTCACATTTATTTTTGGATGGGAGTCACTGGAATCGCTCCAATTATTTCATTCCACTCTGCAGATCTTATCCTCAACTTTCGCAGAATTACTGCTGTATCAGACAAATCCGCACCACAGAGTTAACTCGTAATCTTTATGTTCTGCAGACATGGAAGAAGGAAGAAAGCTCTTTATGTTCTGCAGCAGAGAGGCAATGTTGTGCGGGTGGTTAGGCCTTAACCGTGTTTGAATTTCTTGAGGTTAATATATGCAAAATTTTTGAAAAGCAACAATCATTATTTGTTCCTTTTGTTTCCTGACATAGATATTGTAAAGGCTCAATTAAAAATTGCTGCAGTATTTTGTTTTTAACTAAAATACAAACGTTTGCAGATATTTTAATATCTGTGAGTTATAGTTGTGGTCTTTTGAGGATTAATAAACAGGAAAAGACTCTTTAAACTGCAAGGATATGATCAGATTTCAAAGTAAAAAATAAAAACAGTATTCCCCCCCCGTGATGTCTTCTTTTTGCCTTTTTCTCATACTTAAATGTTTAAGATCAACAAACAAATTTATATACAAGACAAACAATAAAAACAAAAAGCAGTTTTTAAATTATGATTTCATTTATTAAAGGCAAAAACTGTCCTTACTTGTTAAACAAATTAATTAACCACATTCTTCTGGTTCAATTTTAATCACCACAGCAAAGTCTGATTATTGGCAGACTTACAAAATCTGACCTATCTGACACCAGGAGGCCAAAAATAATCTTAAATACAACACTTTTCCTGACCAAATGAGAAACAAAGTCATTTACATCTGTCCGTCTAGTAAAGGTTGCAAAGCCATTTAAAGAGTGGTTAAACACAGCTCACAAATGGTAAAAAACATGCAATAGTAGTGACCCTCCCCAGGAGTGGCTGAAATTACTCTGAGAGCGCATCAACGACTGTCAGGAGCCTACAAAAGAATCCATAACAACATCAAAAGCGCTGCAGGCCTCATTTGCCTCAGTTAAAGTTGGCATTTATGTTTTAGTAGTAATAAAGAAACGGGGCACAAATTGCATCTGAAAATGCTTTTCTCAGGTCAACATTGGTTTGCCAAAAAAAGGATGTTGATTAGACTTTTAGACTTTTAGGAAACTACTCTGTGGAATGACGAGACTAACGCTGACCTTTTGGGAAGGTTTGCTTCCTGTTACATCTGGCTGGAAACAAAAACAGCATTTCAAAAAAGGAACGTCATACCAACAGTCAAACATGGTGGTGACAGCATGAGTTACTTCCCAGCACAACAAAAAATTGGCCTAACTTACAGAACCTAACTTTTTTTTTTCAAGGTATTGAAGTTTTAATTACCCTTCTTATGAAAGGGGACCACCATCCCAGTCTGCCAGTCCAGAGGCACTTTCCCCGACCACCACGCAATGTTGAAGAGGTTTGCCAACCATGACAGCCCGGATGGTTTACCAGAATCGCTTCAAGGCCAACCGGTAGTCCTTCTCCATGGCCTCACCGAACTCCTCCCAGGCCCGAGGTTTTCCCTCTGCCACCGCCCGGGCCACGGCACGCTTGGCCTCACGGTACCCGTCAGCCACCTAGGAGTCCCACAAGCCAACCACAGCCAATAGGACTCCTTCTTCAGCTTGACAGCGTCCCTTACTGCTGGTGTCCACCACCGGGTTTGGGGATTGCCACCGCGACAGGCACTGCAGACCTTACGGCCACAGCTACGGGCAGCAGCATCGACAATAGATGTGGAGAACATAGTCCACTCAGACTCTATGTCTCCAACATCCCCCCGAAATCTGGTCAAAGCTCTCCCGGAGGTGGGAGTTGAATACATCCCTGGCCAAGGGCTTTGCCAGACGTTCCCAGCAGACCCTCACTATGCACTTGGGCCTTCCAAGTCTGTCCGGCTTTCTCCTCCTCCAGTGGATCCAACTCACCACCAGGTGGTGATCAGTGGACAGCTCAGCCCCTCTCTTCACCCGAATGTCCAAAACATGCGGCCGAAGGTCTGATGATATGACAACAAAGTCGATCATTGAGCTCCTGCCTAGGGTGTCCTGGTGCCAAGTGCACTGATGGACACCCTTATGTTTGAACATGGTGTTCATTATGGACAATCCGTGACAGAAGTCCAGTAACAAAACACCATTTGGATTCAGATCAGGGAGGCCATTCCTCCCGATCATGCCTCTCCAGGTGTCGCTGTCATTTCCCACGTGGGCATTGAAGTCCCCCAGCAGAATAATGGCGTCTCCGGGAGGGGCACTATCCAGCACCCCTGACAGGGACTCCAAGAAGGCCGGATACTCCACACTATCGCTCGGCCCGTAGGCCGAAACGACAGTCAGAGACCTGTCCCCAACCCAAAGGTGCAGGGATGCGACCCTCTCATCCACTGGGGTAAACCCCAACACAAGACGGCTGAGCTGGGGGGCAACAAGCAAACCCACCCCAGCCTGGCGCCTCTCCCCGTGGGCCACTCCAGAGTAGAAGAGAGTCCAGCCCCTCTCACGGCGATGGGTTCCAGATCCCACGCTGTGCGTGGAGGCAAGCCCGACTATTTCTAGTCGATATCTCTCGACCTCCCGCACAAGCTCAGGGTCATTCTCCCCCAGCTAGGTGACATTCCACGTCCCTAGAGCCAGCCTAAGCATCCGGGGATCAGGTCGCCGAGGTCTCCACCTTCGTCCGCCGCCCAATACTAAGAAGGGTGACCGGAGGTGTGTTCCAACTACAGGGGGATCACACTCCTCAGCCTCCCTGGTAAGGCCTACGCCAGGGTATTGGAGAGGAGAGTCCGGCCGATAGTCGAACCTCGGCTTCAGGAGGACCAGTGTGGTTTTCGTCCCGGCCGTGGAACACTGGACCAGCTCTATACCCTCTACAGGGTACTCGAGAGTTCATGGGAGTTTGCCCAACCGGTCTACATGTGTTTTGTAGACCTGGAAAAAGCATTCGACTGTGTCCCTCGTGATGCCCTGTGGGGGATGCTCCAGGAGTATGGAATATGGGGCCCTTTATTAGGGGCCATCCGGTCTCTGTTCAAGCGGAGCAGGAGTTTGGTCCGCATTGCCGGCACTAAGTCGGACCTGTTCCCGGTGCATGTTGGATTCCGGCAGGGCTGCCCTTTGTTACCGGTCCTGTTCATAACTTTTATGGACAGGATTTCTAGGCGCATCCAAGGGCTGGAGGGGGTCTGGTTTGGGGACCAGAGGATTTTGTCTCTTCTTTTTGCAGATTCTTTTTGCTGGCCCCCTCTAGCCAAGACCTACAGCATGCACTGGGGCTGTTCGCAGCCGAGTGCGAAGCGGCTGGGATGAGGATCGGCTCCTCCAAGTACGAGGCCATGGTTCTCGACTGGAAAAGGGTGGTTTGTCCTCTTCAGGTTGGAGGGGAGTTCCTGCCTCAAGTGGAGGAGTTTAAGTATCTTGGGGTCTTGTTCATAAGTGAGGGAAGAATGGAGCGGGAGATCGAGAGACGGATCGGTGCGGCTGCCGCAGTAATGGGGGCGCTGTGCCGGTCCATTGTGGTGAAGAGAGAGCTGAGCCGAAAAGCGAAGCTCTCAATTTACCGGTCGGTCTACGTTCCTACCCTCACCTATGACCATGAACTTTGGGTCATGACCGAGAGAACGAAATCCCGGATAAAAGCGGCTAAAATGAGCTTCCTCCGTAGGGTGGCCGGGCACTCCCTTAGAGATAGGGTGAGGAGCTCGGCCATCCGGGAGTGGCTCGGAGTAGAGCCGCTGCTCCTCCACATCGAGAGGAGCCAGTTGAGGTGGCTCGGGCATCTATACCTCCTGGACGCCTTCCTCGGGAGGTGTTCCAGGCATGTCCCACCGGGAGGTGGCCCAGGGGACGGCCCAGGACATGCTGGAGGGACTATGTCTCTCGGCTGGCCTGGGAACGCCTTGGGCTCCACCCGGAGGGTGTCTCTGCTGAGTCTGCTGCCCCCGCGGCCCTGTCCCGGATAAGCGGAAGACGATGAGTACGAGTACGACAAAGTTTTAATTAGAACTGCTGTCCTAAAATGTTCTTCTCCCCCTTTTCTTTCTTCTACTGTACCTGCCAGTGCAAATCTTTTTTATGTTTTCTTCTTTTCAAAACATTTTTCTCTCACCTACAGGTCCTTCTCAAAATATTAGCATATTGTGATAAAGTTCATTATTTTCCATAATATCATGATGAAAATTTAACATTCATATATTTTAGATTCATTGCACACTAACTGAAATATTTCAGGTCTTTTATTGTCTTAATACGGATGATTGTGGCATACAGCTCATGAAAACCCAAAATTCCTATCTCACAAAATTAGCATATTTCATCCGACCAATAAAAGATAAGTGTTTTTAATACATAAAACGTCAACCTTCAAATAATCATGTACAGTTATGCACTCAATACTTGGTCGGGAATCCTTTTGCAGAAATGACTGCTTAAATGCGGCGTGGCATGGAGGCAATCAGCCTGTGGCACTGCTGAGGTCTTATGGAGGCCCAGGATGCTTCGATAGCGGCATTTAGCTCATCCAGAGTGTTGGGTCTTGAGTCTCTCAACATTCTCTTCACAATATCCCACAGATTCTCTATGGGGTTCAGGTCAGGAGAGTTGGCAGGCCAATTGAGCACAGTGATACCATGGTCAGTAAACCATTTACCAGTGGTTTTGGCACTGTGAGCAGGTGCCAGGTCGTGCTGAAAAATGAAATCTTCATCTCCATAAAGCTTTTCAGCAGATGGAAGCATGAAGTGCTCCAAAATCTCCTGATAGCTAGCTGCATTGACCCTGCCCTTGATAAAACACAGTGGACCAACACCAGCAGCTGACACGGCACCCCAGACCATCACTGACTGTGGGTACTTGACACTGGACTTCTGGCATTTTGGCATTTCCTTCTCCCCAGTCTTCCTCCAGACTCTGGCACCTTGATTTCCGAATGACATGCAGAATTTGCTTTCATCCGAAAAAAGTACTTTGGACCACTGAGCAACAGTCCAGTGCTGCTTCTCTGTAGCCCAGGTCAGGCGCTTCTGCCGCTGTTTCTGGTTCAAAAGTGGCTTGACCTGGGGAATGCGGCACCTGAAGCCCATTTCCTGCACACGCCTGTGCACAGTGGCTCTGGATGTTTCTGCTCCAGACTCAGTCCAATGCTTCCGCAGGTCCCCCAAGGTCTGGAATCGGCCCTTCTCCACAATCTTCCTCAGGGTCCGGTCACCTCTTCTTGTTGTGCAGCGTTTTCTGCCACACTTTTTCCTTCCCACAGACTTCCCACTGAGGTGCCTTGATACAGCACTCTGGGAACAACCTATTCGTTCAGAAATTTCTTTCTGTGTCTTACCCTCTTGCTTGAGGGTGTCAATAGTGGCCTTCTGGACAGCCGTCAGGTCGGCAGTCTTACCCATGATTGGGGTTTTGAGTGATGAACCAGGCTGGGAGTTTTAAAGGCCTCAGGAATCTTTTGCAGGTGTTTAGAGTTAACTCGTTGATTCAGATGATTAGGTTCATAGCTCGTTTAGAGACCCTTTTAATGATATGCTAATTTTGTGAGATAGGAATTTTGGGTTTTCATGAGCTGTATGCTACAATCATCCGTATTAAGACAATAAAAGACCTGAAATATTTCAGTTAGTGTGCAATGAATCTAAAATATATGAATGTTAAATTTTCATCATGACATTATGGAAAATAATGAACTTTATCACAATATGCTAATATTTTGAGAAGGACCTGTACATTGGTTATTTTTCATTCTGTCTAAGATATCTGATATGCATTCAATACCTTTACAGCAACACCAGCAGATTATTTTGTTGTGGTTCATTTTTTTCTTTTTTCCGTCAGCCTGACATGTCTGTAAGGTGAGCCTGTTCTGTTGCTTCAAGTATGTGGTGCTTTTAAGTGAATACAGCTCATTGTCTATGAAGAACATGCTTGTATTTTGGTTTGTTTTTGTATGATTATGGTTAAACATTTGGATGTGATGGAGACATTGTGTGCCATGTTGTCTTTGTGTCCTTTGTTTGAAGTCCAGTGGGAAGTTTATGGACTGTAAAGTAAAGTTCAGATGTGTAGAATCAATGAGTTTGTGTTTCATGTTTGGTAAAAGGTCACACCCTTCCCCTGTTGCTGAAGGTAAATTTTTTTTAACTAGTTTACTGGAAAATGGCTCCACTTTGGTTTTATGAAAAATATCAGAGTGAGTGTGACCTTTGCTACATTATTGATTATTGAAACGCCTAATCATTATCACACACATCTTGACGGCCAGTTGAGCAGATGACTTGCTCTACCCTGCAAAAGTGTTTTCATAACATTTAAACTTTTCCACACTTTTGTCATGTTACGAGTGTAAACACCAATGTATTTTATTGGGATTATATTTGATTGACCAATACAGAGTAGTACATAACAGTGAAGTGGAAGGGAAAAGTTAAAAATCTTTTGTGGAAATAATTTTAATCTGGTACCCTTAAATAAAATGTAGTGTAACCAGGTACCTTCAGAAGTCACCTAATTAGTAAATAGTGTCTACCTGCATGTAACATAATCTCAGTATAAATACAGCTGCTCTGTGAAGACGTCAGAGGTTTGTTAGAGAACATTATTGAACAACCAGCATCATGAAGACCAAGGAGCAGACAGGTCAGGGAGAAAGCTCGAAGGAATTTAAAGCAGTTAGGTTAAGGTTTAGGTGCTGTGGCTTTGTTCCGATGCAGTTGGGTTACTGATTACTCTCAATTTAAAAGATTTTATTTATTTGGCTTGCTTTAGCAAATTGGTGTGCTGTTTTTGTCAATAATGAAATATCTCTAAGTACTTACAAATAAATGCATGTTGGTTATATTTAAACATGGGCCTGTAACTAGTATTAAGGTATACCTACAGGTAGGTTTTAAAAGTTGCCATTATAAAATCGATAAACGTTTTGACGTACTATTTTTTTTACTTTAATATTTTACGCACCCTCTAATCAGAAGCCAGAGAAAAGGGCGTGACTAACCCAACCAATTTATATCAGTTTGATAGACTTCTAATGTTTGGTAATGCTTTATAAAGAACGGAATAGATAAGAGGAATACTATTCTATGCAATAACCACCTTGATTTGACACATACTAAATTTAGTGGGGGATTATTCTAGATTTTTGCTTGGGTCTATGTATAACAATCAAAGTCACAATAGATGAATGTTATAGATAACATGTTTAAAACTGCTATCATTTTAGTAGCATTAATTGTTGCTTTACAGTTTTAAATCAGAGTTGTCCAAAGTGCGGCTCATGGACCATTTGTGGCTCTTGGAATGATTTTGTGAGGTTCCTCACGTCAAGTGAGAATGATACAGTTAAGCCAAAACTATTTCATGCTCCTGGAGGATCAGCATTTAAAATTGTTTAATTAAACAAAGACTTTTGTTTCTGTTGGGAAATTAAACTTCCAATGTCAAAGATGTAGAAAAAAAACTTGCATTTCATATTAAATGGCATGTATTATTAGTTACTATAATACTATTTATACCTTCTCAGTTGTCAATGGAAACGTTTTTTACAGCCAATAGATCAAACAAACATATTTCTTAACTGCTGAACAGCATTTTCCATGTTTCCACTGGTATTTTGATGAATTATCTTTGGTGATGATTTCCAAATTATTTATTACATACAGTATTTGTCTTTTGTAAACACCTGTTTTTCCTTTCATTTTAATTTTATGATAAATAGATTATAAGAAACATCCAGTCACCTTTACTCAAAAGACAGGCATTGACATATTCATTAATCATGGCTAAATATTCATTAATCATCGCTAAATAGACCAAGAGTTTAACAGCTGATTGCCCAAATCCTGCTATTGTTGTTGAGAATGGACTAAAAATATTTTAATAAGAATATAGAAAACAATAACTAGACCCAAACAAAATTAGGAAATTGTATACCTTTGTTGTAATGAGGCAAAGGGGTGAAACCCTTTTTCTCTAATGTATAAGGATTTGCAGATCCCATTTTTACAAAAATATATGCTTTGTTCATTTAATTGAAGTCTTTTAAGTTTAGTTTATTGTTGAGCTGAAAAAATAAAGAAATTCACAATAAATGTAGTTTCATTTAACTAAAACAGGTTCAGATTTAATATTTTCAATTTGATGATTTTGGCACAAAGTTTTGTTTTGGCACCACTGCTACAGTGGGGAGATCAAGTATTTGATACACTGCCGATTTTGCAGGTTTTCCCCTTCGCAATGCATGTAGAAGTCGTTAATGTTTATCATAGGTAGTCTTCAACTACGGGTGACGGAATCAAAAAAAGAAATCCAGAAAATCACATTTTAAGTAATTAATTAGCATTTTATTGCATGACAAGTATTTGATACATCAGAAAAACAAAGCTTAATGTTTGGTACAGAAACCTTTGTTTGCAATTACAGATATCAGATGTTTCCTGTAGTTCTTGATGAGGTTTGCACACACTGCAGCAGGGATTTTGGACCGCTCCTCCATAGAGATCTTCTCCAGATCCTTCAGGTTTTGGTCTGTCGCTCGGCAATACGGACCTTCAGCTCCCTCCAAAGAAATTCGATCGTGTTCAGGTCTGGAGACTGGCTG
Organism: Girardinichthys multiradiatus; assembly: GCF_021462225.1. Taxonomy (NCBI): domain Eukaryota; kingdom Metazoa; phylum Chordata; class Actinopteri; order Cyprinodontiformes; family Goodeidae; genus Girardinichthys; species Girardinichthys multiradiatus. The sequence goes on from NC_061805.1 coordinate 28,652,507, forward strand.
GGCCACTTCAGGACCTTGAGATGCTTCTTACGGAGCCACTTCTTCGTTGCCCAGGCTGTGTGGTTTGGATTGTTGCCATGCTGGAAGACCCAGCCATGACCCATCTTCAATGCCCTTACTGAGGGAAGGCTAAGATCTCCAGATACATAGTCCCATCCATCCGCCCCCAGAGTCCCAGCTCTCTTTAGGTCATTGACTGGGTCCTGGCGTGTAGTTCTGGGCTGATCCCTCACCTTCCTCATGTTCATTGAGGCCCCACGAGGTGAGATCTTGCATGGAGCCCCAGACCGAGGGAGATTGACCATCATATTAAACTTCTTCCATTTTCTTATAATATCGCCAACAGTTGCTGCCTTCTCACCAAGCTGCTTGGCTATTTTCCTGTAGCCCATCCCAGCCTTGTGCAGGTCTACTGTTTTATCCCTGATGTCCTCACACAGCTCTCTGGTCTTGGTCATTGTGGAGAGGTTGGAGTTTGTTTAATTGATTGTGTGGACAGGTGTCTTTTATACAGATAATGAGTTCAAACCGCTGCACTTAATACAGGTAATGAGTGGAGAACAGGAGGGCTTCTTAAAGAGGAACTAACAGGCCTGTGGGAGCCGGGATTCTTACTGGTTGTTAGGTGACCAAATACTTACGCCACACATTAAAATGCAAATTAATTACTTAACAGTGTGAGCTTCTGGATTTTTGTTTTAGATCCCATCACTCACAAAATTGGCAGTGTATCAAATACTTAGAGTTTTGTGTTAATGCCATGAAACTATGATATTTTTATTCAACACTATCATATAGTAAGAATCTCATATTAGCTTTCATGTTTCTGTCTGGTTTTCTGTCATTCAGCCTGAATACCAGACAACAAACCCACTGATAGACACAGAAAGTGCCAGTGGAGGTGAGCTTTCAGTTTACTCACATGAAAGAGTTTCTTACAGGGTACAAATCCAGGCAGGCAGACATGACGGAGAGATTAGTGAGGGATTCAGATGGTCAAAGCTGGCAACAAGGAGCCTGGAAGGCTCTGCTCAGAGACAATCTAGCAAATGATGAGTAGTGAAATCTTGATTTGTGAGAAAGACAGCTGATGAGGAAGGTGGGTTGGTTTTCATTATGTTAATTACATTCCAGATTACATCAAACAGTTTGCTTCATCACATCTGAGCTGTGAAGATGCTGGAGCGAGAGAGAAGCAAGGAAGGAAAAAAAAAAACATTTTAGAAAGCAAAATCTTACATGAGAACGTGGCTTTTTTGTCAGAAATTATATGCCTTGAAACAGGTGGAGGCAGAGGATTTCAATGTCAACTTGAAAGAAATAAAACCCAATAGTGCTACATTAAAGGTGGTAGCGATTCCTCTCAGTCTGAGCTGCTCCAGATGTCTCCTTGCCTCTCAATTCTTGTTTAATTTAAGAGATTAAAAACAATCAAGGTTGGATTAAAGAGAACAATTTCTCAAAGTTGTGATTAGAAGTATCAGGGGTGAATCTACTGGCATGAAAGCATGTGAAGGCTCTATGGTAGGTTGAGGCTTTAGATAGATTTACCTTTTTCTATAAACCTCAGATTGGGTTTGAGTCCCCACCCCTTATCTCTTTCTTCTACTTAAAATAAAGATATCTACAACTATTAACGCATTTTAAAACATGTATTTGTAGAATCCTGCTTTTTTTTTTTGAAGCAGAAGGGATTTGACAGACAGCTAATGACAACTGAAGAATCATCCAAAGTAATAAAACACTGACTCAGGTTTCATTTGAATCATCGGTAAATCATTTTATGAGAAGTCACGCTTCACACAAGGATGTGCTTCCAATTTGAATAATTTCATCACCTACAAAACTTTACTCTTCAGTAGGCCAGAATACCCTATATCTGAAAGATTTTCTACAAAGTTTCAGAAAAAGCAGCTGCTACTAAAGAAAAAATTAGGACACCTTTTGACTGTGCATTCTAAGGATGGTAAAAAAAATCAATTATAAATTCACAATAAAAATTATAGATCTTTTAAAAATGTTTGTAAAATGTAAAAAAGCAATTTCTGGTGAGAAGTAAATAAGGAGACTTTCATATTTATTCCCATGTAAAATGTCGAAAATCACACCCAGGTTTATCACATTAGGTGCACATGATGAGAACATCATTACTCAACATTTTGAAGGCGGTTTGCCCTGTTTAGACCTCAGACACTCAGACTGTTTGAGGTCTTAAGAAAGAAGGTTGTAGCAGATTTTATCTAAAGAGGTCTCAAAAGAATTAGATTACATTGTATGGAAAATATCTTACAATTGGAGAGCACTGAAAACAACAGTCAGCATGCCAAGATCTTAGCATCCCAGCAAGTCCATCCTGAGAGCAGAAAGCAAAATGATAAAAGTGTCTAAAAAGATCAAAAATGGCATAAGGCCTACAGAAAGTTCTTGATACCGTTGATATAAAAATGCATGCCTGTACAATCAGGAGACTGCACATGTTTAACTTTAATGGGAGGTGTGCAAGGAGGAAACCTTTGTGCCTTGAGAAAATCAAGAAAGCTGAAGAGAACATAGACAAAGTCCAGGTCTTCTTGAATAATGCTGTTTGGACCAATGAGTCTAAAACTGAATTATTTGGACATCAGAACAGGGCAAATGTTTGACATTGAAACAAACACAACTGTTAAGCATGGAGGTGGAAGAGTCATGGTTTGGGGATGTTTTGGCGCAGCAGGGCCTGGCCAGCTCAACATCAGAATTGATCTTGAAGTATCAGGCGATGCTTAACAAAAATGTGAGACCGTCAATAAAAAGAATCAGAGCTGAAGCAGAGCTTGACCAATTTGTCTTGGAATGACAGTGTCTCATCTTCATTTAATGCCTTTTGATTGATCACATTTCTATGTTCATTAGTAAAGCGAGAAAAACTAACCAACTGGACGCTTTTCAAACTATAATTATTTGATTTATAAGCCACAGCCTTCAACAATGACTTCGATTTTATTTAATTTTATTTTGTAAAACACTTTAGGAAAACCTTTTATTAAGACTTTTTTCTTCTGCATTTGGGCATTGCTGAGTGTTGTGTCACTCTTGTATTGAGTTTTGGATGCAGCTGGAGACCAATAGAGATGGCTTCTGCTGCTGCTTTTGTAACAAGGTGCTAGATGTTTCAGAGGTGGTGTGTTGGAAGATTTATAACAGGTTGAGGAAAAATGGTTCTTTGTAATTTGTCTGACTCACTGATGGGGGCTTGTATGCGATTATTACTTCACTGGTCTGTATGACAATGCCAGGGAGAGATTCTAACAATTTCAAGAAGAAAAGGCTTTGTAACAGTAAACACAAAAAGCCCTAAGGGCTGTTTTGTCTTAATCACTTAAAATACTAAACCTCTTTGTTCTAACACTGGACTTTTAGTGCTTTTTCCTTTTTTCCTTGTCTACTCACAGTACTTTCAGCTAAAGGATAGATAACATAAATGTTTTCTATCCTGTAGACTAAAATCCACTTTAACACTGATATATCAAGACCAAGACCTGTCATGTGTTATTATTATTATTATTATTATTATTATTATTATTGTTATGTGTTATTTACTTTAGTTTCTGTTGCTTTTTATCAATTTTCTTTTTGTCATTGTTCATGCTTTTTGTGTTTTCCTTCAGGGTGTGTGTTGTTTCAGAACATCCCGGTGGAGGTGGTGTCACACAGATACGGACACACAAGAGACTAAAAAAAAGATTGTTGAGTGTTTGTTCATGTTTTTTTGTGTGTGTGTGTGTGTGTGTGTGCCTTTCCTAGTGCATGTTTCTAAGAAACGGGAAAAGGAAAAAGGGCAGTGAAAATGTAAAACAGAGGATGTAACACAAAGGAGAAAAAGACAACAGCAGAAAACAGACATTGGGTGCAAAATAAATAGAGTGGAAGTTGTACCAGTAGTCAGGTCGGGCTCTCCATTATCATCTCTAAAACTGGAGGAACCAGGTAGAAGATGCAGAGGAACAATCAACCAATCACAGAGAGCTTTCAGAGACACATAAAAGCCTCCCTTTGGATAAATTATTCAGATCAGAGGCACAGAGACAACCATTAACCTACATCCCCCCTAACATACACAAGCTTTTACTTTCCTCAATACAGACTCATAAATGTAGAAACATATGCACACTTCTGCAGGATTAACCTCCGGTTTGAGATGGTTACCACCCAGTTACTTGCTGCTAATCTATATGCTCATATTTTATCATGCTCATAGCATTTGCACACGTATTTAACCCAAACATGGTGAGTGCACAATGTGTTCAGTACCTTATTTTAATTCCTATTGAGACACTATAACAATACCAAAAAGGACAGGTGCTGAGAAATTATTTAGAGACCAGAGCAGAGGCTTTTAAAAACTGCTTGTACGAATGGGAGGACATTTACCTTTTTGAAGATAAAAAGTGATTTTATTTGAACTTTGCATCAGCTTCCTGTTACTGCAGTCTGCACAGCTGTGTGTGTCTCATGTAAAACAATAATAAAAGTGATCAAAGATATTGGTAAGCCTTTGAAAGAGCATGGCTTCACTTCCAGTGGCTTTGCTTTTGAATGCAGCAATTAATAAAATGGATAACTGCTTGATTCGCTGTACAGGATTCTAAAATTCTTTATTACTGACTGTTGCCAACAGGAGAGGCAGGGAAAATTAGCCGACTGTTTGCACTTTCAAACTGCCATATAGCCATAAAATAAGTCTTGCAGGTACTCACCAGCACGGCTGTCAAAACATCCAGAATATCCAGTTTGAAACAGTTTTCTCTTTCTGCTCTGCCAACAGCTGTTTTTTTTCTTTTTCTAATGTAAACTTAACGTGATATAACTCATCTGTAGCTAATTACAGAGCCTAAACATTGTCAGTGTTGAACACACTTTATCTTATATATCTCTACAATTAACCTTGCTTTACCTTGAGGTGAGATAGTCATGCATGCATGCACATCATGCTGCAAATAGCTCAAACATGTGAGTACTGTTATAATAAAGACAGGTAGGGTGATTTATGAAAAGGTGCATGAAACTTGTACAGGAACATTATGTTCCTGTTGAGTTTTAGTGCAACTGAACTGTACAGATATACTACACTCTGCATTGGCAACACTATGATAACAGACAGAAGCATATGAAGTGCCTTGCAAAAGTATTGACACACAATACATTCTTCAGAAGCTACCTAGTTACTGTGCGTTGTTTAATCTTAGTATAAATTCACCTGTTCTGTGAAGGCTTCAGACATCTGCTGGAGAACATTATCAAACAAAAAAAACACAATGAAGAGCAAGAGACACAGCAGACAGGTCAGGGCTAAAGTTCTGGAGAAATTTAATGCAAGGTTGGTTGTAAAACAATAGTCTTTTAACATCTCATGGAGCACTGTCAATCGTCAGAAAATGTGAAAATTGTTCATTACACAACTGCAAACCTAATAAAAAATCACCTTACTAAACTGGCTGACCTGCCAAGGATGGCGTTGATCACAGAAACTGCTAGAGGCTCATGGTAACTCTGGAGGAGCTGCTGAGATCCACGGGAAGGATAGTCTTTTGACAGGACAATTATTAGACATGCACTCCATGAATCTGTCCTTTGCAATAAGAAGAAAGTCATTGAGGAGAGGAAAACTTAGCAGAAGTTGCTGTGGTGAGAGGAGATCAAAATGCTGTATTTGGCAGGAAACTAACAATGCACATTACTCTGAACACACTTTTCGTATGGTAGCGACTGTATCATGGTGTGGGAATGCTTTTCTTCTTCAGGGACTTTGTAGTTGGTTACAGTTGACGCAAAGATGGATGGACAAAACACAGAACAATTAAAGAGAGAAAACCTGCAAAAGACTTGAGAATGTGGTAGAGGCTTGAAAAGCTCTAGGAAAATATCCAAAAAGTCTTTAGTCGCAGTGAAATGGGAGGTTTTTGTTTCATTCGAAAAAAATTCAAGTTTTCCTTTCTTGTCACACGTTCCACTTCTTTGTGTTGCTCTACTGGTCCTTCTCAAAATATTAGCATATTGTGATAAAGTTCATTATTTTCCATAATGTCATGATGAAAATTTAACATTCATATATTTTAGATTCATTGCACACTAACTGAAATATTTCAGGTCTTTTATTGTCTTAATACGGATGATTTTGGCATACAGCTCATGAAAACCCAAAATTCTTATCTCACAAAATTAGCATATTATTAAAAGGGTCTCTAAACGAGCTATGAACCTAATCATCTGAATCAACGAGTTAACTCTAAACACCTGCAAAAGATTCCTGAGGCCTTTAAAACTCTCAGCCTGGTTCATCACTCAAAACCCCAATCATGGGTAAGACTGCCGACCTGACTGCTGTCCAGAAGGCCACTATTGACACCCTCAAGCAAGAGGGTAAGACACAGAAAGAAATTTCTGAACGAATAGGCTGTTCCCAGAGTGCTGTATCAAGGCACCAGTGGGAAGTCTGTGGGAAGGAAAAAGTGTGGCAGAAAACGCTGCACAACGAGAAGAGGTGACTTGTCCCTGAGGAAGATTGTGGAGAAGGGCCGATTCCAGACCTTGGGGGACCTGCGGAAGCAGTGGACTGAGTCTGGAGTAGAAACATCCAGAGCCACCGTGCACAGGCGTGTGCAGGAAATGGGCTACAGGTGCCGCATTCCCCAGACCTGGGCTACAGAGAAGCAGCACTGGACTGTTGCTCAGTGGTCCAAAGTACTTTTTCCGGATGAAAGCAAATTCTGCATGTCATTCGGAAATCAAGGTGCCAGAGTCTGGAGGAAGACTGGGGAGAAGGAAATGCCAAAATGCCAGAAGTCCAGTGTCAAGTACCCACAGTCAGTGATGGTCTGGGGTGCCGTGTCAGCTGCTGGTGTTGGTCCACTGTGTTTTATCAAGGGCAGGGTCAATGCAGCTAGCTATCAGGAGATTTTGGAGCACTTCATGCTTCCATCTGCTGAAAAGCTTTATGGAGATGAAGATTTCATTTTTCAGCACGACCTGGCACCTGCTCACAGTGCCAAAACCACTGGTAAATGGTTTACTGACCATGGTATCACTGTGCTCAATTGGCCTGCCAACTTTCCTGACCTGAACCCCATAGAGAATCTGTGGGATATTGTGAAGAGAACATTGAGAGACTCAAGACTCAACACTCTGGATGAGTTAAAGGCCGCTATCGAAGCATCCTGGGCCTCCATAAGACCTCAGCAGTGCCACAGGCTGATTGCCTCCATGCCACGCCGCATAGAAGCAGTAATTTCTGCAAAAGGATTCCCGACCAAGTATTGAGTGCATAACTGTACATGATTATTTGAAGGTTGACGTTTTTTGTATTAAAAACACTTTTCTTTTATTGGTCGGATGAAATATGCTAATTTTGTGAGATAGGAATTTTGGGTTTTCATGAGCTGTATGCCAAAATCATCCGTATTAAGACAATAAAAGACCTGAAATATTTCAGTTAGTGTGCAATGAATCTAAAATATATGAATGTTAAATTTTCATCATTACATTATGGAAAATAATGAACTTTATCACAATATGCTAATATTTTGAGAAGGACCTGTATTGCATAATTCTTTACAAAAATACATTTAAAATTTGCCAAGCCAGTGCTTGTATGTTGAACTTCAGTGGATGTAAATGATTTTGCAAGACACTATATCAACAAACCTACAGTATTGTGCAAAAGTCATCCTTTACTTTATGCTTTGCTTCTGAAGAGCCAGACTTAACTGTAATGTTTTAAAATGGTCCTTATAAGTAGTTCTTCAAAGTCTCAGAAAAGTATGTCGGTAGCAAGTTATTGCCTGCTCCCCTTATGTGTCTAAGAACACTGACAAGAGCAAAACCAACTGAGACTGAAGTCATGAACAGTGTTCTGGAGATGTTTGATTAGAAGAGCTACAGAGTTAAAATAGGGATGCTTTTGTTGATGTAGAGAAGATCTCTGGAGTGAGTCGCCATTTAACAGAGCACCACCTTGTTTATTCCAAATCCCCAGAAACTGGTAAAATTAAATCTACCAGAAAATCACATCTTTTTAAATTGCAAGATATATTGAAGTAAAGTTATTTAGAGGAGTGCAGTAATTAGGGAAAAGGGTTGCTGCTCTTTCACTGATATAAATCCACCTTTTGATTACTGGTCTTGACGACAATGAACGTTTTTATACTTCTCTCTAGGCCATTGTAGTGTGAGACTGATTGAAACAAACTGGAGGTCTGAGAAGCACAAAACTGCATTTGATTGCTTAAACTGTCTTCTAGTACATCTTGTTTTGGTTTGAATAAAACATATACACAAAACAAAAAATTATTCAAAGAAGAGCCAAATTTGCAACTGCTTTGCAAAGAGAAACAATCAAACTGTCAGTTTGCTTATTTGTAGAAGTAATAAAATGAAATGGGAAAAATAAACCAATGCCGATTGATTTTTCAAAAACCTAATATAAAAGAGAAAAACACTGTAGAAACAAAACTAGATATAAAATGTATTTATGAAAAAAATAAATAAATAAGAAAGAGTAATGTTGGGGAGCATATGATGTGAGAAAGAAAGAAGGGGAAACAATAAAGAATAGATTACCCATTTTTGAAAACTTAAAAATACTGAATGTCAAAACATTCACAATTGTGATCTGTAGCTTTAAATGTGAACCACATGCATTTGAACTCACAACATCAGAGGCCTGCATACAAACCTTCTAAACGTTGACGTCCAACACATTTAACCATGTATGAATATTAGTGAGCTTCATGGCTGCTGGTAGGTGGGTACAGCTTAGCAGAACCAGGCTATCCTTTTTCTGCTCTTAATTTGTAAAAGATGTGAGAAAAATGTGAGAGCGACACAGATTGAGGAATTTAAAGATTTTTGTTTGTTTCGGGAAATTACATTTAAACAATCTAGGTTTTGTTGGCAGAGGCACAGTGTCACATCTCTAACATGATTTGGAAATTTTTTTGATTGTTTTGCACATTGTACATATTCCACATATTTCCATTGCGCTACATATTTTAGACATTATGAGATGTTTCAGCTAAAAGTAAAAAAATAAAAAAATAAACAAGAAAAATTAACATTGGGCAAAATTATATTTAATGTAACATAAGTTTTAATATTAAAAGGAATTTTATTCAGATACGTATGATTTGTTCTCTTGAATTTTTTGTACATTTGTTTTTTTTACATATCTCAGATGCTTTAGACCCATGATCATACCTATGTTTTTATGTGTTTCCTTCCTCACTGATATGTACCTTGTAAAGATCACAACACAGAAACAAAGTTAATTTGCCCAGATGTTTTATATTTAGATAGATGAGAACATCTAACCAATAAAATGCAATTTACTGTGGCTGAACTAAAGCTCTCTCTCACTGCATGGCTCTTCCATAGACTATGTATTTTGACTCTAACGTTCTGCTCAATAAGCTCATGTGAAAAATCACTTAAAGGACTCATTAGAAAATGATATTTTCCTTTTTCAGGAGACCGACTAGGTTACTCTTTTCATTAAAATGGGTCATGTATATTATGTAAATTTGTCTTTTTCACCTGAAAGCTAAAGTGCTTTCATGTGTGGTTTTGTTTATCAGTGGACAATTTAAAAACCTTTATTTCTCACTTAATAAAAAGGGATAGTCAAACACATGAAATAAAGCTCAATACATCTATATGTGGCCATTTCACCTTTAAAATAACAATAAAAAACCTTTTCTTTTTATTTAAACTCTCCCTCTTTTGACTCCTCTTTTGCTCACCTGTCTCATTGAAATTTCAACTGTAGCATTCATGTATTTATTCCTCAAGATTCGTGAACACTGAATGTCAGATCTCCTCTATGTGAATGAAAGCGGAACATTTTAATGGGTTGATAGTAATGTTGGAGAGATGGAAACTTTAGGAACAATTATTAATGTTATAAAATATGCAAATTTAACAAAAAATAATTATGTTACATTCACTATGTGGAGTTAAATAAAAGTCTATGAAAGCATATTTCCTCAATTTATAGGTACTTGAACGTTGCATTGCTTCTTAGCTAATAGCTTGAATAACAATTGTATTCTTTACTACATTACATCTAACAGTTTTGAAATATTTATTTATTTAATTTATTTATTCATTTTGTTTAAGAAAATATATGTATGGAGAGAAGATATTTTGCAGAAATGAAACAGCAGTGTCTCAGAATCAGCGGATGGTTTCAAAGTTGACTTTTACACTATTAAATACAGTCCTGATCAATTCAATAATTGTGCAGTAATATCTGGTATGTTTATAATCATTTGGTTGTTACAAATCATCAATTTGTAACAACCGAGAGGTTTTAGAGATAAACCCCCCCCCCCCCCCCCCCCCCCCCCCCCCCCCCCCCCCCTCCCCCCCCCCCCCCCCCCACAGTGGACAGCATCATGGAGGAGGGGAGAGGTGAGCTCCCCCTTAACAGGAAGAAACCTCCAACAGATCAAGACTCAGGATGGGCAGCCATCTTCCTCCACCAGCAGGGGGTTGCGAGGACAGGAAAGTGGCACTAACAAACACAGGAGCACCAAGCCAAGAATTTTGGGAAAGACCTGTACCTTCCGAAAAGACGAACGACACAACCACACAAGACTAAAAGCATTAATGTACATGGAGAGTAAAGACAACAGAGTGAGAATATACAGGTCCTTCTCAAAATATTAGCATATTGTGATAAAGTTCATTATTTTCCATAATGTCATGATGAAAATTTAACATTCATATATTTTAGATTCATTGCACACTAACTGAAATATTTCAGGTCTTTTATTGTCTTAATACGGTATCACTGTGCTCAATTGGCCTGCCAACTCTCCTGACCTGAACCCCATAGAGAATCTGTGGGATATTGTGAAGAGAACGTTGAGAGACTCAAGACCCAACACTCTGGATGAGCTAAAGGCTGCTATCGAAGTATCCTGGGCCTCCATAAGACCTCAGCAGTGCCACAGGCTGATTGCCTCCATGCCACGCCGCATTGAAGCAGTCATTTCTGCCAAAGGATTCCCGACCAAGTATTGAGTGCATAACTGTACATGATTATTTGAAGGTTGACGTTTTTTGCATTAAAAACACTTTTCTTTTATTGGTCGGATAAAATATGCTAATTTTGTGAGATAGGAATTTTGGGTTTTCATGAGCTGTATGCCACAATCATCTGTATTAAGACAATAAAAGACCTGAAATATTTCAGTTAGTGTGCAATGAATCTAAAATATATGAATGTTAAATTTTCAACATTACATTATGGAAAATAATGAACTTTATCACAATATGCTAATATTTTGAGAAGGACCTGTATGGTTATTAAATTATGGGGGATTCCAAGGCCACTTAGGTTGAGAAGCCTTAACTAGATAAAATGATCATGGATTACTTAAGCCCTGACTATTAACACATTTTTTTCCTGAAATAAATTCAGACCCAAGTGTCTTTCTCTAGAATTAAAACTGGGTGCTTTGGCTTTATCTTTCAGTTCCTTTTAGAAACTTTAGAAATCATGAACCATGTGTGAAGTAATCCATTAGGACAGTTAGAATAATTTGATCTTTGGAATATGATGGAGCGTAGATGTTTTGTAATATTCTAATCTTAAATGTTGTGCTTTCATTAGCTGTATGAAAAACATTTAAATACAGAAACGTGGCCTTTAATATGTCATCAACTGACAACAACACTATCTTGCAAAACATATTGGGTCACACCACCAAATCAATGAATTCTGGTGTTACAATCACTTCCATGGCTGCAGGTGTATAAAGTTTGTGTCATAGTTCTGACTGCCGACTTGACCCACATGCAGAGAACACTCAGAAACCAAGAACGTTTTAGTTATTTTAGTTAAGGACTGGAACGAGGGTCCGGTGACAAGGAAGCCAGGCTGAACTGTGATGGGGAGGAACAAGGGTAAGTAATGGAAACAAAACGCAGATATGCTTACTGATGGGGCGTCGGTATCCGCCAGGGAGAGAATGCATCTGGACTGAGTGCTGATCCAGAGTGAGGTGCCAACAGGAGCCAGGGAGGTAATCCTTCGAGGAGGGTGGACAAGGTTCATGGACACAGTACTGGCATGGACAGGCTTAATAAGAGAAACATGAAAAACGGTGAATACGGAGACTGGATGGAAGGCGGAGACGAACAGCGGAAGGACTGATAATGGACTGGATGACATAAGGACCTATAAACCTGGGAGAAAGTTTCTTAGACATGGACCTGAGTGGGACATCATGTGTGGAGAGCCAAACCTTCGGACCCGGGCGGTAAGCAGGGGCCGGCGTCCGTCGCCGGTCAGCATAGTGCTTGTTGACGGCGGCAGATCTCTGAAGTGCCCTGGTGGTGGAGGACCACATACGTTTGCATCTGCGGATGTGGTGCTGGACTGAAGGCACAGTAGCTTCGTCATTGTCGGCTGGAACCAAGGGCGGCTGGTACCCCAGGGAAGCCTCAAAAAGGGTACAGCCCGTAGCAGCTGAGATATGAGAGTTGTGGGAATACTCCACCCAGGATGGGAAGGTGCTCCACTCGGTGGGGTCTGATGATGTGACGCACCTTAAGGCTGACTCCAGTTCCTGGTTCAAACGCTCCACCTGACCATTAGAGTGAGGATGATAACCGGAGGTCACGATACTTTAGCCCCAAGGGCGGCACATAACTCCTTCAAAACCCGGGCGGTGAACTGGGGGCCTCGGTCTGACAATATTTGTTGAGGGATGCCATCTAGGCAAAACACATGCTTAATCAGCAGTTTTGCCATCTGAAGAGCAGAAGGCAGTTTCTTTAGAGGGATGAGGTGACAGGCCTTCGAGAAGCGATCAATAACTGTGAGGATGGTGGTCATGCCACTGGAACATGGTAGACCTGTCACAAAGTCTATGGCGATGTGGGACCAGGGTCGTGAAGGTGTACTGAGTGGCTATAAGAGACCAGCTGGAGGTCGGTTTGAGCTATTATTCCTGGCGCAGGGCACACAAGCAGCAATGTAGTTCCTCACGGCGGCCTCTCTCTTTTGGCCGAGCAGGACAAACTGACACTAGGTGAGCGGAAGAGCCACAGTAAAAACACTGGTGAGCCTCAAGGCGGCGTTGCTGCTCGTCAGGAGACAGGCGCGCTCTACCCAACTGCATGGGCTCAGGAAAATTAATGGCTGTGGAAGGAGCGGAGGAGCGTGGAGGGGATGATTGTATGGATCTCTGAGCGCCTCGTTTTACACGAGTGCATCTCTTTTCCCTCATCCTACCGTTCAAACGGACCGCCAGGGCAATATACTTGTTAAGCTCCTCGGGTTCATCAACTAGGGCCAACTCATCTTTTAGAGCCTCATCTAGAGCATGGAAAAAGGTTGTCTTTAGTGCAGTAGTATTCCAACCTGAAGCGGCTGCTGCAGTATGAAAATCTATGGTGAAGGGGCCGGTTACGTTGTTTCATGGTCCATAATTGGTGAGCAACAGCGATTTGATCTACTGCCACCTCAAAAACCTGCTTAAACTCTGACACAAATTGATCAAACGTGCAGTCAAAACATGTTGGGTTGGTGAAACGCGACTCCGCCCAACGGAGTGCTCTACCAGTCAAAAGCCCTAAAATAAACGAAATCCTAGCATCATCATGAGGGAAAGCATGAGGGGATCGGTTAAACACCGAAGCACACTGTAAAAGAAAGCCACCACAATTTCCTAGCTCATCAGAAAATTTTTCTGGGTTAGGGGAAGTGACATCACGCACCTGAGGAAAAGGTCGGGCGGCCGATGTCTCGGCAGCGCCTCCGGTGGCGGTGGAGGATGTAGGGTTCAGAACACGCTGTAACATAGTAGCCATCTGATTTATTTGCTGACTAGCCCACTGCCTCCAGATTCCAGGACTCCTGCGACCCCTAGTGAGGAAACTGATTACTGACATGATCAGCAGTTCAGACCCTGACAGTTTGGTGTGGAGAGTGACAACCTTGAACACCTTTGGGATGAATTTGAGTGGAGGCTGCCATTCTGGTTTTCTCATCTAACTATGAACACACTCCTAAACCTTGTGGAATAATCTTTTAGAAGGTTAAAGTTGCTATTGCTGGCAATGGTGGGTCCATCAACAAATTGGACCCTTTAGATTAAGAATAGTCCCAGAGTGTATTTCCAAAAATGAAGATTTGGTAAAATAAGAAAAAGTTGCTGTAATATGTTTAGCCTTATTGGCATCAACTGAAGTTTTCTTTTAAGTAGGTGCTTAAGGTTCTTGTGTTTACTATGACCTCATTTTTAAATGCCATTTATACGGAAACAGTTGAGTCTCATTCGACACAAAACAACGTTTATACCAAAAAGTGTTGTTGTCAGTGAAGCCTGATAGGGCTTATGTATGATGCATTTTGTGAACATAAAAATATCAGATTTTTGAGTTTCTCGTATCCCAGTCACCAGTCATTACTGATCAAGTTGAATATAATCAATTTCTGATGCCTGTGCATCTCTAAAGCATAAAAGGTATTGGTCCACACATATAACCTTGAGGAACTCCAATGTTAACTCAAGTACATCTACATGTGTACATTGTCAGAACATGTAAACCAGTACATTTTCATTTTTATTTTATCAACATGTTAAAGCCTCTGTAAAAGACTGTTATGACTTATTTGTAACAGAGCATTAAATGTTACACAAGTAAGTTCAGTGTTAAGAAATAAAATGCTGGAGGCGTTTACATTAAGAGTCTTTAAGCAGTTTAGTTTTACAAAGCTTACTTTCTTTTTATCTGTAGAATCTTATCAGATAAGAAAATACCTCCGGAAAAGGAACTATTCAGTTTGTTTTCCTAATTTTCATCAAGTGACCTAAAACTGTCAGGCACAGATTAAGGAGATTTAATATTTTCTTTGGTGATTTTTTGTATTGTTTATCATGCCAAGCAATTGAACTTGGTAGTATTACTATATAAAAAGTATTTAAGATTTTTATTCATTTACTTATTATGCTTGGCAGCTCTTTATCTTCTACACCTCCACAGTATTACACAGCGATTCTTCTCGATTTAACAATTTTTTTTTCTAACACCCTCATCCATGGTTTTTCAATTTCACTTCTCTGACCACCACCAGCTGCTTTGAGTTAGAGGAACTGGTCTTTCAGTGTGTCATATGAGAAGGTGAATGTGGGTTGAGTATTATAAATAGAAAAAAAACTGACTATCAGGGCTTGGAGGAAGAAAGAGATGAAGAGAGGAGGATGTAGGAAGCGAAGAAGAGGATGACGAAAGCAAAGAAGGTGGTAGACACACACATGGATGCAAGAAAGAAGATACACAATGTGAGACAGGGAGAGAGGAAATGTCTATTTTTACTGGTGGTTGAAAAAAGAAAAAGTAAAAAGGGGACTCCGGTAGGTCTCTGTGAAACAAGAAAGAGGAAATTGTTCTGGATGTTTAATGAACATTTAACCTAACTGCTGTGTAAAGGAAAGTTTTGGCAACATTTTACCCACTGTTTCATTCTAGTTTACCCCACTTTCTTCTGCTGCATGCTATTTATTATTTGTTGCAACTGGCTCTTTGTAAAATACTGCAGTCCACTCAATTTTCTATAGAGCCTAAAAGGAAGTTTTAAAATTATTTCAACTTTTTGCTATTTTGTTATGTTCAAGATTAATTTAAATTGAATTCAGTTATTTTTACCCCAGCTCTCCATATTAACAAAGCAAAAGCAGATTCCTGGAGTGGAGTAAACCAGTTCGAAAAAAAAAAAAAAAAAAAACTTAAATATTTGATTTGCATAAATATTCATCCACCTCACTCTGTATTTGCTTTAAACTGCGTTGACAGCATTGACGGCCCTCTACAAGTTTGACACGCCTTTTATTTGAAATTTCTCGGTTTTCTCGGTATAAATATTTAAACACACCCAGAGTGAATGTGGAGTCTTAAGAGACAACTTTTTTTCTTAAGCTTGTCTCTTAAGACAAGCTTTGCTGGCTATCAGTCCAAACTTTGGATTTGGAACAGTTTTTTTTTTCAAAGCCACTCCTATTTTTCCTTGGTGGTTATGTTTCAGATTGTTGAAATGATGAATTGTCCACAGCCTGAGATGCTAAGACCAAGGAAAAAAGCCTCCATTCAGAGAATAATTTTTAGCATCTGTGTGTTGCCTTTTGTGGTGATTACACTTCCAGTCCTTGCTGCTGAAAAGCATTTCATCCAAATGATAGTGCTGTCAATATAGCGCTTATCTTTTACTAAGTTAATATACTTATTCATAATACAACCCAATCAAATATATCTGCCTGACTCTTCTCTGCTGGATATTGTACATGAAAAAAGAGAATAACAGCTGACCAAACCAACATCTTCAGTTAAAATTTTATCAAAATGTTTAGGTACAAATTGTTAACAAACTATCATTTATATTGTTAGAATTGAACGATTATGAACATAACAATTAACAATCATACTTAAACAACATGTAAATATCTTTGATAGACAGCATTTAATACCCTCCCAAAATCTGTTTAATAGTGTAGAACCTTATCATTAACACTGAATCTTTTAAGCAGTTAAAGAAATGTTTCAGGTACAGAGGAATCCTGATAATCTCATAAATAAATCAACAAACAAATAATTGGACAAAACGTATTGCTTTGAAAAGAAACATTTTACTCTTTAGTAGCAGAAAGACATGATTCAGGACATAACTTATTTTCATTGTCTATTTATATTAATAAACAACTTTACAGATCTGAGAAGGCAGACACTAGACAGAGCTACATAAACAAGTTTACCCCTGTGCATTTTTATGTCTTTAACCAAACACTTTGTGGTCAGTCTCCAGCCCTTCTTTCCTCACGCATTAAACTTCCTTGCATGCTCTCCTCTCCTGTTTATCTTCCCTCCATCCCTCTTCCTCCTGGATCAATAGATTACTTCCTGTGTTCCTCACGGTGACAGCACAGTTAAGAGACCACGGTACTCATGTTACTTGTCATGCATGAGTGTGAGTTGGTTTGCATGCACAGATTGTGAAGGACTTGAAAGGTCTTGAGGGTAAACTGTCAGCACGCCTGTCTTAGCCTTGAACTCCTACGTGATGGCTAGCTGACTTCTGCCTGCTTTGATTAAACATTTATTACAGAAAAACACAGAAGTCAAAAATTATTTTTTTGGCTTTTACCTTTGTAATAATTAATTCCGATCATATGCCCCTTTATCTTGTTACAGGAAAGCAACCTCAGTAGAGTCAGTAGAGTAAAACAATTCAGCTGATTCCATGTGATGACAGATACTTCAGACATGCAGAAATTAAATCTACCTAGTGTGCTTAGTACAGATACTGAAGATAAACACTCTTCAGTCTATATTTCCTCAAAGCAACTTAATTTCTAGGTCACATCGTTGTCTCCTAATAAAACTTGAACATAATATTTCAGCCAGTTTTCTGCTGCCAAGGACGACAAGTTATCTCAAATCATGATATTTGCTCTTATCTTCCTACAACATTTTTTCTCTGAGCTTGTTGCTCCCAAATTGTTTTAACAGACAGACTGACAAGCCCTGATCAATTAACCTTTATAATGGGGTCCTTACATCTGTCGCCCCGAGCAACACAGAGCTGTATATGGCTTCGGTTTGTCCCAAGGTGTACCCAAAGACACAAAGAGGGATCAATACTGTTACTCACCATCATCACTTTATCCCGACTCCAGCGTGGGTTCCTGTCATAAAACTCCAGCTCGACGCAAAACCCCGAACCCCTGGGCACACTCAACCAGACTGAGTCACAGCAGTGATGTAAAAAGCCGAAGAATGAACAGTCCACACGGACGTATTTATAATTGTATAACAGTGTGCAGCAGCCCCATCTGCTCTGTCATTCCCATTTCTCCTGCAGTGAATTCAACAACTCTAAATTTCTGCAGAATGCTTCAGGGTTGCTTCTTGGCTGAATGGGAAATTGAATCTCCAGCTTCCTCACCTGCTTCTGTCCGCTGTACCCTACTAACAGACTGAAACATGCTCTTTTTGCTATCTGTTCAGATGCTATAAAATGTGTCATACTTTCCATGCTGGCAACTTCAAAACAGTGCTTTTTTTCTTCTGTTTCTGTTTTGCCTCTCAGACTTAATTTGTTGACAGCTACTTTACGACCACAGACCACATCTGGTCAGTTTAACTAAGTATCTGGTTTACA
Source organism: Girardinichthys multiradiatus (assembly GCF_021462225.1). Lineage (NCBI taxonomy): Eukaryota > Metazoa > Chordata > Actinopteri > Cyprinodontiformes > Goodeidae > Girardinichthys > Girardinichthys multiradiatus. The sequence goes on from NC_061805.1 coordinate 28,670,706, forward strand.
AGACTCAACAAAACCTCAAATGAAGTGGGCTCTGTTAAATGGAAACCTTTAATTTACCATCACCATCTTTCAAGAGCCGCAAAATGATTGGATAGACAGCGCCTGTCGTTTATTTGACAGAAACAGATGTTTAACCAGAAACAAGAGTGGTTTATGGTGGTGCAGAAATCTAAAACAACACTACATGAACAAATACCTCTCAGTGGAAAACCCCAAAACCACTTGCTGTGCTTTTTATGAGCTTTTCTAAGTTCTTCAGAAATTATTTTCTGAAGTCATCATGGATTGGCTGTAGGGTAGCTACTTCAAATCAAGCCAAAATACAACACTACATCAAAAAACCTCTAATCTTCTATTTCTAAACCAACAAAAGAAAGGAAATTTGTGTTTGTTGTTAAATCTTCTTCAAAAAAAGATCTTATTGGAAATCATGTATAGTCATCCCTTAAGTTGTCCCACATTTGTAGGAAAAATCATCTGTAGGTGTATCGGCAGAGTAAATTTTGTGATTTGTGCCAATGAAAATCTTTCCAAATCCTTTACTAATGCCAAACAGCTTTTGGTGGAGGCAGTGTGATGTGTGGGACAGCATCTCCTTCATTGGAAAAACAAAGCTGATCCTGACTGTAAACAATTTCAATGCAGAGCGATATCGAGATATGATTCTGGCACCAGTGGGAACCCCTTGTCTCCACTCTAGGGGACCAAACTCTATCCTCTATGATGATAATCCGTTGACCCACAGAGCATGGTTTATCAGAGACCACTGCCAGGATTGACTGACCTAAACTCCTTTGCACATTTGAGGGATCAGCTTGGGTGTGCTGTTAGTGCCCATCACAGTCACACTGGCTGGCTTGCAAGAAATGCTAGTTCAAGAATGAGATGCCATTTCATAGCAGTGTAAGACCAAGCTGGTGACCAGCATGTAGAAAATTGCCAGGCTGTTGTGATTGTGGATGGTTCTCCCACCCAAAATTGAGGCCCCTTTTTGGTAAATTAATAAATTGTTAAACTCCGAATATGTCTTAACTTCCAACTTCAATCATTCAATCTAAGACAACACCAAACAGACTAAATAGCGGAATAAGCTGTTTGGCATTGGCAGAGAGGATCTGGTAAGTCAAGCATTCAATTCCACTGCTCCTCTAACAAATTATTTTTCCTTTCAAAATTAGAACTGATTAAGGGGAAATAAACAAGCTTTCCAGGAGCATAAGATTCATTACCAAGAAGCCTTGTCAGAACAAAGAGAAAGGAATCAACCAAACACAAATGCCCCTACTTTTGTTCTAAGTTATATAGATCTTTTATCTTCTGCTGGTTTTGATGGGCCAAGTGAGCTCCTCAGTCCCACTCTACACCACTCTTCCATCGGGTGTGAAACTCTTGAGATTGTTTAAACAGCTTTGTAGTAAAATGAAAATGTAAATGAGAAGACAAATTAGATTCAACAACTCTTAAAGCATAATATTACCATAGGAGAAAGTATACTGTATATAACCTGAGAGCTACAACCACTACCTGATGTTTAACTGATATAATCAGTTAAACACAAGATCGTTGTTGGTTTTTAAGGCAAACTGTTAAAACAACAAGTTCTATAAGAAACACATACATGAAAAAAGTGTCAGACTAATGTTTTAGGACAACTATGCTGCCAGTGATTCACACTATCATATAAACGTTCTAAATCTTCAGAAAATGTTTTTCTTTCTGTCCATGTTTGGTACTAGACTGTAATGTGGCACAGTTGACAGCACTGCAAAAATGTTCTGGGTTTGAATCCCTGTCAAGGGTCTTTCTTCATTTAGTCTGCATGTTCGTTGCATGCATGTGTGGGTTTTTTCTATTTTGTCCAGCATCCTCCCATTGTCCAAAAACATGACTGTTAGGTTAGTTGATCACTATAAATTGCACTTTGGTATCAGTGTATGTGTGTGTGTGCATTGTGCATTATTGTCTCTTTATGTCTCTGTGTTGCTGTGTAATGGACTGACGATCTCTCCTAAGTGGCAGCTTCGCCTGCATGACATATGGGAAAGCTTTTTCTTTAGCGCCCCGAAGTAATGTCAAAATAGTATTAAAAATGCTCCTTTTTGTGTTGTAAAAAATTAAATAAAGGGTTTTCAAAAATTCAAGCTGTGTTTAAAAGAATATCTGTGCAATGTAAACTTTTTCAGTTGAGGTTTAACCAGCCTCAGCAATTTGAGTTGGAGATGGTCAAATGTAGTTCCAAATCTTTAAAATAATCTTTGAAATGACGCTTTACTTAAGCACCAGATCAGAAGCTAATCCCAGGAGTTGCCAAGTCCCCATAGAGGGGACCTGCAAATGACCAACAGAAAACAATTTTTAAGCTGAATTAGTAAATTTTTAACACACTTTTTGTAAAAACAATTGTCAAATACATATCCCTAACCTCCATTACCCATAATAAACTTTCTCAAAAATACACCAGTCTTATTTGAGACTCACCTAAATGAAATTAAACACAAAGTATGGAAAACATGGATGTATTCAAGACTTTTTTAAGGGCTAAACAGCCAAAAACAGCCTCACAGTAGATTTACAGTCAAGAGAATCATTCACACATTGTTCAATTGTGCCCTTGCCTAACTTGTATATAACGTAAAGGCACATTTCCAACTAAAGAGATCATATAAACCAATTGTAGGACTTCCTAGCTGAGTCTGAACAGACAGGCAAATTACGTATGATGAAGATAATGATGAAATATTTAGAATACTGGAAGAGCAGAGGGACTATGTTGCAAACTTTTCACCTATGTCTGTTACAAGACTGTTAAAAACAGAAAAAAATTACCTTAACCTGTAAAGCTGTTCCTACACCAATACCCTGTAAGTTAGCAACCCACACCACACACCAGATACTTATTTTGAAAATGTATATAAATATGTTATGTGATATCATCCCCATTTTTCATCATGTGGATAAGAAAATATCTTTAAACTGACCAACATCATCTGTTTAAAAGTGATCAAAGGATGCACAAACTGATATTTTATTTGCAATCTAAACAGCTGAAAGTGTTTAGGGCGGTTCATTGAATTCTGATATCTTTTATTCAAATCTTAGGAAATTTCCTGTGCTCAGTCTCAGATTAAAACCAATTAAACGTTACATGGTTGGGGTCTACAAAGTTACCATCTATTTGCTCCTTGATATACTCTACTTACTACCAGACTATTCTTTGAATGTGGCCTTTTGTGGTCCCCTTTGGAAGTGCAAAGGTTCATAAATGTTGTTTCAGCATTATATTTGGCAGAGAACTTGAAGGATCTTGAAAAAAAAAACACAATCTCTCTAACATCCCTTTGAATATCCATCAGTCATCTTACAAAGCAGAGCTTTTACCTGTTTTTACTAGACATGATAGTCTGAAAAACAATGACATAAAGCCTTTGGCAGTTTCAGAGTTCATTTCCCTGCCACCATCAGAGCTGTGACCTGCATTTGGAAAGCTAGACATCATAGTTTATTGACAGCTGTGTAGGCCTCCACTCTCCACCAGTTTAAACACCAGCTTCATGTCTATTAACATTGTAGGGTCATGACCTGACCCCTCTTATACCTTTGTGCCTGCTTACCGTCTCTCTCTTCCTTTTTTCTTCACATCTTTTCATCCCCCTTTTACACGGTAACTCCTGGGGGAGGCTGGGCCACCTCTCTTTGTCTCCAGATGCATGCAGGCTCCTGTCAGCCCTGAGCTTAACGGTATTTATAACGATCTGACCCTGGGACCTCTCTGTGGTAATGATCTGCAACCCCTCCCAACACAAACACATGCACAAGCTGGCAGACAATAACATGCACTCCTGTGTCCATCATGCTGTTTTACTCTTTGTTATGTTGAGATTAATTTAGAGTCATTAACACTGATGCTTGAATAAAAATATTAGCAGTTTTAAAACTTAAATCTTTATTTGGTGAATGCACAAATTTCCCCAATAAGAAAAACTTAGAGGCACTGTGACAAAATGTATGTGTCACATTTTAGCGTTTAAAATTAGTTTTGGGGATAATGATAGCATAATTCTAGTAAATGTACTTTTCTCATAACTGTTGCAAGTCTGCTGCAAATTAAACATTTGGACTTCTTCCAATAAAGATCTAGGAGTTATAAAATCTATTGAGCTTTTTAGCATTGCCATTTTAGCTAAGGTTCTTTTCATATTAAACTTGTTTAAAGCTTTTGGACAGGTTGCACGGTCTCTTTAAAAATACATGTCACAAAATAGGCTTCTGGTGCTGTTTCCTTGATGACATTCTTGAAGAGAAAATCGGTTCTGCATTTGCCATGTCTTGGAGGCTTTTAGAAAATCTGAAGATTGACAGGCCAGTGCATGTGAACGCCTCTGATTTGACCTTTCTCCTTGAAAAACTGCTCTTTTCCAGGTCCCCTCTAAATTTCTATGCTGAACCATTGGTCACATAGTTATTGTTATGAGCTAATTTAGAAGATCTTGCTCTAGGAAGGGTTTTTGTGGCTCTCACTTTACCCCAAAATTATCTCTTATTGGTTGATTAGTGTCTCATGATGACTCCTCTTCTGCAAGAACATGTTGCTGAGAACCTTTTTTGTCTTGAATTCTATATATGTTTATGTAAGGTTTGTACAACATTCCAGGTTTTGTGCCCAGCACCCCTTGGTTACTTTATTTAAGTAAAATCCTGTTTATAGAGGGGAACCACCAAATATATAGATATAGTTTTTTTAGGTATAAAAAGAGGAAGATGCTTTAGATGTGTAGAAACTATTTTTATATAGTTTTTGTAGTTTTGTCAGACATTTGACCCTAAAATGGTCAATTTAAAATAGCAGATCAAACTGCAAATCTTGGTGCTGGACACAGGGTGATGCTGCCAGACATCACAGCTAACATCTACCTCAACAGCACACACAAACTTGAAGCCTCCATAAACAGAAAGACAAACTATTGTGCTCTTGCTTTCATTCTTTCTTTCTCAAGGCCTTTTTCTCACCTCGCATGAGTCACCAACACACACACACACACACACACACACACACACACACACACACACACACACACACACACACACACACACACACACACACACACACACACACACACAGCATGCTTTAGATTCACACACAAACATAATCTCTCTGCTCAGCTCTCTCAATCCAGCCCTGTCAGCACTAGAGCCTGATATGAGGCCAGGGACAGAGGAAATGAACAATGTGAAGTATTATTATAATACGGCAGAGCCAACTACACAATGAGAGAGAAAACATCTAGTGTGCTCCATGCTCTGGGAAATAAATTTGAAATCATTTTTTTTTTCTGGACCAGTGTTCCTATCTTGCAGAGGTTCACTACCATTATGTTTATGTGTACTTCTTATTATACAGTCCCTTGCAAAAGTTTTTATTCTTACACCATTGAACTTTTCCACAAACTACTATGTTTTTATTGGGATTTTATTTGGTTCTAGAAACATTAATTCCACTTGTTGATTATCATTTTATTGTGTCTCTTTCCAAATAAAATTCTGAAAAGGATGGCATGCATTTTTATTAAACCTCCTGTTGCAAAACTTTGTTGAACCACCTTTTGTTGTAATTACAGCTGTTAGTCGTTATAGGCTGTGTCCAGCTCTAACCATCTAGAGACTGTGGTTTTTGCCCATTCATTGGAGAATAGCTCAAACTTAGTCAGACTAGATAGACAATGGATTTCAACACCAACTTTCAAGTTGTCTCCAAGATTCCCAGTTGAATGTAGGTCTGGACTGTGACTGGACCAGTCTAACGCATATATGTGCTTTGATCTAAACCCCTACATTGAAGCCCTGACTGTATGTTTAGGGTCATTGTCCTGCCAGAAACTGAAGCTCCACCCTAGTCTCGAGTGTTTTTCAGCCTCTAACAGCATTATGTCCCCCCAGTACAGATCTGTACTGATCTGTATTAGACTCTATCCAACTTCCCATCAACTTTGACCAGCTTCAATGACTGATACTTCCACCACCATATCCCAGTGTGGAGATGGTGTCTTCAGGGTCATGTGCTTTGTTGCAAACAGGGGGTTCTTCTGGCTTTCTTTCAACAATGTTTTACTTCTTGCCATTCTTCCATAGTTTACAGATTTATGCTCCACTTACAGTTGTCTTATGAAAAACGTCTTCTGCTCTAGCTGGGGATCTCTGCAACTCCTTCAGAGTTACTATCTCGAGTCACATCATCTGTGACTTGAGTCACAGACTCAAGTTCGATTGATGACTTGAGATTTGTCTTGTTTATTCTCAAAAAGACTTGCGACTTGACATTGTCTTGAATACTAAATACTTGTGACTTGACTTGGACTTGATGCTCTCATTAAAGTAAAAAATGCATTGATAATAATACATTTACAAATTCTAGTAAAAAATATTTATTTGCACCATTTGTTTCCTCTTGTCATGTAATGTTTTCCTCCTTGTTAATGGCTTGAAATTAAAACCATAGGAATTGGACTTGGGACTTGTTCATTCCTTGCCTGTTTCTTTTTTGTTGTTGTTGGTCTTCATGATGCTGTTTGCTCACCACTGTTTTCTTATACACCTCAGTTATTATGTTAAGATTAAATTACACACGTGGATTGTATTTACTAACTACTAGTTCTATGCAATTCTATGCAACTTGTTGAACTTCATTTAAATTAGGTTTATAAGAGTAAAGGGGCATGAATAAATACAAATGCACTCCACGCTTTTTTATTTTTATTTGTAAAAAAAAAAAAAAAAACCACACATAAAATCCCAATAAGAAACTCAGATGTTTGTGGTTTGAATGTCACAAAATGTGAAAATGTACTTTTGTACAGGTTTGAGTTACTTGCATGAGAAGACCCTTAAATAAGACAACAGTGCAGAGCTGGAAGCATGAAGCAGATAGTCATTCGCTCATTTTTTATTGCTTTACCTCAGGGACTGTCACTGAAAAGCACCAGTTTGATAATCTCTTTATGCAGCTTTATGCAGGTGTGGTAAAGATCATTTATGCTCATTGCTGGTTTAACATCAGTCATTGGTAATGCCACTGAGATGTGTCTGTGGAATCTGTGTTTGGCTTCTAAAATAAAGAAAGCAAAGGGAGTGAATTAACATTAGTGACCAGTGTTGTTTCAGCAAACAAAACTGCACAACCAGATATTGCATTTTTAAGTAACTTGCTATGAGACAAAGTTGGGGGAAACAAGCCCAAACAAGGCACTTGCAAAATGTATCTGCTCTTTAATGATGCAGTCTGTTTGGAAAAAGGGCTGAGTTTGTTTATTTTGGCTCTTCTATTTGCAGAAAATTAGCAGTGGTGTCACAAGGGTTCACAGCCGCAGACAAACTTCAGACACTGTATTCATTTCCTTAATTAAAAGCTAATATCAGCCTCCATTATGCTGCCAAAACAAACCACTTTCCTTTTCTAGGTTTGGGCTCAGTATCTGACTCATGACATCCTACCTTTCTCATTTGTTTTGTCATTTAATGTTGTTGCTTCTGCAATTTTAGCTGACAAAACATAACCAGAATGTGTTTATTCGAATTTGAAGTGAAAGTGTTCTTTTTGGGGGGTTTTGCACTTGGAATCATATATTCGATGGGATCAATTATTTTGCTTAATCTGTTTGCTGGTTTTCTTTGACTTTAACATTAATGTTGGAGAGTCTAAAGTAAAAGATAAAAATGTTTTAAATGTGAAAGTAAACTGATAATGAAGTTTTGAAATATTTGCTCAGCCTTGCTTCATATGACCCATAAAGGCACTTGTTTTTGGAAAATTTACACATTTTGGAAATATGTTTTAGGTTATTTCTCCAAAGATTGCTACTCACTGGGATTTCTGACACCCAATATTTTTAACAAACATTTTCTCATAGTTTTGGTTCTCTGTTAGCTTCCTACAATGCTTTTGATGTATAAAATCCTTAGAGTAAATCAATCTTTTATTGTCACACTGAGAAAAGAATGGAAAACAACTACCATTTAATATGACTACATTTGTACATTTAATAAGAGGGCAGCAACCTTGAGAAATGATTGTCTTTAACATAATCATAAAGAAATGTAAATCAGCATTGTTTTAAATCACGCTTTACCTTTCTGAGTTTCTAAGAACGTAATTAGTAATGCATTGCTTTTTGTTTTAACTACTGGCCACTAGGCTGAACAAGGACCCATTATTTATTAGACCATCATGCACAGTGAGCATGATGGCTTTTTTACAAATCTTTACCAGAGATGTCAATAAACATGTCCAGCTCTGTATGTTCTTCCAATAGATGCATCTCCCTTCTTCTTGTATCAACCAACAATACTGGATGTGGTCCATCAATACTACAATGTCTTTCTTGTGTTTTGATTGGTGGTGAATTGATAAGGTTTTGGAAGGGACTTTAGAGTGTTTTATGGAGAGCATGTAAGTATGTGTATGTATGTATGTATGTATGGATGAATGGATGGATGGATGGATGGATGGATGGCTGAGCCTTTCAGGAAATTTTTAAACCTGTATGATGTCAACCTGTACACAAAAATATTAAATTAAGTATTAATTCTTCAGTTGTGTACCTTCATCCGTGAGTTAGGTATGACAATTTCTCTGAGAGTAACAAAACTGCTAAACCACCCAATCCCACTTTGCCCAAAACTTCATTTTCATAGCCTAACAGTGTCATTTATCATATTTTTGCTTCCTCAGGACCATCTTCAGTGATCAGCAATGATGACGACTCAGCTTCTCCTCTTCATCACGTCTCAAATGGCAGCAACACTCCCTCCTCTTCAGAAATGGGACCTGATGCAGTCATCATTGGCATGACCAAGATCCCAGTGATAGAAAATCCACAATATTTTAGGAGCACCAACAGCCTGCTGAAGACAGACACATGTAAGTAAACATACACGTGCATAACTACTGAACATACCATAACAAAGAATTCACTTAGAGTAATACTCCCTGATTAGGCTAATAAATAATATACACAGTTGGAACCAGATATTTACATACATGTTTAAGAAGACACAACCTTTTTCTCTGTCTGTCTGAAGTTAAGTTATGCTATACTTTTAGGATAAGCAAAAATATTTCCATTTGCTAAATGCCAAAAGACAAAAGAGTGATTTTTTATTTTTATTAAAGTCAGAGGTTTACATACACTATGATTACTATGACTTGAAACAATTTTAGCCCAGATTAGGATGTTATGGCTTTTGTAGACTTCAAATAGGATAATTCACACCATCTGAGTTCAATACAGGTATACCTGTGGATGTATGCAGGCTTCAGACACCTCAAACACCTCAGACTCACCGCTTCCTTGTACGACATGATGAAAAGATCAAACAAAATCAGCACAGATATCAGGTTATTCTATTGTGTCAATTTCATTTATGAAGCCTTACAATTCTGGTTTATCCATGGGTACACAGTCAAGATGTCTGAAGGTGTCACATGCATGTGTTCAAACAGTTTTCAGTGTTATCAGTTACCAGAGTTATCTGTGTCCAAAATATTAACATATTTGATCTGAAATGTGTGTATCAACCTCAGAACAAAGCAAGAGACCTTGTGAAGATACTGGCTGAAGCTAATAGATTCTCAATATCCACAGTGAAACAAGTCTTGTACCGACATGGGCTCAGAGAAAAAGACAATATTACTCCAAAAGCAACATATAAAAGTCAAAGAACAGTTTACAACTGCCCTCAGAAAAAAGAGCTTTATTTTTGCCGAAATGTCTAGTGGTCCAATAAAACTGTAACTGAAGTGTTTGGCCATAATATTCGTTGTTACATTTGGAAGAAAAAGGGGGAAGCATGGAAGTTGGGTGTGGCTGTGTGGATCATGTTTTTTGGGTGACAGATAGCATTATGAAGAAAGGACATTATGTAGAAATATCTCAGGACATTAGTGAAAATTTGGATGCAAATGGGTTTTTGTAAACTGATAATGATTCTAAGTATACTACCAAATGAGTTACAAATTGACTTAATGACAACAAATCAATGTTCAAAGTCTAACACAATATATATATATATATATATATATATATATATAAGGGGTTTGCAAGCAAGCCAGCCTACAAACCTGCCTCAATTACCTCAGTTCTGTCAGTAGGAATGGGCCAAAATTGCAGCAAACTATCATGAGAAGCTTGATGAAGGATGCCCAAAACATATGACCCAGGTCATACAGTTTAAAAGGCAGTTCTACCAAATACTGAGGAAACATTTGTAAACTTCTGACTATGAGGAAAGTGATAAAAATCACTCTTTCATTATGCTAACATTTAGCAAATAGAAATAATTTTGGTAACCCTTACTTAAAAGAGGAAACATTTAGTCTGGTTTGTTGTCAAACAGTGCAAAGAAAAGGTGCCATTTTATGCAGTGTATGTAAATATCTAGTTACAAGTGTAGATTTGGGACACAGAGACATACAAAACATGTTGGTTCTGCTAACTGCCAGGTCTTATGGAAAGGTGTGAAATAGTAGACACATGTACAGAAGCATTGACAAATGCATGTTGAAGAAACATTCACCATCAGCTCAAAATGTATTGTAACATTCTCTCTGTCTAAGCGATGTGACTTCTATCAAGGATAACTCTCGGTAAAGATTGAACGATTTATTCACATAGCTGTTGTCGGCCACAGCCACGCCGTACAAAAACCAGTCGGGAGGGAGGGCAAAAACCCCATCTCCCCTTTTCTCCCGTCTGCTCCCCCTCCATGCTGTAAACTGTCATGAACATCCAAACTACAGAGCTGCTGCAACAATGTATACTGTAAACTGCTCTGGAACAATGCAACTACAGAACATGCTACAGTATTTATGCTGCTTACTTACATTACGACATCAAGAAGCAAAACATACAAGAGCCTAACTATTTACCACAGGGTAATTTTCAAAATCAACTCCACCACAAATATAGCAATGGAATAAAGAGAGAAAGGCGATGACAAAGAATTAAAATGTAAATGAAAAAAAGCAGAAATGAAGAAGAAGAAAGATACTCAAAGAGAACAAAGGAACAAAACAGCAACAGGCAACTCGAGAACATGCAGGGATATTGACCTGCTCCATCAATATGACATTATGATTATTGGCAAGTAATAAAAGCCTCTCCAGGCTTTGGCCTTCTGTAGTAATAAATTTTCGATCTGCATGTGTCTGTGTGTATGTGTGTGTGTGTGTGCTCCTTTTGGTGGATAGTTACGTTTAGGGGTATACTAATGAGAGAATGCAGGTTGACCTCTTTGGTCCTGCTTTAAAACTGAACAGCTTACTTGGATTTACTGCTCAAAGACAAGAATGAAAGCTCTCTGGATCAATGCAAGTCAATAACATACTGTGGTGTATGTGTAAGTGCTTTTCTTTGTATTTAGAAGTGTATTGCTGTCTTTTCTATCATTGTTCTGTGGGCCTCTTTGAGTCACACACAGGCAATATGCTTTAAATACTCTCTGTATTTAACCGATTTCTTGGCGCTCTTGCCATTTCAGACAAGTACAGTTTTTGATGGAGACAGTTTGGCAAAGTGGTTCTTGGTTGCTCTTTAATCATGGCCTTAACCAGTTCTCCTCTACAGTAGTGGGTATATGTTGCTACTTAAATGATTGCAGACATCTCTTCCTGGCAGCAGTGAAGCAACAATTACTGTGCAGAGATGATGGATCCACGCTTAATCACGGGAAACGTTAGATGTGTTGCACGGCTTAAGTTGTGCAATTTCTTCAGAAGTGAACACGTCATTAACAATAATAACATCAGAGGGGGCATAATTGTTGGAAACCGTAATAGATACATTAGGAAGTAGTTACTGTAAAACATGCAGGTCTGTGAAGGCACAATTTGCTTTGGTAATGTTTTATCAGTTTCTTCTGTGTATGCACTGAGCTTAGAGTTAATGTACTGTGCAATTTAGAAATTGTAAGACATAAATAAAGGCTGAAGGTCTTTTTCGTTGAGTCACAAAGTGGGGCCCTTTGCTGATGTTCAGCCAGTTATTATTTGAACGTTCCAGTTTATTAACCTTGTCAAGATTAATTCGGTTTGAGAGTTTTTTGTGAAAAAATTAAAATCTTAAAGGATTGTATAAGCTTCCATATTTGAAAGATCCTTGAGTCTTAATTGTTTTTGAAAAGACTGCTGGTGCATTTCCTACCACTTTCTACCATTAATGAAATCAATAATAAAACATTTTTAATAGGATGTAAGCAATTTCACCAACCATTAAGCAACCTAAACGGGTGTTTACTGACCACACTAAATTTACAGTGAATTAAAGTTTAATTAAACAAAATTAATTCTTAGCAACTTTCATACTTTAAAATATTATGTCAAGGGAGTGGTATGTATTCAGGATTTCTACATTTTGTAAATGATCCCTAATTTATTTCTTGAAAATAGAAAGAGGTCAAGGCTGATGATAAATACACCACTAACAGTTTGCTGGGCTTAGCCTTTATAAACTGGAAATTTACACAATAGTAAAAACCTTGACTCAGCCCAGATTATAAAACTGCCAATGAATCAATAAAAAACAGAAGTATACAAATACAATTTGAGGATTTGAGTACATGATTCCAATTACTTGTTTTAACAAGACAGAGGTGACTCTTCTTGGCCATCCACACTAGCTTTCTGAAGAAAATAGTTTTTCTCAGTTATGCAAAGTAAGTTATGCTAACAAGTGTCTGATTTCAGTGACATATTTATGATGGAGATGTCTGAGGATTTTTTTGTTCATATATGTTATGATCAGCAGTCACTACCTTAAGTGCAGTCAAGCGCTTTCTAAACGATTATATTTAAAGAATAAAGTTCATTAGGAGCAGAGCGAGTACCAATTTAGATTTTTTTCATGTTATCAAAACTTCAGGCTTAAAAATTTAATAATGGTTCATGCAAAGAACAGTATTAAAAAACCTTCACAATACTTTGTGTTAGATGTTTTTCTAAATTAAAGAGAGTGTTGGTCTGTTATCTGCTAACAAGAAAGGGCTGTCAGAAATTAAAAAGAAAAACAAAACTCTGTATGTATAAAGACAAAATTGCTTAATCCTGAAGCAATGAGGTGCAAAACCCCAAAGCAGCATTGACATCATCTGGGGCTCCTTGTCACAAGTGCATACTATGCAAGCCATTGCATGTAAAACACACCTGAAAATAATCAGCGTCATATTCAGATCTTCAAATAAATGTCATATTTCTCTGAGGTGGAGCAGTACCAAAGTGCAAACAGGAGGACGGGAGCCGCATGGTGTGTTGAATTTTTAAAAATAACTTAAAGAACTTACAGCAGGGAACAAAGGCAGGTAGGCAGACATGAGGCAGGGAACTAACAGGACGATCCAGTTACCAGAACAGAAAACCAGAGAGTCTAAATACTGAGGAAAGGAGAAGAATGGACCCATGAACCAAGGAAACTAATCAGAAGGGAATGAGATGCAGCTGATGGAAGATACATGACAACTGAAATAGGGAGGCGCATTAACTCAGATGATCAGGGAGTCAAGGAAAACAGCAAAACATCTAAGTGAACAGAAATAAGTAAACAGTGGAACTAAACAACATAAACATGGAGGAACCAGATCTATAAGGAAATGCAAACTAAATTATATAATATAGGAATCCAGGGAAGTAACAAAAACTTACATATCAGAAGGAATCCAATAAACCTGGATGACCTAAAATAAAGCAAGTGAAGAACATGGCAGCACAGAGAAAGTAAACAGAACACAAACTCAAAATCCCAAACACAGGTAGATTATAACAATAAACAGTTCATCTGGTCAGGTAACGTCAACTACGGCAGAACAGATGCATGAAGCACTTACATAAAAGACACTGAAAATGATTTTATTAGTATTATTTATTTATTTATTTTAAATTCTGATGTATAGGGAGAGGTGTATACAGATGTTATATACAAACAGAGGAATTTAGCACACCTACTGCAATAATAAAGCTTAATCCACAGACAGTTTATGAGGCAAATCTGTAAATCTGGCCCTGTTTTTGCTGCAGCCCTGAAGCTGACAACTATCCTCATATGACTCCCCTGGTTGGGTATTTCTAGTAAACCATTCGGGATCTCACTGCTACAGATTAGCTCATGTTTTCTAGTAGAGCCTCTTTGTTTCAAAAGTTTTTTAAGCCAGCCATTTATCCAAAACACACATTATGCCTTTGTAGTCCTCTTCTTTGTGCTATCTTAAAATCTTCAAGCTGAATTCTTATTTATATGGAAAAAATATATGGTTTTAGAGGAAAAACCGATCCTAAAACCTGTGTAAATAATTCCCTTGAACATTGTGCCCATTCCTGCTGGAAATGTATGAATCAATACATTTTATTTCGATTGCATGCATGCTCAGTATGAGGGATTGCTTCAAAGTCAACGCCAGTGACTGTCCACTGTCGCTACATGCTCATGAAGTCACTGACTTTATGCAATCTGCTGGGTTTCCTTAGATAGAAAAACTTTTTATCCAATGTGAATAAATAGCTGAATCTGACTGCACTATTCAATGGTTAGGATTAATTGGAATGTATGTTCCTGACTTTGTGAAGTGCCTTGAGACAACATGTGTTGTGAATCGGCGCTATATAAATAAACTAAACTGAATTGATCACTGGTTAGTAGCCAATAAAAAAGAAATGCCATGCATATTTGAATCTTGACATCATGCTGGAAAGTGCTGTTATTGGATTCATCTTGGTTAAATCTTCTCACTTTTACCTTGGATCAAGCAAATCCTGTTTTTAAATATTTTTAAATAATAATTTTTTTTTTCATGTAAATTACTATGGTATTTTTGAGACTGGTAGAAATTAGCCATTGTCCTCACTGTGATGAAATGTTATTTTGACTCCATCATTAACACTTTTTTCTGTTTCTTCAAACTGAGCTTTTTAGACAGCTTGAGGTAAGACCCTGACTGCTAATAACACTTCTACAGAACCCATTTATAAATAAAAGATTCCAAACTATATGAATGAAAAGTGTCTCTTAAAACACCTCGAACATATGACATACTTTTTTCATTGTAAAAATTAGACTTCACAAACAAGTTTGGCCACAGACTGTACTTGAGTATAGGGACTGGATCGAGAATACAATGTTTTGTTTCTCATTTATTCCATCATTACTTGGTTAATATTTTGTTTAGTTCTGGAACATTTTTTATTCAAATGTTAACACAAGCATACATGTTCACAAACATCTATTTACAAGCACACTCACACGCACACTGATACATGTTAAAAAATTAAGGTCACAGTTAGTTACACCTCGTAGTAAGAAGGCTTGTGGTGGCTTACTTGTGGAAAATTGCAGAGGAAAATGAGGGACATGAGATCAGCTTGCAGTAGATCAAGAACGACTTTGACATCGCTGGTTGTTTTCTCCCAAACCATCTGTCAAACATTATTCATCCTGACCTGTCAGATTGCCTGGTTCCAACTAAGAGATGCACTATTTCCAAGCTACAGAAACTGTTTTATGTCACCATTAAAAGTCTTGGAAGCATTTTGAACAGATGAGACAATCAGGAGTGAAGTACAAGACGGAGGGCAAACAGGCAACAATTATTGTTTTAGGTGCTTAGAAGATGTGGATGTTTAAGAGATTTTTAAAGACCTTTGGAGTGATGTCAAGGTAAAAGAATTGCCATGGATGTTACATAAAGCAGTTGATGGGAAACATCCATTCTTTGTGGCAAATAGGTTAGTTTAAAGCTGAAAAAACTGCTGAGCAAAGAGAAGTAAGAGTAAAATGAAGAATAGATCAAGGAATAAATGTAAGTAAATTAAATAAATGACTAGTTTGCAACATTAGCTAACATGTATGTGGACTTAATGGTTAGATGTGCAGCTCTGCATATGTTCTAAAGCAGGGGTTAAAATAGCAGATTCATTGCTGTCATAACACTAAAACAAAACCCCCTCAATTGCCTGGTCTGGTAAATACATTTAATTCTATATTTTACTTTTATGAATGTATAATAATTACACTGACACATTACCTATATAATAAGGACAGAAAACACAGCAAAAATGCTGAGAGCCAACAAGGTTTCATGCCAAAGGAAAATAAAAGAGCTGGGGGAAGCATTGGTCTGTAAACATAAATTTATATGCTATTTGAGGATGTTAATTAAGAAGTGGCACAAAGCGCTTTCATTGAAGAATACTTATTTAACAGCTACAGTAGGAAATAGTGTGGTGAGCATAGGTTTATTTTATGCTACTGTTACATGGAGGATTATGACTATTTGATTTGAGACAGTGCTCACAGCATATCTGCAAAAAGAAACACTGACATTGAAATGACAGAACAAATATCACACACAGGCCCAAAACCCATGTTTTGCCAAAGTTTTAAGCAACATTAAGCAAAAACTCAGAAAGATAAATCATAGAGGTACATCCGGGAAAGACTGTCCACAGATCTGTTGTAGTCTGTAGGTCTCTGTGTATTATGGAAGCAACCCTTGATAAAGCTCTAAACTGCAACTTAAAAACAGTAACTTGTTGTTTTAGACTGGCTCCAGACCAATTAGCCCCATTTGAAATCCCAATTTTGTTCTAATACTTTGTTGCACACGAAGGGGATCTGTACTTACCCATTGCACAACAGTTTAAATCTCATAATATTCAGTTATTCTGATAAATTATGCATATAAACATAAAAATGCTCAAATGTCATTATTTAAATTATTTGAGTTTGAAAACTTCATCAATCAGCCTTTTCACTGACTGTCTCTTTTCTTCTAAGAACTCATAAAGCACAGAAGAGAAATGTACTGCATAAAGGTAGCAGTTTTGATACCAATACATAATGAAATAATTAAAAAAATAATACACATTTATGCAGCCAAACATATGTCTCATTTATCTTATGTTTTACTAAAATCAAAACTAAATTCAAAAACTTACTAAATGCAAAACTTTATAAAACTAAATGGTGGGTGATACATTGCAATCTATGTGCCAGGTAATATTTATAAAAGTTTGGATGTTCCAGTCCTTCTAGCTTCTAGCTTTTTGTAAAGTTTTTTAATTTATGCGTGGAGGTTTAGATGTTCATTAAGAAACATGATGGACAACTTTGAGCATCATCTTGACAATACTGTCATTTAGCAATGACTGAAAGCCTGACTGAAAGTCCTCAGTCAGAGCCTCTTCAGATCCACTACAACACAGAGACCTACAAGAGATTATTTCTTTCCCACAGCCATCACCATCTATAAGGACTCTCTGAGGACAATTAGATAGTGAGTTACTAATGCATCTGATACCCCTGATGGATTAAATAAAGTATTTTTCATTTCGTTTAATTGAACTGAAAAAACTGTTCTAACCATGATCAATGTGAAAGCTCAGCTTAGTATTGCATTTTATTTAACTCACAACTTAAACCAATTCTCCATAAAATTGGCAAGGTAAAGCTCCCTCCAATTTTGATTTGTTGTTTTACTGGAAACACAGATTCAAACTAGGGGAAACAGAGACGCTTTGTGAAATGTTTTCAAATCACACAAATAAAGATGTATCCATTGTCTTTAGGAGGAATACTGTGCAACACAAAATGTGATCTTCTATAAATCATATCCTCATTTCGGTGAATAATGTATTTTTATCAACTAGCTCTTTTTATACATCAAAAGAGCTAGTTGAGGCATTGTTAAATTGGCCAAGACATGGCAGATTTGCAATAGAGCAGGTAAGGTGCTACACATAAGCGATCAGTCTTACATGATGTCCTCCTTTCATGAAGTCCATCCTTTTAAATATGTTCCTTTTCAATTCAGTTTTTTATTTTTATAGCACCAATTCACAACACATGTCGTCTCAAGGCACTTCACAAAGGGTTTGGAATGGTATAGGGTTGTTGGGGAGATTAGATTAAACTACTGAGTGATAGAGTTTGGCCATTTTAGAATGGCCTATGTGTAGGAGTACTAAGTAAAATAATGCACTGATAAAGTGTGTCCATGTAGAGCCCACTGGTGGCCATTGTTATACTAAAAACCACAAGGATTGGGATACCTCTCTCTGTCAGACTGATTATAACCATTGAAAAAGAGAAGGGGTCGCACAGGTAGCAGAAATGGAGGGTGTGTTTGCACCTCAACCAAAACTGAGCCGGTTTAGGGTAAACCTGACTCCCCCTTACTCCATCCAACAGGGAGGGAGGAAGGCAGAGGTAAAAATAATTGGAGAGTGTTGTTTCCTGTTGCATTGTGTGAAAGGTGGGTAACTTTAAAATGGGCTAAGTCAATTCAATCGAATCATATAGATTTCAAGTCAGGCACATACATTCCAATTAATCCTAACCATTGAAGAGTACAGTCAGATTCAGTTATCTATTCAAATTGGATAAAAAGTTTTTCTGTCTAAGGAAACCCAGCAGATTGCATCCAGTCAGTGACTTTCAGCATTCCCTCCTCCCGGATGAGCATGTAGAAACAGTGGACAGTCACTGGCGTTGACTTTGCAGCAATCCCTCATACTGAGCATGCATGTAGCGACAGTGGAGAGGAAAAACTCCCTTTTAACAGGAAGAAACCTCCAGCAGAACCAGGCTCAGTGTGAGCGGCCATCTGCCACGACCGACTGGGGGTTTGAGAGAACAGAGCAGAGACACAAAGAGAACACAGAAGCACTGATCCAGGAGTTCTTTCTATGGGAAGGAAAAGTTAATGTTAGTGGATGTAGCTCCTTTAGTCGTTTTACCTAGAAAGAAAGAACAGATAAACTCTGAGCCAGTTTTCAAGGATAGAGTCTGAAGGAGAGCACAAATAATTAGTCACAGTAAAAGCTCAGTCAATTGCTATATCTAGGAGAGAGAAAGGGTTAAACACTGAAAGACAGGGCTATGTGGATCATTGGTAGAGGGTGAGTATTAAGTTGTTGCCAGCAGAAGCTTGGACGATGACCCCCTCCAGAAAGTTGTCACAGGTAGACACAGAGTCAGGCCAGGTGTAGCTTCTAGGAAGAGAAAAGAGAGAGAACATAAAGTTAAAAGCTGTAATAACAGCAAATAATGCAAAATTGGAGAGTAGTGTGAGAATGTAGCGAAGAGAGTGAAAGTGGTCATTATGTCCTCCAGCAGCCTAAGCCTATAGCACCATAACTACAGAGATAGCTCAGGATAACTCAAGCCACTCTAACTATAAGCTTTATCAAAAAGGAAAGTTTTAAGCCTAGCCTTAAACGTAGGCAGGGTGTCTGTCTCACGGACCAAAACTGGGAGCTGGTTCCACAGAAGAGAAGCCTGATAACTAAAGGATCTGCCTCCCATTCTACTTCTAGAGACTCTAGGAACCACCAGTAAACCTGCAGTCTGAGAACGAAGTGCTCTGTTAGGAACATATGGAACAATCAAATCTCTGATGTATGATGGAGCTAGATCATTAAGGGCTTTATATGTGAGGAGGAGAATTTTAAATTCTATTCTGGATTAAACAGGGAGACAATAAAGGAAAGCTAAAATAGGAGAAATATGATCTGTCTTTTTAATTTTCATCAGAACTCTTGCTGCAGCATTTTGAATCAGCTGAAGTCTTTTAACTGTATTTTGTGGACATCCTGATAGTAAAGAATTACAATAGTCCAGCTTTGAAGTAACAAATGCATGGACTAGTTTTTCAGCGTCACTCCTGGATAGGATATTTCTAATTTTGTCAATGTTCTGGAGGTGAAAGAAGGAAATCCTGGAAACCTGTTTAATATGGGATTTAAATAACATGTCCTGGTCAAAAATAACACCAAGGTTTTTTACTTTATTATCAGAGGTCAATTTAATGCCATCCAGGTTAAGTGATTGACTAAGCAGTTTCTTTTTTAAAGACTCCGGTCGAAAGACGACAACGTCTGTCTTGTCTGAATTTAGAAGCAAAAAATTTAAAGTCATCCAAGTTTTTATATCTTCAAGACATGCTTGTAGTCTATGTAACTGGTTGGGCTCATTAGGATTCATTGATAAGTAAAGCTGAGTGTCATCAGCGTAACAGTGAAAATTTATTCTATGCTGCCTGATAATTTTACCTATTGGAAGCATATATATAGTAAAGAGAATTGGCCCAAGTACTGAATCCTGTGGTACTCCACAATTAACCCTGGAGTTTAAAAATGATTTATCATTTACATGAACAAACTGGAATCTGTCAGACAAATAAGATTTAAACCAGCCTAGCGCTGTTCCCCTGATCCCTACAGCATATTCCAGCCATTCTAAGAGAATATTATGATCGACTGTATCAAATGCAGCACTGAGATCTAACAGAACCAGAACAGACACAAGTCCATTATCTGAGGCCATAAGAATATCATTAGTGACTTTCAGCAGAGCTGTTTCAGTGCTATGATGAACTCTGAAGCTTGACTGAAACTCTTCAAACAGGTCATAACTGTGTAAATGCTCACACATCTGATTAGCAACTATTTTCTCAAGAATTTTACATAAGAACGGAAGATTGGATATAGGTCTGTAATTTTTCAAGTCATCTCGATCAAGCGAAGGTTTCTTAAGTAAAGATTTAATTACAGCTAACTTAAAAGCCTGTGGTAGATATCCATTTACTAAGAATAGATTAATCATGTCTAAAATGGGGCTGGTAATCGGAGGGAACACTTCCTTAAATAATTTGGTTGGGATTGGGTCTAACATACAAGTTGAAGGTTTAAATTAAGCTAATATTTCTGATAACTCAGGAAGCTCCACAGGATCAAAGCAGTCCAAACACAAATCAGGTTCTACAGTTACTTCCAATGTTGTAATAGAATCACTTTTATTTAAGAAGTGTTAGGTTTAAACCCCGACACTCATTACAACATCTGCACAAAGAAAGACACAGAGAAGTTAGTTTGTTTTAACTTGCAAGGAGAGTGTCCCGGAGACTGTCTCAGTTACAATTCTCCAAACACACTCTGAAGACAGTCTCCGCTCTTCATGCTTTTATTAGAAAAGGAACGCCCTAGTTACATGAGATTTCAACTGCTGAGGGAGTTTATCTTTATGTGAAAACAGACTGTTCTCACATCCTGTGCTCATGTTGCAACATCATATTCCTCTATGCATATAAGGAGATAACAACCATTCTCAATCAGTAATATAAACAGCACATCTAGATAGTAAATAAGTAATGTAGAATGAAAACTGAATAATGTATGTACATTTATCTAACATTTCCCACCTGTTTATTCAGTTTAGCATTATATCAATTTTAAACATCATTCAGTGACTACTTCTTTTCAGATTTTCAGTCATGAAATCATTGCAATGCATAAAAAGTTACACTCAGAGGACCTCCCTAATAACCATCAGGGTCTGGATACAAGTCTGGAAAATGCAGAGATGTCTCTTCGTTGCTTGTCTCATCAGGGTCTTCATCTGAGTCCTCGTCTGGTCTTATAAGGGCATACATCTCTGAGAGCTCTGTTTTAACTGGTTGTATAGCAGAGGTGATTATTCGAGAACACAAGGCTCTTATACAAGGAATACAACAACATCCACATAAGGTGAGAATAGCTGCAAACACAGCAATAGACATTAATATAGAAAACACTAGTTGTTTATATTTTCCAAACATTTCCCCAAAACCATCCCACATTGAGGTGTCAACTCCAGAATGGTCTTTCATTTTGTCGTTGAGTGATCTAAGGCCTTCCAACGCTTTAGTCAGGCTTCCATCAGCTGCGGTGTTATTTGGTATAAAAGTGCAACACTGACCACCAAATATGGAACAAACATCTCCTTTCTCAGCTAAGAGCATGTCAACGGCAATTCTATTTTGGAAAGCCATAAGTGAGGTAGCTGACAGTTGTTCATGGATAGCGGAGAAATCTTCTTCAGTTTTGTTTCCTAATCTCTGCACATTATAATGGATGTAGTTGATTCTGTCTACATTTTTATTGATTGTACACCACCAACATATGGTGGATTCAAAGCCTGCTGCCACTTGATCTGCTAATTTATATTCATCAGGGACCCCTCTTGGTATTCCTATGCTGTCTATGTAATTAGGGTCATCTTGATTGTTTCATACCACTACAATCTAGATACCAGTCATACCCATCCCAGCTGTTTGCCCCATAGCCCCCTATTTGCAAGTTTCGATCAAAAGTGAACACAGTCTGTGTTCTGTTAGTTTGATAGCAGAAATACAGTTCTTTTGTTCTACTGCTATCCCCATCTGTAGTATTACAGGGGTTTTTTAATATTTCATGTTGGATTTTGGATCGATTAGGATTATAGTACCCTGCTCTTCTTTTTTGCATTTTGTGATTTCTTTCCCATATTAACAGGGCACTTACAACTATGATTGAGATGATGCTCCCTATTATCAATATATTTTTGTGTGTAGGGGTGAACATCTTTCTGTAGATTGGAGCCCTTCCTAAAAACCTGTAGCAGAGCTGTGGACAATCTTCACCGGTTTGAGACAACTGCAAACTATAATTGCAGCCCCCTTTGTAGCCGGACTACCTCTGAAGGTCAGATGAAGAGCTACAATGCTACAACAGATACCACAATGCTATTACTACAACACAAACAATGATAGTTAGGGTAAACACTGCTATTGAGAAATTTATTTTAGTTATGTTCTATTATTCTTTTACAATGTGTTAGATGGATCCATGAGTTCCTTTCTGCAATCTTAATCGCAGTTCCAGTAGTCAACAACACCTGATAGGGCCCTTCCCACTTAGGTGAATGCCAATGCTTCTTCTTTATGCTTTTTATGAGGACCCAGTCACCTGGTTCAACTAACGGTATTCCCTGCGTAGACACAGAAGTTTCATCTTCATTAGTTTTCCCATTGTTTTGCTGTCTTTGTTGTAACATCTTTCTCATATAATCTGCCAGTGTGCTTTCATCATCTGTTTCCCACATATTTTTAAAATATGGCAGTCTGTAAGGTCTCCCAAACACAGTTTCATATGGTGTTAATCCATCTGAGCTAGTTATGTTGATATAGAGTTTTACTAAATCCATGCATTTAGTCCATGGTCTTCCAGTTTCTTCCATGCATTTTCTTAACCTGTTCTTTATAGTCCCATTCATTCTTTCTACTAGCCCAGCGCTTTGTGGATGATAAGCACAGTGGTGTTTTAGGTCTATGTGGAAGGCTTGTCCTATTTTGTTAATGATTTGATCAACAAAGTGTGTACCGTTGTCACTATAGATTTTCTCTGGAATACCATACCTTGGTATTATGTCTTTGCATAAGGCTTTTGCCACTGTTAATGCATCTGGTGTTTTTGTTGGAAATAGTTCTATCCATTTTGAGAATGGATCTATTATTACTAAACAATACTTTTTCCCTTCGCTGTTGTTTAGTTCTATGAAATCCATGTGGATATGTTGAAAAGGGTATTTGGCCTTGGGAAATTGTCCCCTTTTTGGCCTTAAGTTCCCTTGGGCATTGTGTTTTGCACATACTAAGCAGCTTCTACAAAAATGTTTTGAATAGGAGTTGAATCCATAGGTTGTGTATACTTGGTTTACCAATCCTGTCATCCCTCCTGTTGAGACATGTGACTTACCATGACTCAATATTGCTGCCCATTTGTATAGGTTTTTTGGTAGGATTGGTTTATTTTCTGGTCAGGTGAAAATACCATCTTTTAATTGTGCCCCTTTTCTTTGCCATTGTTGTTGTTCCTGCTTTGGTGATTGTTGTTGCATGTCTTTTAATGTTTCATTTTGTAAATCAGCTCCTGTCATCATTAGAACTTGTTTTGGTGCTTGTAATATGGTTGTTTTTCTCTCTTCCATTATTGTTCTTCCTCCTGAACTTAATTGATGACCCAAATACTTTACTGTTTCTTTGCAAAATTGCAACTTGCTTTTGCTTACTTTATGGCCTTCTCCTGCTAGATGTGTTAGGAGAGCTAAAGTGTCCTGTTTACATGCTTCTTCTGTTTCTGATGCCACCAGTATGTCATCTACATATGTTAATAGTTGACTGTTTTGTGGAGGCTCGAAGGTGGACAGACTGGAGGTCAAAACTTGAGAGTAGATTGTTGGACTCTCACAATATCCCTGAGGTAACCTTGTGTAGGTGTACCTTTTTCCTTTAAATGTGAAAGCAAACCAGTACTGACTGTCTTTAGGCAGTGGCACAGAGAAAAATGCATTGCTTATGTCCACTACAGTGAAAAACGTAGCTTTTGGGTTCAGAGAATTCAACAGTGTGTGTGGATCTGCTACACACGGCGATCTTTGAATGACTGCGTTATTAACTGCTTGTAAATCCTGAACCATCCTCCACCCTACAGATGGAGGTGCCTTTTTTACAGGGAATATAGGAGTGTTACAGGGTGACTCAGCACATTCAATCAACACTCCTGCCTTTTTCAAATCTGTAATAACTGGTTCAATTCCTATCATTGCATCAGGTTTTAGCGGGTATTGTTTCACTCTAGGCCTGTATTCTGTTTTGGGTCTTATTACAACAGGAAGCGCTGTTTTGACTAGGCCAACATCTGTTGGCCCTTGAGACCATAGTTTTTCAGGAACCAGCTTCAACAGTTCCTCTTGTTCCTTAGTAAAGAAGATATGTCACTTTTCCTTTTTGTCTAGATGCACTCCGGATTGGACAGTCACTGTCCAAAACAATGCCTTT
Organism: Girardinichthys multiradiatus; assembly: GCF_021462225.1. NCBI lineage: Eukaryota > Metazoa > Chordata > Actinopteri > Cyprinodontiformes > Goodeidae > Girardinichthys > Girardinichthys multiradiatus. The sequence goes on from NC_061805.1 coordinate 28,695,372, forward strand.
TTTGTCATCAGGGTTGATTGACTGTACCAGGTGTTTACACCTGTTGCAACCCAATCTCTTGCTCTTTCACCACTGTTTACTAATTGGCCCAAGTTTTTCCACCCCTCAGTTGTCTCTTTACACAGTGAGATATGAGGTTCTGAGTATTGTCTAAACAACCTTTTGACTGTATCTGGCAGTATTACTGCAGCTGCGGCATTTGCTGTCACGTCTGAGTACACATATGACACTGTTATTTTTACTGGAGTGATTTTGTCAAATTCGCTTTTGTATTTGGTGTCTGGTTTGTTTGTGTACCACATTGTAACATGTAGGTCATCAGGTGACATTACATCCTGAGGGTTTCGTATGGAATTTTTTCCTTCATCTACGAGAAATGACCCCGTGGAAGTTGGTGCTTTATTTGGGATGTCCAATGTATAGTAATAGCTTGGGCTTCCCACTCCCTGCATTACATATACATTTTCAGGCCTTTCCCTAGCTATTTTTAATCCATCAGGAGTTGGCAATATGATTAGTTGTAAGGCGACCATTGCATCTCTACCTAATAGATTTACTGGACATTCTGGCAATATCAGTACCGAAAGTTGGCATGTTTTTCCTTCCGGGTCTCTGAGCCATATGGGTTCAGTCTCAGTAACCCTTTTTGTCACTCCTTGGGCTGCTCTGACCACAGCATAATTTCCACTAGGCTTTGCATGTGGTAGTGGCTCTCTGAGGGTGGTTCTACATGCTCCAGAATCACAAAGGAACGTGATAGGTGTGCCTTGTACTATCAATGTTATTTTTGGTCTAATTTTTTCTACATAGAACAGTTCTTCCAGATTTAATATGTTTTCTCCCTCCTCAGTCAAAAGTACCCTTTCTGTCATTTCACCAAGGGGTTGTCTGCTCAGTTTCCCCTGCGGCTCTGGTGCTAGTCACGCACTATAGTTTTGTTGGGCAGAGCTACTTTGGCAGTCTCTAGCCATATGTCCCTCTTTTCCACAGGACCAGCATGCTCTTGGATTTTGTGCTCCAAAATGTCCTCTGCCTCTACCTCTTCCTCGACCTCTACCACGCCCCCTGCCTCGTGTTTGTTGATAATAAACTGCATTATCAAAACAAGCTGTCTCTTCCTCGTGGTAGAACACTGTGTCTTTTTGTTTGGTCTTTTTACTTTTTATAACTTTTTCTGCATGCAGGGCATGGTTGATGTAATCCCGTAATAAGCCTCCACTCATTCCTATGTAATGGCGGTTTACCCAGCCATGTATTTCAGGTGACGAACCTGAATGGAGTGCATTTTTTAACTGTTGTTGGAAGGCACTATTTTACACCATACCGTTGTCTGTACATAACCTTCTCTTTTCATTTGTTTTTCATTTTGTTTACATTTGTTAGCTATTTTACCTTGTAAGTCTTTTAAGGCAGCCGTGGATAACTTTCCATTAAAGTTATAATGTTTTACCCAGTAACATAATGGTTCCACAGCTGTTGGTTCTTCCTTTTCTACTACTTTCCAATCTTTGCATGATAAATTATCAAGTAACTTTTGTTTTTCTTTACTTTGTCCCTTACCCATTTTTAGGCAACTTTTAGTTCCAGTATGGTTTTAACACCTGGTGTGTTCTAAATACTGGAAATACCTTTTAAACAAGATGGTGATCAACTAACCTGTTGCGGTAAAATTCACTTCAACCCGTTAAGGTGGAATTTTCTTGCCTACATGCATCCGCAACGGCTCACCATTTGTTCCTTGTTTAATTTATATGAAAAACAGTCACCTAGTGGTGGCTATTTTTCCACTCTCACACTCACTCGCTCCTTTTATTAGTTTCCTAACAGAGGACTCCGCCGTCCTTAACGTAGAATTTAATTAGTCTATTTCAACTAAGGGAGTCTACCCTCCTGCGGAATTTAACTGTATTCTTCTCTTGTACCTGATAGTGTCTAGAATTGTCAGGGTTTTACTATTTTATTCTTTTGTCATTCATCCCTCTTTTTAATCATAAGATTTACTCACACTTCTCTGCGTCCTTGGAGTTCCGTCAACCCTTGGATCCCAGCTTGCCAGGGAGGACCAGTCCCGGAAAAGGTATTTTTACCGTGACCACGGAGTTTTACCTGGATCTCTCTCACCCGCTGGGATCGTCAGGTATCTTGGACTCCGGCTTGAAAGGACCATTTAAATGTTAGGTTTAAACCCCAACACTCATTACAACATCTGCACAAAGAAAGACACAGAGAAGTTAGTTTGTTTTAACTTGCAAGGAGAGTGTCCCGGAGACTGTCTCAGTTACAATCCTCCAAACACACTCTGAAGACAGTCTCCGCTCTTCATGCTTTTATTAGAAAAGGAACGCCCTAGTTACATGAGATTTCAACTGCTGAGGGAGTTTATCTTTATGTGAAAACAGACTGTTCTCACATCCTGTGCTCATGTTGCAACATCATATTCCTCTATGCATATAAGGAGATAACAACCATTCTCAATCAGTAATATAAACAGCACATCTAGATAGTAAATAAGTAATGTAGAATGAAAACTGAATAATGTATGTACATTTATCTAACAAGAAGAATCCCATAAAGTCATGACTGCTGAGAGCTAAGGGAATGGATGGCTTTTGACATCAAAGAGGTCGATGAAGAGACGTGGCCTGCTGTGTACCTGGGCCAAGTCACATCTTTAATGACTTTCTAGAACTGTCTGATCTGTCTATGAACATCTAAACAGAGAGAAATAATTTGTAGTCTGGACCTGGCATTAGACATTTTTGATTAAACTGTTTTTTTTTGTTTTTTTTTCCTTTCTTTTTGACTCTTTGAGTGATTCTGTGTCTGTCTGTAGGATATTGGATTACGGTAAACCTCACCTAACTTACAGTGTTGTGCAACAATAGGTTCAGTTTAGCTCCCTCCAACTATTAATTATTATAATTAACAACTAATAACAGAATTAGTAATAAAGTTAAAATAATTTTTTTTTATTCAGACTAAAAAAGGCACCACCTGATCAGGAATCATTAGCCAAACAACATTTGCTCTGTCATGGATTGTACTGTGACTGACAGGCCAATGAGGCGATAATATAGAACAATCAACGTAAGACTGAATTCGAGCACTGGCACTCTGAAATAGCAAGCCCTGCACACATATATAAAATAAACACAAACAGCAAATTTCCAAAATATAAGAATTTATTAACAAAACAAATTCCAGTTGAAATTCTTCAATTAACAAACTCTTTAACTAGGCTAGTAACAATCAACTACACTACTGAGAAAAATCTAAAAAAAAAAAAAAATAGGAGAACTAATGAACTATGGAAAGGGAACAAAAAAATAAACCATAGCCAATAAAATTATACAATGACATCACAGTTAATTTTAAGATCAACAGTTCTTTGTGTTCACAAGCATAAATACAAGATTATTTTAATAAATTAATATTTTAAAGTATGATTTGGCTGAATTAGAAGTCAATAACCTTTTAGGCAATTGATTCTTAATGTTTGTTAGCCAGCCATCACAGTGAGTGATGGACTACTGGCAGGTCTCAGTTCAGATTCTTTTTCTGCAGATGCTCGGAAAGAAAGGTTTAAGACAGCTAGTATTCATTTCGGCTGTAATGTATTCTCTGGGTACACACAGACAGAAAACTGTGGATTCAAGATTCTTTGAAGAAGTAGTATAACTGGATCATCCACACGCGTTGTCCCTCCGATGCTGTTCTAGCGAAGGGCCTCTGGAAAGAGAACGGACGATGCTGTGCATCAGAGTTTTGTGCTATGATTTCATGGGGGCTTTCCTTGAAAACGGGTTAATGCTGTACATTCTGGGAGTTTTTACCAGTCTGTTATGTGTGTGGTACAGTGGTTGTTCTCCATCCATGGCTGGGCCCAACAACAGTGTGGATCAATGGATCTCAGAGACTTGCAAGGCTTTAACAGGAGGTCCTGAATGGACAGCTTTTCTTTATATGTGACTCTTAATCTCATGGTGTACAAATCTCCTTTATCCTCTTTCATGTGTTGATGTATCTGTTTCAGGACATTCCCAAATTCATGTGCTTCAGGTTTTCTTATGCGTCAACCTCTGTATCATAAAAGCTAGGGGTTAACAAGGTTTAAGTAAGGATAACACAGTGTTAATCGTCCTGTAGCATAAGACATTGAGTCATAATCATGATGAGAAGAGAAATTTTCATTAAATCAGCTGGCATGGAGTCACAAATTCCTTAGCAACAGAAAAAAAGTGTTTCTCTCTCTGAGCCAACCGTGGGTGAGCTGGAAGAGGTTATACGCATCAAGCAAGACAGAGACACAATGAACTACTGTACATCTGAACACATAAATAGAGAAAATACTGAGTCTTGCAAAGATTGGAAACTGAGCCTTGATGAGTTAACAAAAAACCCATCTGGTGCAAGAAGGGTTACCAAATCGTGTGCTTTTGTTTAAAAAAATAAAAAATTGTAAGAAAATGATCAGTTATTAATGAACTTGTAAGTTTTAAGTACTGTGGGGAACACAGAGGTAACAATAGTGCATTAAAGTAAAAAAATTAAAATACATAGAAACAACACCGTAGGGAAAGCTACTCTGAGTTACCAGCTGTTCTTACTGTGTGTTTTAATATTTTAATACTAATTACAGAAGAATAGCAGCACCTTATATAACAGTCCTCAGGCATTATCATTACTGTTTAATGCACAGGGAAAACAGAGTATAAGAAAGCCAAGGTCTAGGGGTTTATTATCTTTTCTTACTGTGCGGTATAAAATAAAAACACAAGAAGAGAAATGGGGTAACATTTATGTCCTGCACCTCAGCATCTAATACTTCATTTGTCCCTATTTTTTGGTTGAAACAAACCAAAGCTGGGCTGCATGGTGGCACAGTTGGTAGCACTGTTGCCTTGCAGCAAGAAGGTCCTGGGTTTGATTCCTGGCCTGGGGTCTTTCTGCATGGAGTTTGCATGTTCTCCCTGTGCATGTGTGGGTTCTCACCGGGTACTCTGGCTTCCTCCCACAGTCCAAAGACATGCCTGTTAGGTTAATTGGTAACTCTAAATTGCCCTTAGGTGTATGAATGAGTGTGTGCATGGTTGTTTGTGTGTTGCCCTGCGATGGACTGGCGACCTGTCCAGGGTGTACCCTGCCTCTCACCCATAGACTGCTGGAGATAGGCACCAGCTCCCCGCGACCCACTATGGAATAAGCGGTAGAAAATGACTGACTGACAAACCAAAGCTAATGCAGCTTGACAAGGTGGTTTTCAAAGAGCTCTTGGCTGAAAACTGGGTATAAAGTAAATAATCACCTGAAGGATGACATATGTATTTCTGAGACTCTAAATTCTGTCCTTTTTCATGAAGAAATGGCTTAGATCTGCTGTACCTGCCACTTTTTATGTCCTCCATTTGCCCCCCTTTACTTTTGTTTTACTTTAACAATATGCTGTCATTTTCAGGCACAAGTACAGAAACCTGAAAAGAAAACAAAGCAGTTAAAGCCTAAAGAATAATAACAACTTCAGACATATTGATCAAGACAACTTATAAAAATCACAATCCTGGGAAACTACAGTGCAAAGGAACCAGAAGTAGTTTGACACTTTTGCATAGTGCTGTACGCAGTGCTGATCTTGTAATAACTTTTCTTCTTGCAGATTGGTAGGACAGTCTTGATTAGATACTATTCATTATCTTAAATAGATGCCAAGACTGAAATGGTACAAATCTATTAAAGTCACAATAAAAGTGTGTACCCGGGGACAGTAATAGATGACACGGTGATCTTTGTACCCCATGCGAACTCTGAATATTAAAAAGGCTCATCACATGATGTTCTTTTATCCTAAGCTTCATTGCTATGTGAAGAAGATGCTCTCCAGCATCACCTGCTGCTGCCAGTAAGTCAGAAAGGGACTTACTGGCTGGTGGATTGAGGGCAGGGGTATGCAGAGTCTCTGTTGCTGAAGCTTCACAAGCGCACCTGCTCGTCTACCTCATCTGCATCTTCGGTAAATCCCATAGAAAGCTGCTGCACAACCAACCAAGATCTCAGTGAAGTTTTGCTCGATTAAAAATTTAGAAAAAAGCCTAGAGAGCACTCTCTGATGTTTAGGAGTTTATTTCTATTGAAAGTTACCGCAGAATCGTGGCAGAGAGCAGAATAAACACTCGAAAAGAGTGCAGAAGAGGGTGAAGCACCGTGGCTATCTTGGCCATCTTGGATGTTAACTTTTCTTCACAATCAAAAGCTTCAATAAGATAACAAGATCAGATCAAAAACCTGGATGCCTCAACAATATGTAAAACGTGCCTAATGATCATGTTATTTGGCTTTGACCTAAATCATAAATATGAAAGTGACCTCTTCTTTGTCTCATATTGTTTAGTTGTCCAGCACATTAAGAGACACAACATCGTTCTGAAGAGAGAACTGGGAGAAGGAGCCTTTGGAAAGGTTTTCCTGGCAGAGTGCTACAACCTTTCACCTGACCAGGAGAAGATACTTGTCGCTGTCAAGGTAATCTGGAAATAACAAGAACAAATCTTTCTGCTTCTGTGTAAGAAAACAACTGCCAAATTTAGGAAATGTCACAGAAATGATTTTGTTCTTGGTTGAAATAATACTTTTTTATTTTTACAACAAAGGTTTCTCTAAATTTTTCTTTGCTGCTTTTATCAGTGTTTCTTTTCCTGCTCAGTAATTGTCTTGACATATTCAATTACTGTCTGTCAGAAAGCAGAGACTGCATTTGTGAATACTCATTGTCACATTTTGTTTTTGTGACCTTTAAAAAAGTATAAAGTTCAGAAAAAACTGGATTATCCTTATAATAAAACAGTTTCATAAAATTTGCTTTAAGTCATATTACATTTTTAAAAGAAATCATGGTGTAAAACAAAGATTTTCGGTTTTTGGTGATTGTGTAGTTGAAGATCAAATCATTGCCATGTCAACACTAAGAAATGACATCTGATTCTGGCAATGCAGTGAAAATATTGAGCTGTTTACAGCAGATAATCTTATGTTACTGCAAAGAATACATTCTGAAATATAATCCTTCACATGGCGTTGGTACAGTATATAGAACCTTATGTTCACCCCCATTTCCGCTGCTATCATGAGAAAGTCATCCCTTTCAAGGGTTTCTCTGTAAGAGGTAAGGTGGGATTACAGCTAAAAACCGCTGACTTCCAGGATGAAATTGAGTGGCATCCCCGGAAGCATCCTTTTGTAACATGTATCTGCCCATCAGCTTTCACATCAAGGCAGCTCTCCCTCTCTCTGCAGGTCCGCAGTGAAACAGGATCTGAATGGTGAAGAATTTTGCATTAACAATACATGACCTGTGACCACCCTCCTTTCCTCTTCCATTCTCCTTTGCCCCCAGCTTCCTCTCTCCTCTACACCTTCAGCTTGCACCTGCTGTATGTTTTCCTCTCTCTTCTGACTCATCATCCTGGCTCAGTTCTTCCTCACAAATCCAACAGATCTCTTTTTTTCTTGGACTTCCTGTTCCTTCCAGCTTATCCCTAAAACCACCTGCTGATGCTGGCTGCCAGCTTAGCTTCAGCTTAGTCAGTCTGCTTTGCAAAATTTTCACCTGATAAATCTGTAGAAGTAGAGTTCTTGTTGACAATATATAAAATCTAAATGGATCAAATAATTTTTTTTTTCTATATACATGTGGATTTTCAATGTCACGTTTAACAGTACTGGAAAATTCAAATAATTCAAAGAAAAAACCCCAAAGAAAAACAATGAAAAAAAAGGCAAAACAAGTTCGTCCTCTGAATAAATGATAAATGATTATCATTTATTTACAGTAAACTTATCCAAACCAACCTGAACCAGTGTGAGAAAGATTAACCTGCCTTGTCAGACATTTTCTATACCGCTTCTTCCATAGTGGGTCGTGGGAAAGCTGGTGCTTATCTCCAGTAGTCTATGGGTGGAAGGTGGGAGGTGTACCCCGTCCAGTCATGTTTTTGGACTGTTGGAGGAAGCTGGAGTACCTGGAGAGAACCCACGCATGCACGGGGAGAACATGCAAACTTCATGCAGAAAGACCCCCAGCTGGGAGTTGAACGCAGGATCTTCTTGCTGCAAGGCAACAGTGCTATCAACTGTCCCACCATGTAGCCCACATTTCTAACCACATTTTTGGACCACTGAGTCCCACATTCACTATCCACACCCAGGCCTGATTACTGCCAGACCTGTAGAATGATAAAACCACTTAAATAGAATTTGTCTGACAACATGAAGAAGGCAATAGGATCTTAAGAAGTACTATGAAGAATTGGCGACCTGTCCAGGGTGTACCCTGCCTCTCGCCCGTAGACAGCTGGAGAAAGGCACCCCCGTGACCCAATATGGAATAAGCGGTATAGAAGATGAATAAATGAATGAATGAATGAAAAGGTTTTGAGACACTATCAAACGGGCAGAGTTATTACCCAAAAATGGATAAAACTTGTGACAGTGGTAAACCTTACTCCAACAGTGCATCAACAGCTTATTCAGGGTGCCAAAAGATGTGAAGAACAACATTGTAAGCACTACAAGCTTCATTTGCCTCAGTTAAGGTCTATATTCTCTGGGTACGAATTCAGAGTTCCAAGGAGAAAACCACTGCTGACCTAAAACCACAGAAATACTGATCTAATATTTGCCAAAAAAAAAGTGATGATCCTCAAGAATTTTGGGGAGATAGTCTGTAGACTGACAAGACATAAGTGGAACTTTTTGGAAGGTCTGTCTGCATTAACATGTGGCGTAAAACTAATAGTTTATCAGTTATCACAAGCAAGGATGGTACAGCCTTTAGGGTAATATTACTTTTTTACAAAGGGCCAGGTTCGTTTGGATACCTTTTTCTCTTAATAAATCAAGTCATCATTTGAAAACTGCAATTTGTATATCTAAAAATGTTTAAAATTCAGAATATAACAAAGACCAAATGAAAAAGAACTGCAAAGAACATGTTAGTGATTTAATGACATTACACTGGTTCTCAGGCGGTGGCACCAGCCCTCAATAAGTCCTCCTGTCACAGAGACACAACTCGTTCCTATTCTTTGGTTGAATCTTTGCTAAATAAAAATGACAGCACAATCTGGTTGACATAATTAAGTATTTTAGCACCAAAAATGTGATTCTCGAAGAGCAAGCTGTAGATAATCTTGCGAAGGATAATGCATCTTTCAGGTCCTGTGTCAAGTCTTTTGTTTTTATTTCTTAAAGACTTACTATAAACATTTTTAAATGTGAATAATTGTTTAAGAAATAAGGAAAAAAGGAGCAAAGGTTGAAAGAAAAACAAAAGATAGAAATACTTGAACTGCTTATTGAGGCACCTTAGAAGCATAGTATAAGGTAATTAGGGGTGGTTTAGAGCTTTATTTTAATTTTGTGCTTGTCATGTTCTATAATTTATAATGTTGTATCTTTATACAAATCACTTTTTACTCTTTTAATTTTTTTATTCTGCCTTTCATAAACTCAAACACCATGGCAGACGAGCTGTCTAAGCACTGGTTTATAAGCTGACAATCTGCCACAGCCTCGCCATTTAAATATATAATTACACATAATTATTTTGTCTGTACATTACACTCTGTCATGTCGGCTACAGCACAAGAACATGTTCTTGATTGTTTACCATATTAAAACATGCACTCACTAGAAAACTTTAATGGTGTCAGTTTGGGAGTCAGTCATCAATCATCCAGCCATCCACTACACAGAAGATTTTTTTTTTGCTCTGACTGTATATTAAACATTGAAAAGCCATCATTCAAAGTCACGCCGCAGCAAGTGCCAACGCTCATTAAAATATGCACATCCACATGAATGCAGCACACTTACTTGATTGTATCCCACCATCATAAACACCAAACATGTCCCAATAATGTTTCCTTCGCAAATGAATCACCACATTTCTGAGTTTGAGTTTGTTGATTGCTTTTTTATTTGTCTAGGAACCTGAATATGCTTAGACTGGATGACTAACAGTGTAATGTTGTGGCTTCTGGCCTGGGAATTAAATCAGCTTTGAGTTCAGTGAGTGAGATCGTGATAGGTCGCTTATAGATGTTTCTGCCTCACAGGGAAGTCTATGCAGCAGCAAGCAGCCCTGGATTCAGCCGTAATATCACCAGTTCCGTGCAGTGATTCATGATTACTTTGCAGAGGTTATTTGATGCTTTTTATCGATTAAGCACATAGAAACAGTAAATATGATTTATGTTCAAACACATTTTCAAACTTTTTTTTATCTTCAACTTCAAAATTATCATTTATTTAGTAATGGATACAAATACTGTATTTATTGTTTATAACTGGATTGTTAGAAAACACAAGGAAACACTAATAAGGAGATTATCTTTAATAAATTTGGCAACAACCACTACCATTTTTCGAACTATCAGTAAATCCACTAATAAAAAACATTCTGTGTAATCTGGAAAACTGAACTTTGCAGAGAAATTTGCATTCTGTTTCTCAAGGTTTGTTAGAGGACACTGGTTAACAAACAGCATCATGAAGACAGAGCAAACTTGTGGAAGAAGCTGCTCTGGTCAGATAAGACCAAACTTGCAAAATACTACTATGTGTGGTGAAAACTAACACTGTACATCACCCTAAGCACATCAACCCCACTAAAATTGATGTTGGCGGCATCAAGCTGCGGGGAGGCCTTTCTTCAGGAGGGACAAAGAAGCTGACCAGAGTTCATGGGTAAGAGAGATGGAGCTAAATGCAGAGAATTCCTGGAGGAAAATCTGAAAGAACCTGCAAAGGACTTGAGCTGTGGTTGGGATTCACCTTCCAGGTGGACAACAACCCTAAACATATAGCCAATTCAACTGAAAATCTATGGCACAGTTGGTCTTCACCAAATCTGACTTAGATTGAACAATTTACCAAAGAAGAATGGGCAAACATTTCAGTCTGTAAACATGCAAAGTTGGTGGAGATATACTGTACAGAAAGCTAGTTAAAGTATTGATTCAAAGCAGCTCAATACATATTTGTGGCATGTTTTGTAGTAGTTTCATTAGCATAAAAATTAAAAATCATGCATATTTTTTCGTTCATTCCAAAATTATGCTTGACTTTGTGTTGCTGTGTCACATAAAAACCCCACTGAAGAACACTGACATCTGTGTGTGCTTGACAAAATGTGAAAAAGTTTAAGAGGAGTGAATATATTTGCCAGGCGCTGTATGCTTAATATTAAATTGCAAACGTAGAATGAAGCACAGGTTTTCATTGCCTCTCCATCTTGCTATAGATCTGCAAATAATCTTCATGCTGTATCACGTTACATACTGTTATGTACATAACCAAGAAAGCATTTCCTGATGCACGCTTGTTTTAAAGCTGTCTGCAGGAATTGCATGCGGTCGAGTTTTCTGCCATCTCTGCATTCTAGACTGAAGGTCACAGGTCATTTACTTCATGACTTGTTCTGGAGTCCTATGTGTGTAATCTGAGCTTTTTTTCTGTGTTTTGGTACAAAGGCAGACAAATAAAGACACTGATTCACGTAGATCCATGTCATTTGATGTAGGAAGACAATATATTATTCATGTAGGACAAGAGAATTTTTTTCTATGTCGTTTTTTTAGATAGGAAACTAATACAGAGCCCATATCAGTTTCATTTCCTGCATCTCTTTATGTCCTTTTCACACACTGACATTTCTTTCTTTCTCTGTCACAGAGGCTTATGTTACTCAACGTCCCTTCAAATATTTCTTGATTCACAGAAGAGAGATACAAATTAGTTTAGTAGTATAACAGGGAACATCATGAGTATGCTTTATAATTACCTAAACTAAAATGCTCCCTTTACCTCTCTGCCTTGTCTTTGTCCATGTAACATGAATTTAACTCTGTGTATTCTGAGCTGCTACGAGGCAGTTTGACAGGGCAAGACTGTTTCTGTTACAATAGTGGACAAGGGACAGACAACTTGGAAGCCCCTTTGGGGCCCACTATGAAACATTAATAACTACCAGTAGTGAAAAAAGCAAAAAATGAGAGTTTTCATTTGTCTCTATGCTAAAAAGACCATTTGTATGCATTTCTGTGATTGTTTGCAGACACTTAAAGAGGCCAGTGAAAATGCCAGGAAGGATTTCCACCGTGAAGCCGAGCTGCTGACCAACCTGCAGCATGAGCACATTGTCAAGTTTTATGGCGTTTGTGTGGAGAGCGACCCTCTCATCATGGTGTTCGAGTACATGAAACACGGAGACTTGAACAAGTTCCTCAGGCACGCCTCTCCTAATTGTTTTGAACATTGCCAAAATGGGCACACATAAACAGACAATTGAACAGAACTTTCAACAGTAGTTTGTTATTAATAAAATACACTTCAAGAGAAGCAGATGGGGGTTCTATGTGGTTTGCATGAGGCTAAAAGTACAAAGCAAATCTGAAAATATGCCACCTGTTCTCTCGTAGGGCTCACGGACCAGATGCAGTTCTGATGGCAGAAGGCCAGACCACAAGACCTGTGGAGCTGACCCAGTCTCAGATGTTGCATATTGCCCAACAGATAGCATCTGGTATGGTCTACCTGGCATCACAGCACTTTGTGCACCGTGACTTGGCCACCAGGTGCGTCACTTGCATTACTGCAACAATTTAATTAAGTCGAATAGAAATGTTAATATTCAATGGCTTTTCTTTAGTGTTGTCATTTTTGAAATTCCTGTATGTTAGAAAAGACAAGTTCAGTCACAAGAACACATTCATAAGTGCCCAAACCAGTCTCATCAAAATGGTCAATTTAATGACGTAAACAGTCATCAAAAATAGCAAAAAGCTGAAACATTTCAGAAACATGCCACCAGGGAGATTACTGGACATGGTACATATGCAGGGTACAGTAGATCTGCACTGTATGGTTTCTATTTGATGAATTCATTCATTATCACAATAGAAAATGACTGAATAAACTTTTCAGATCCAGGGCAGTGAAATGTATTTTACATCTTTCAGATTTGTTCTGTTTCTGCTCTTTCATCACACTTAAACATTTCAGATCATCTAATAAATTTTTATATCACACAAAAATAACGTTTGCAAATACAAAATGCACTTTTGAAATTATGTTTTTATTTATGAAAAAGTTGTACAATCCAGCCTGTACCTCGGTAAAAAAGTAAGGCTAGGCTTAAAACTTTCCTTTTTGATAAAGCTTATAGTTAGAGTGGCTTAGGTTATCCTGAACTATCTCTGTAGTTATGCTGCTATAGGCTTAGGCTGCTGGGGCACATAATGACCACTTTCACCCTCTTCGCTACATTCTCACACTACTCTCCAATTTTGCATTATTTGCTGTTATTTCAGCTTTTAACTTAGTTCTCTCTCTTTTCTCTTCCTAGAAGCTACACCTGGCCTGACTCTGTGTCTACCTGTGACACCTTTCTGGAGAGGGGCATCGTCCAAGCTTCTGCTGGCAACAACTTAATGCATGCCTTCTACCGATGATCCACATGGCCCTGTCTTTCAGTGTTTAACCCTTTCTCTCTCCTAGACTTGGCAATTGACTGAGCTTTTACTGTGACTAACTCTATGTGCTCTCTTTCAGACTCTAACGTTGAAAACTGGCTCAGAGTTTATCTGTTCTTTCTTTCTAGATGAAACGACTAAAGGAGCTACATCCATTAACATTTACTTTTCCTTCCCATAGAAAGTACTCCTGGATCAGTGCTTCTTTGTTCTCTTTGTGTCTCTGCTCTGTTCTCTCAAACCCCCAGTCGGTCGTGGCAGATGGCCGCTCACACTGAGCCTGGTTCTGCTGGAGGTTTCTTCCTGTTAAAAGGGAGTTTTTCCTCTTCGCTGTCGCTACATGCATGCTCAGTATGAGGGAATGCTACAAAGTCAATGCCAGTGACTGTCCACTGTCTCTACATGCTCATCCGGGAGGAGGGAATGCTGCAAGTCTCTGACTCGATGCAATCTGCTGGGTTTCCTTAGATAGAAAAACTTTTTATCCAATTTGAATAAATAATTGAATCTGACTGCACTGTTCAATGATTAGGATTAATTGGAATGTATGTACCTGACTTTTGTGAAGTGACTTGAGACAACATGTGTTGTGAATTGGTGCTTCTAGATACAAATCCAAACTTTGAGTAGGCCTCTTGAAAACCTTCATTTTGGATTAATTAACCATTTGGAGGTGAACCTGTTGGTGTGCTTCAGATAGTTTTCCTGCTGCATAACCTGGGTGAGCTTGAGTTTAAGGTCCCAAACATTCTTCTTCAGGATGTTCTGCTAAAAATAATTAATGGTTTCATCTATAACCACAAGTTATCAAGGTCTGGAAGAAGCAGCCCCAGACTATCAAATCATCACCATCATGTTTGACTATGACAATGAAGTTCTTTTTCTAAAATCATATGCTTATTTTATGCCAGATGTAAAGGACATGTGCACCTCCCAAAGACTCCCACTTTCTCCTCTTAGTTTGTAAAAGATCTTTCCCAAAAATCTGTAATGAAGCTAAATGTGAGGCAGGCCTTTGTGGATTTTTTCTTTTGTGTAACAGTGGTTTGAGGCCTTGGAACTCTCCCCTGGATGTCCTCTTTTGCCTTTTTTTTGTGTTTCTTACTGTGGAATCATGACCTTGACTGAGACAAGTCAGTCCTACAATGCTTTAAATGTCAAGGTTCTTTTTTGAACTCCAAGATAAATAGTAGATGAGCTTTTGAAGTAATGTTGGTCAGCTGGCCACTCCTGGGAAGGTACATCACTTTTAAACTTTTCTCGATTCATGCATTATGGCTCTGACCGTGTTTTGTTCACTGGAATCTTAAAATCCTAGAAATGGCTTTGCAAGCCTTTCTGAACTGATAGATGTCAGTGACTTTCTTACATATTCCTGACTTTATTTGGATCTGAGTTTGATGTGTTGCTTTTTGAGACAGGTTCTCTGTAAGAGTAATCGGGCCTTGATGTGCTTTAATGGAACCAAAACTAAAACTAACTATTAATGTTTAAACAGGTGGGGCAATTATATTTTCACATGGAGCCAAGTTGGTCTATATACTGTAGCTTTTTTTTTCTTTATAAATAAAATCACCATTTGAAAACTGCTTTTTGTATTTACTCATGTTATCATAGTCTATTAAAAATAGTTTAATAATCAGAAATCAGTTTAACTAAATTTAAAAAACTGAAAAAAAAATTTAAGTGGAGAAAATTTCTTTTCACATCACTGTACATGTTAACAGTTTAGCACCTTATGAGGTAACACAAGTAAAGTAAAAAAGGTTTCAAAGATATGTGATAAATTCAGGGGGTGGTGTCCTGCATGTTTTGTCTGTTCCACTGCTTGAAAACACAAAAACAAATGAACCACTAATCAGCTGGCTCGTAGAACATGGTGTCAGGTTAGGAGAATAATTTAATCATTTGATTCAGGGACATATCAAAAACACGCAAGTCACCAACCACTGAGGTTCAGACCACCTCTGCATCATCTCACTCTTATTGTTCTGTAATCAAGTTTGTAATTCTTTTTGTAGGAACTGTCTGGTGGGTGAGAACCTGCTGGTAAAGATTGGGGACTTTGGCATGTCCAGAGATGTCTACAGCACAGACTACTACAGGGTAGGTGTATGTGTCGATATCTTTTCTGGCCCTTTTTTCAGCCCACCCCACCCCTGTTTACTGTTGCATGGGTGTCCCTCTGCATGGGTGTCCCTCTGCATGGGTCTCCCAAACATTTTGAATGTTTTTAGGATTTCCTTTGGCTTGGCTATTTTTTTATAAACTTTTCCATCTTCCCACTATCTTTGTTTAATGATTAGTGACATTGTGTGGCATGTGTTTTAGAACATTTAGCACATTATGTTAGCTTTAAAAAATGATAGAAGCAGCTAAAAACCTAATGTTTTACCATGACTGTGACTGCCACATGAAAAAGGAAAAAAGATAGTAATTCTTATTTATATTACCACTTCGCTCCAACATAGAGTTTAACTTTTTTGTCAGTATAGTTTATTTCATTACTTTTGAACAGGTATGTTCAATTTACGATTTATAATATACAGTATAACTGTTACTGTTTTGTGACTTGTCTTGTCAATGTTATAACGGTGGGTGAGGTGAAACACCCACAGAACAGCATCAATAATTTTTTTTTTTGTAATGACTGCATATCTAGAAACAGCTGAGGTAAAATAAATGTGCCTGCCTCTACACAGACAAAGCAGTGTTAGTTCACATTTATATGCCAACGTTGCTTTGTTTGTGTCATTTCCTGCTTTTACTTTGAGAGTCAAGATAACCAAGGGGCACATGAGTGAGCCAGGAGTAAATCTATGTTTTTTCCTCCTGCTGTACTGCTATCTGTCACTTTCCCAAAGGGCCAAGGCCTAATAAACTGTATTGACTGATCGATAGTGGCTGTCCATTTCTCCAGCCCTCTCCTCCATCCGTTGTGACACACTGACATGACTGACAATGACAGATAACTCCGAGGTAGGCGAGAGAGGGAGGAGTAGAGGGAACGGCGCTCATTCAGTGACAAGAAAAATCTCTGTTTGGAATAAATAATGACATTAACAATGACACTTTGAAAGATGGGCTGCACGCTGGCGCAGTTGGTAGCACTGTTGCCTTACAGCAAGAAGGTCCTGGGTTTGATTCCCGGCCTGGGGTCTTTCTGCATGGAGTTTGCATGTTCTCCCCGTGCATGCGTGGGTTCTCACCGGGTACTCCGGCTTCCTCCCACAGTCCAAAGACATGCCTGTTAGGTTAATTGGTAACTCTAAATTGCCCTTAGGTGTATGAATGAGTGTGTGCGTGGTTGTTTGTGTGTTGCCCTGTGATGGACTGGCGACCTGTCCAGGGTGTACCCCGCCTCCCACCCATAGACTGCTGGAGATAGGCACCAGCTTCCCCGCGACCCACTATGGAATAAGCGGTAGAAAATGACTGACTGACTGACTTTGAAAAATAATAATCTATGAGACATGCAATGGACGTATTGTCCTTCCTGTTGAACTGAGTTCAGAAAAAGAAAATGCTCTGTATACTTTGAGTAATAATTCAGCATAAATATGTACAGATTATGTTGTTCCAGAAGATATATTAGTTAAAAAATGTTTTGTTACATATAATTGATTCCTGAGCACAAAGTACAGCTGCAGTTTCAAAAGGAGACATTTAGTAGGGCATTGTGGCCCAACATTTAGGAGTGAATTTAAAAACCTTTCTGCATTTGCAGAATTAAATGAATCTGGAAAAAAAAGCCCTGAGTGGGCTCTTTGGTACGATCTCTGTGTGACAACACATAACAACCACCGCCTCCTCCCTCTTCCTTTCACCCCCTCCTCAATAATGCCAAGTGCTGAGACTGTATCCATGGCAACGGGTAACGGGTGAAGGTAGCGACGGTGAGCTCCAGAGTTGAATTCATCGTTTCTCAGGAAGAAAAGTAATCAGAGAACTTCTGCTTAGTATGCTGAGGCAGTAGTAGAGAGAGAGAAAGCGAGAGGGATAGAGACGGCAGTAAAAAGATGAAAGGAGGAATGAGATGGGGAAAAAAAGCAGCAGGAGAAAAGAGGGAGGAAAAAAGTGGGACGACAGACAGGGGAGAAAAGAGATTATTAAATACAAAAAAGGAAAGAAAAAGCAGTAATAGAGCAGAAAAGAAATATACATGGAGGAGGGAGAGAGGAGAAGGGTGGAGGTTTGGCAGCCTAGAAAAGACATCAGGAAACAAACAAAATAAAACAGGAGTTGCAACAGGGTCTCTATCAGAGACAGAAAGAATGACCAAATGAATACACAGGAGAACAACAGCACAGCAGAGGGGGAGCTACAGGATGGTGGCCGCGTTTCAGCACCTAAGAGAGACGGAGGTGTGTGTGTGTGTTTTAGTGTGTTTGTGTGGGAAGTTAGCTTGTATAAACCCAGTCATGCTCTTGCGTCAGACGGGAGCAAAGATGAGTCATAGAGGAATTGGAGCTCAGCCCCCCACCTCTCAGCCCATATGCATTTGTGTGGAAATAGAAGCAGAGGCAATAAAATGAAGGGGCTACAGTGACGTCACCGACCCCCATGTTACACAATGAATCTGACGGGCATTGCACAAGACAAACAAGTTGCCTCATATCAAAGCTTAAGCTATATTTCAGGGCATGTGGGTGCTTTGGTGGGGATCAATGTGCTGTTAGAGTCTTGGAGGATGGGGGCACTTCACCTTACAGTTTCAGTTTGCTTTAAAGTTGTCAATTAAAATCATTTAGGGGCATTTCCCCCTTTTTCTCCAGTGCGGCTATTATTACAGGTCCTTCTCAAAATATTAGCATATTGTGATAAAGTTCATTATTTTCCATAATGTCATGATAAAAATTTAACATTTATATATTTTAGATTCATTGCACACTAACTGAAATATTTCAAGTCTTTTATTGTCTTAATACGGATGATTTTGGCATACAGCTCATGAAAACCCAAAATTCCTATCTCATAAAATTAGCATATTTCATCCGACCAATAAAAGAAAAGTGTTTTTAATACAAAAAACGTCAACCTTCAAATAATCATGTACTGTTGTGCACTCAATCCTTTTGCAGAAATGACTGCTTCAATGCGGCGTGGCATGGAGGCAGTCAGCCTGTGGCACTGCTGAGGTCTTATGGAGGCCCAGGATGCTTCGATAGCGGCCTTTAGCTCATCCAGAGTGTTGGGTCTTGAGTCTCTCAACGTTCTCTTCACAATATCCCACAGATTCTCTATGGGGTTCAGGTCAGGAGAGTTGGCAGGCCAATTGAGCACAGTGATACCATGGTCAGTAAACCATTTACCAGTGGTTTTGACACTGTGAGCAGGTGCCAGGTCATGCTGAAAAATGAAATCTTCATCTCCATAAAGCTTTTCAGCAGATGGAAGCATGAAGTGCTCCAAAATCTCCTGATAGCTAGCTGCATTGACCCTGCCCTTGATAAAACACAGTGGACCAACACCAGCAGCTGACACGGCACCCCGGACCATCACTGACTGTGGGTACTTGACACTGGACTTCTGGCATTTTGGCATTTCCTTCTCCCCAGTCTTCCTCCAGACTCTGGCACCTTGATTTCCGAATGACATGCAGAATTTGCTTTCATCCGAAAAAAGTACTTTGGACCACTGAGCAACAGTCCAGTGCTGCTTCTCTGTAGCCCAGGTCAGGCAATTCTGCTGCTGTTTCTGGTTCAAAAGTGGCTTGACCTGGGGAATGCGGCACCTGTAGCCCATTTCCTGCACACGCCTGTGCACGGTGGCTCTGGATGTTTCTACTCCAGACTCAGTCCACTGCTTCTGCAGGTCCCCCAAGGTCTGGAATCGGCCCTTCTCCACAATCTTCCTCAGGGTCCGGTCACCTCTTCTCGTTGTGCAGCGTTTTCTGCCACACTTTTTCCTTCCCACAGACTTCCCACTGAGGTGCCTTGATACAGCACTTTGGGAACAGCCTATTTGTACAGAAATTTCTTTCTGTGTCTTACCCTCTTGCTTGAGGGTGTCAATAGTGGCCTTCTGGACAGCAGTCAGGTCGGCAGTCTTACCCATGATTGGGGTTTTGAGTGATGAACCAGGCTGGGAGTTTTAAAGGCCTCAGGAATCTTTTGCAGGTGTTTAGAGTTAACTCGTTGATTCAGATGATTAGGTTCATAGCTTGTTTAGAGACCCTTTTAATGATATGCTAATTTTGTGAGATAGGAATTTTCGGTTTTCATGAGCTGTATGCCACAATCATCCGTATTAAGACAATAAAAGACCTGAAATATTTCAGTTATTGTGCAATGAATCTAAAATATATGAATGTTAAATTTTCATCATGACATTATGGAAAATAATGAACTTTATCACAATATGCTAATATTTTGAGAAGGACCTGTATATGTATTATTATTAACATTCACACTAAGGGGTCAGGGTGTCTACTGTTTTTGCAATGCAGGGCGAAGTATTGTTAACTGCTAGCAACCACGTTCATGAACGCTTTTTTTTTGTAAAAAACAATTACAATTCCTAATTTCCTGAAGCCTTATGTATTAGTTTTAAAGGTATTCTAGTGCCAGAAAAATCCAAAAAATCTTAAAAATATAAAAGTTCGCCTCATGACAATGAAACAAGTGGAATTTTAGATTTAAAGGAGGAACAACTCAGAGGTGAAAGATTAGAACACAACTCATTTATGCCTCGGTTGCAAAAGATCTTTCATCCAGGGAGTCAAGAACCAGACCATCGCATTAACCATAGAGGTTGATTTGAGCATAGGGTTTGTCATGGTAAGAAAACACTTTCTTTTACTGGGTTTTTATTTTTTAAGTGTCCTGTCATCATAGTATTTTAATTGCCCTTCCATGCACCACGCATAGCATTATTATGAAGTTATTTTTTTTAAGACCCTAAAACATGTTATGGGGCAACTGATCGTAGGCAGCCTGATAGAATTTGAGTTTTGTAATCAGATCAGTGGTGTTTTCAGATTAATGTGTGACTACAACCCTCTTGAGTACTATATGCACTCATTATGTGTAGAACATTGAGATTTGCGCTCACTGCATGGCTCACATATAAAGTATCTCTTGACACAATTGTTCAGAAAGGTTAGACATCTGGTTCCCATGCACATGAGAGCAACAATGCTGGTCAAAACTTGAGTAGAAATTACAACATCTGCCAGCTGCCAGAATTTTAGTTGTTTTTAAGTATAGTTTTCGTCTTTTCCCATTGTAGACTAGGCCAGCTACAGAGACGTTTCAAACCCATCCACAGGGTGTTGGTTCAAGTGGCCAAGAAATACTTTCTTCCCATTACTGTAATCAAGCTTTGTAGCCAAGTGTGAAGCAGCTGGGATGAAGATCAGCTCCTCCAAGTCCGAGTCCATGGTTTTCGACTGGAAAAGGGTGGCTTGCCCTCATCAGGTTGGAGGGGAGTTCCTGCCTCAAGTGGAGGAGTTCAAGTATCTTGGGGTCTTGTTCAGGAGTGAGGGGAGAATGGAGCGCGAGATCGACAGACGGATCGGTGCGGCTGCCGCAGTAATGGGGACGCTGTGCTGATCTGTTGTGGTGAAGAGAGAGCTGAGCCAAAAACGAAGCTCTCGATTTACCAGTCGGTCTACGTTCCTACCCTCACCTATGACCATGAACTTTGGGTCATGACCGAAAGAACGAGATCCCGGATACAAGCGGCTGAAATGAGCTTCGTCCGTAGGGTGGCCGGGCACTCCCTTAGAGATAGGGAGGGGGTAGGAGTAGAGCCACTACTCCTCCACATCGAGAGAAGCCAGTTGGTGTGGCTCAGATATCTATAACGGATGCCTCCTGGACACCTTCCTCGGTAGGTGTTCCAGGCAGGCACCACCAGGAGGAGGCCCGAGGGACGGCCCAGGACATGCTGGAGGGACTATGTTTCTTGGCTGGCCTGGGAATGCCTTGGGCTCCCCCCAGACGAGCTGGAGGAAGTGTCTAGGGAGAGGGACGTCTGGGTGTCTCTACTGAGTCTGCTGCCCCCGCGACCCGGTCCCGGATAAAGCGGAAGACGACAAGTACGAGTACGAATATGAGTAGATCTCAAGTTATGCATTGATGTCTGAGTTAGGTGTACCATGCCTAACCAAATAAAACTAAATTTCAGCTTTGTCAGCGATGCCCTTATCTTTTTTTTCTTACGCTCAATTCTCCCATTTCAGACGTGAAAATAAATAGCAAAAAGCTAAATCACAATTTAAAGGGAAAAGGCATAACAAATCATTATATTTATCCTTAGATTAAAAAAAGCAAAATTTGTGATGCATTTAGCACATCACGAAGTTTATGACTGCATAGTACTGTTTTAACAACCAAATATTTTATTGACAGTATACATTCTCAGTCAGTTCATTCCAAAGTATGATTGTTATCATTCTCAATCTTTCTTAATAGGAAAAAAAAAAAAAGTATTTAGATGTATCCCTCAATGACTTTAAATTAAGGGAAAAGTGACACCTTAAATTAGGTATTAGAAGTAGGAATGGTCCCAAAAAATTGAATTGCATTATAAGTTTGCTGAGAACCATTGGTGCTCTGTGGACACAACCTCTGTAAATTACTTGTTCCCTTTCAAAGAGATGCTCCTGAAGGATTTTAGTGGTTTATTTATATTGCAATAAAATTTTTATTGAGAATTTCTCTCTGCTTTTCCATTTTATTCAAAGTAACCAGCCTTGGTGGCAAAAGAAAGAAAAGATTTCTCTGCAAAATTACTCAAGCATCAGGGTTTATCAGTGTATAATGAATTTTGGGCTTAACAATAACAAGGTAGTAGGTGTGTGAAAATAGAAATAAATGGGTAAATTTGTGAATGAGTCTGAACTCTTTACACCAGTGCTGCAGATACCAGCATTGCTAGTAATACATGAATTTATTTCATGGCAACAAAGAAGATTAAGATGCAATGTTCTGTGTAACTAAGAGTGAGCTGGGTCAGTTACATAGGTCCCTCTGACAACACATCATGCACATAATGCTTTAGCCACTGTAGTTACCATGGATATTGTAGCTATTGGGAAGTTGCACTTGAAAGCTCACATCCTTGGTCTGTTTTTTTCCACCTTTTTTGGGTTTCCAGGGAACACTAGCCAGAGGTCTGGCTGATCTTCTGAATATGTATGAGACAGTATGGCGGAGGGAATGGCAGGTGGGCTGAGAGATGTTGAAGGAAGGTGAGAGCGAGTGAGAGAAAATGATAAGAGCAGGAGACAAGGCAAAGATCAACAACAAAGCAGCTCACATGCAGGGAGATATAATTGCAAATGTTTGGTCTTGAGACTGCGTTACTATAAACACAATTTACTTAATAGTTGATGCCATCTCCTCCCAAAGGACTAACACAATTCATTTGCAGTTCCCTTTTTATTGCTCCTCTATGTTGTTTTCTTTTAATACAGTGCTTTGTGCAAGTACTCGGCCCCCTTGAACTTTTCAACCTCTTGCCACATTTCAGGCTTCAAACATAAAGATATAAAATTCAATTTTTTTGTGAAGAATCAACAACAAGTGGGACACAATTGTGATGTGGAATGAAATTTATTGGATGTGTCAAACCTTTTTAACAAATAAAAAACTGAAAAGTGGGGCGTGCAATATTATTCGGCCCCTTTACTTTCAGTGCAGCAAACGCACTCCAGAAGTTCAGTGAGGATCTCTGAATGATCCAATGTTGTCCTAAATGACTGATGATGATAAATAGAATCCACCTGTGTGTAATCAAGTCTTCGTATAAATGCACCTGCTCTGTGATAGTCTCAAGGTTCTGTTCAAAGCACAGAGAGCATCATGAAGACCAAGGAACACACCAGGCAGGTCCGAGATACTGTTGTGGAGAAGTTTAAAGCCGGATTTGGATACAAAAATATTTCCCAAGCTTTAAACATCCCAAGGAGCACTGTGCAAGCAATCATATTGAAATGGAAGGAGTATCAAACCACTGCAAATCTACCAAGACCCGGCCGTCCCTCTAAACTTTCATCTTGAACAAGGAGAAGACTGATCAGAGATGCAGCCAAGAGGCCCATGATCACTCTGGATGAACTGCAGAGATCTACAGCTGAGGTGGGAGAGTCTGTCCATAGGGCAACAATCAGTCGTACACTGCACAAATCTGGCCTTTATGGAAGAGTGGCAAGAAGAAAGCCATTTCTCAAAGATATCCATAAAATGTCTCGTTTAAAGTTTGCCACAAGCCACCTGGGAGACACACCAAACATGTGGAAGAAGGTGCTCTGGTCAGATGAAACCAAAATCCAACTGTTTGGCCACAATGCAAAACGATATGTTTGGCGTAAAAGCAACACAGCTCATCACCCTGAACACACCATCCCCACTGTCAAACATGGTGGTGGCAGCATCATGGTTTGGGCCTGCTTTTCATCAGCAGGGACAGGGCAGATGGTCAAAATTGATGGGAAGATGGATGGGGCCAAATACAGGACCATTCTGGAAGAAAACCTGTTGGAGTCTGTAAGAGACCTGAGACTGGGACGGAGATTTATCTTCCAACAAGACAATGATCCAAAACATAAAGCCATATCTACAATGGAATGGTTCACAAATAAACGTATCCAGGTGTTGGAATGGCCAAGTCAAAGTCCAGACCTGAATCCAATCGAGAAAGAGCTGGAGACTGCTGTTCCCGAACGCTCTCCATCCAACCTCACTGAGTTTGAGTTGTTTTGCAAGGAAGAATGAGCAAGAATTTCAGTCTCTTGATGTGCAAAACTGATAGAGACATACCCCAAGTGACTTGCAGCTGTAATTGCAGCAAAGGGTGGCGCTACAAAGTATTAACGCAAGGGGGCCGAATAATATTGCAAGCCCCACTTTTCAGTTTTTTATTTGTTAAACAAGTTTGACACATCCAATAAATGTCATTCCACTTCACGATTGTGTCCCACTTGTTGTTGATTCTTCACAAAAAATTAGAATTTTATATCTTTATGTTTGAAGCCTGAAATGTGGCAAGAGGTTGACCAGTTCAAGGGGGCCGAGTACTTTCGCAAGGCACTTTATCTGTTTAATTCTACCTTTTTAGGGCTTTTCAGGGTAGACTGCTCTACACTTTTCTCTTCATTACCAATGCATGGAATACTCTAAAACAGACACAAATTTTAAGAGACTGAAAAGGAGGCAACTGAACTTTTTTTTTTTTGGTTTTGGTTTTTGCAAGATTTTATGCCTCATAAGGGCATAGCATATTTACTTTTGATAAAAAGCTGCACCTGAAAAGTCCAAAAGCTCAATCGATCAGCCATGATAAATAAAACAAAAGCACTAATGGATATGAGCAGGTTCAGATGTGTCAATGAGCTGTCAGAAATCTATTACCAGACCTAAAGAAAACATTCTATCCATAAATAAGCAACTAGCAACCACATTTACACTGCCTTGCTTAACTGCTAATCTTTTAATTATTTATAAATGAATACAAGTTAAGTCAAAGTGTCTGTGAATGTTTTTAAGTAACAGTTAAAACACATCCACAATAAACCAGTATATATTTAGTTCTTGTCAGAAGTTTACATGCACACTTCCTTGGCATTAATTTATAGTCTTTTAATGATGTATGTGAACTGTTTGGTTCGGACTAATGACAAATGATTTTTGATTTTAAAAAGAAAGATACACACATTTATATTTATTGTGGATTTTCCCTAGACTCAAATTTATACATACAGACTGTACACACACCCTCACTAGTATTTGGATAAATGTGCTTTAGCAAAGGTTTTTGTCCAGGTTAAGAAGGTGCTGTACTAATTCTGGTCAGATATTTGATGATTCTTTTCATCTAAAAAGAGAAAATAGTTCAGTTTTGTGACACTAGATAGAGGGTTGAGTTCTGTAGCTTACAGTTATGTTGGCTTGTTGGTTCCATAATCAGATTTGATATTTGATTGAGATTATTGTCCTGTTGTTAGACCTGTTAAAAGTTTGTACTATTTCTTTAGCTGTGAAAGCCTCACCTTGACTCCTACAAACATAGTTAATGCTATTGTGGACAAATAGCTCGATATCTGTCAAATCTTACCTTAAGACTCTTTATCAGGAGGCATTGGGTTTGTCCTTGTGCATTGCTCTGAATTTAAGTCAATTTTGAAGCAGGGGATTTTTTCTTTCTTTCTTTGGCTAGTCTTATTTCAGGTTGACAGTGGTGTTCCAGCATCTTCCAACTTGCTTGAGCCTTGGCACTTATTAGGTGCTAATCACGCTAATAAATTTCCTTTTATCTGAGAGTGACAGTGATGGTTGAAATGTTTGGATTTTCAAACAAATTTTCAAACAGTTTTTTTGAATGGATTAAGCGGCCCTCAAATGGATCTCAATCTTCTTTTGGACCTAATAATTGCACCATGTCACCATGCCGATGAGTTCATGACTTGGACAAATAATTCATATTATTACCTTTGTTTTAGTATTCCAAAAAGTCAGGGTGAACTGAAAAGATAGTTTAAGTGTACTTCCTTATTTAAGAGCCTCTCAGTCGCAGAAAATGTATTTCAGTCTCCATTTATTAACAGATTAAAAATGTAACTATATGAACTGCTATATGTGTGGGATTCACATATTCTAAACTATTTAATATAATTTTGAATTATGTTCTATCGCATAATTTTGTGTGCTGACACAGTGATATATATGTAAATGACTAAGAAACAATTGAGGAGCAAAACATCAAGCATCACAGTCAGAAAGAGCCAGGGGTCTGGGTATGATGAGTAAAAACGGCCGAGGTGGAGGCAGATATGTTCCCTCTCACGTAAAACTGAGCCTGATAGCTATCTATATGACGGTGCACATTTTATGACTGCATTAAATAACCCACTCACTAAAATAGAAGAGTGCCAGACCATTGATAACAGGCATAAACTTCAGAGAATGTATTGTGCTATCTGTGCAGTGCAATGAAGCACAGATCTGTTTGCCAGATTCATGTTTAGAGGAAAAAAGTGAAAGAAGAGAAGAGCTTCAGTGAGGGAGAACATCAGCTTAAAGCACTGAGGTGGGAAAGAAATGTCAGCGCTACTTAGCTTTCATACAAAAGAATTTCAAGAATAGATATTGTGAGCATTCTTAGGCCTTCTGACCACAGAGTGTGAGTCATTATAGTTGAAACATTTTCTTTCGAGAAGTTTAAAAACTGACTGAGATTGCCCATACCTCTGTAAACCTTTAGTATAGCTTAGATTCAGTGGTTTAGGAAGACATGATGCCATAGGAAAACAATGCTCTGGCATCTCCTTACTATGCATTCAACACGGCATCTTGTAGAATTTAGGTACCATGATTTTTTTTTATGCTAAACAAATTCCACTTTGCTCATAGAGCATTGATATTTTACTTCAAGATCCTTGAACATGGAAAAAAATAAATTTATAACGAGACTGTTAAGTCAAGGCAAAAAACAGAAAACCTCATTCTGACAGAATGGAACAATGAATTCCACAGCTTTGATCCCAATTGACATGGACTATTCAGAACAGAAGCTTACACATACAGGGGTTGGACAATGAAACTGAAACACCTGTCATTTTAGTGTGGGAGGTTTCATGGCTAAATTGGACCAGCCTGGTAGCCAGTCTTCATTGGTTGCACATTGCACCAGTAAGAGCAGAGTGTGAAGTTTCAATTAGCAGCGTAAGAGCACAGTTTTGCTCAAAATATTGAAATGCACACAACATTATGGGTGACATACCAGAGTTCAAAAGAGTACAAATTGTTGGTGCACGTCTTGCTGGCGCATCTGTGACCAAGACAGCAAGTCTTTGTGATGTATCAAGACCCACGGTATCCAGGGTAATGTCAGCATACCACCAAGAAGGACAAACCACATCCAACAGGATTAACTGTGGACGCAAGAGGAAGCTGTCTGAAAGGGATATTCGGGTGCTAACCCGATTGTATCCAAAAAGCATAAAACCACGGCTGCCCAAATCACGGCAGAATTAAATGTGCGCCTCAACTCTCCTGTTTCCACCAGAACTGTCCGTCGGGAGCTCCACAGGGTCAATATACATGGCGGGCTGCTATAGCCAAACCTTTGGTCACTCATGCCAATGCCAAACGTCAGTTTCAATGGTGCAAGGAGCGCAAATCTTGGGCTGTGGACAATGTGGAACATGTATTGTTCTCTGATGAGTCCACCTTTACTGTTTTCCCCACATCCGGGAGAGTTACGGTGTGGAGAAGCCCCAAAGAAGCGTACCACCCAGACTGCTGCATGCCCAGAGTGAAACATGTGGGTGGATCAGTGATGGTTTGGGCTGCCATATCATGGCATTCCCTTGGCCCAATACTTGTGCTAGATGGGCGCGTCACTGCCAAGGACTACTGAACCATTCTTGAGGACCATGTGCATCCAATGGTTCAAACATTGCATCCTGAAGGCGGTGCCGTGTATCAGGATGACAATGTACCAATACACACAGCAAGACTGGTGAAAGATTGGTTTGATGAACATTAAAGTGAAGTTGAACATCTCCCATGGCCTGCACAGTCACCAGATCTAAATATTATTGAGCCACTTTGGGGTGTTTTGGAGAAGCGAGTCAGGAAACGTTTTCCTCCACCAGTATCACGTAGTGACCTGGCCACTATCCTGCAAGAAGAATGGCTTAAAATCCCTCTGACCACTGTGCAGGACTTGTATATGTCATTCCCAAGACGAATTGATGCTGTATTGGCCGCAAAAGGAGGCCCTACACCATACTAATAAATTATTGTGGTCTAAAACCAGGTGTTTCAGTTTCATTGTCCAACCCCTGTATCTCAAAGACCTGACAGAACTTGAGGTTCCACAAAATTATCTTCATGTCCTCAGGCTGAAACTCACATAACATGTTTTTCTGTACACCATACATAGCACATTCAAAAACAATATGAAAGCAGCTTTACACATTTGCTTGTTACCCTTCATTTTAACTGTTATAAGCAGTGATACCATTTATATATAAGAACAGATAGCTATCTAGGCAATATCTGATATAAGTAAATCATGTACTTTCATACAAATCTAGTTTTTCTTACCTTCTATAAGATCAATTCAAACTTTAAAAAAGACTGGACTAAACATTTAATGATCATACTGAAACTTTAGATTGTGTACATTTTGATTTCACAAATTTCTAACAGTTAATGCTAAAGCCAACCCTAAGACACTTTTAGGAACGTTATAAAGAGTTCTGCAGGTTTGTGTGAATATCTAGTTAAACTACTAAACTTTTTGAAACTATATAATATCTTTCTGTTTTGTTATTGTTAGCTATGTATATCTTTCATCTAATCTTGCCCTTTTCCTCTGAAGCATATTGAACAAGCTCACATGAATGTCCCAGTGTGATCCTGCTTAAATCTGTTGAAACTCAGGGCAGATTAACTCTCAGTCATGCAGATCACAATCACCAGAGCGATTAATGTGTTTGTGTCGCTAGATTGCTTGTTTCGCTTTGGGGTATCTTTGTCAAACATCAGGTGATGGAACGTGTTTCACTTCTTTCTGGTTATATGCCTTTTCTGCTCCCTGTTTGTGCTTGATTCTGCCAGATGAAAAGTGCATTATTTGTCCCTAAAAGGAATCTGCAACTTTTGCCTATCTAATGGAAGAAATGGGTTTAAATGTTTTTTTTTTCATCATACAGCAACATAGAAAGTGTTACTTCTCCTGTGTATATGGTTATCGAGACTATATTCTCACCTGAAAGGAGGTAATTGAGGAGGTAGTTGTTTCTTTGTACATTAATGACACTAATACATAGAAACATGTCAGTATGTCCATGTAAGTTTGGTGTACGTTTTATCTATAGTTGAGCTTCAAACAACAATGATCTACAGCCAGACGGATCCAAGCCTTTGACGATAGTGTGTGAAGTCTGAGTTGAAATGAACTGTCAGTCTTTATAAACAATATACACAGCTAATGAATTTGACAACGTTACAGACTCCACTGGCAGAGTTCAGATTAGAGCATAATGAAATGACCGCTTGTCTCACAGACAGTGAGTTCCTGCAGGAATTCAGCCTTTCATTTCTGCTCTCCACCAATCACTTTATCTTCCTAATTCATTGTACAACTTTTTGTTTGTAATTAAATAATTATTAACAAATCTACTGAAACAATTTACAGTAGAATATAAGCCTGTAACTGCTGACTGTTTACAGTCTCCCACATACTGACTCACACATTCTGTCACTAGCAATTAATGTTTCACATTCATTCACTAATTACAATTACTGGCAAAATGTCTATGCTCTCCTTAGAAGATTACCAGCAAATACACTAAAGTGTGAACATTGTCTTTGTTTTGGGAAACATTGTACAAAGCAATGAGTTCTCAACAGCACACTCTTCATGTAAGCAGATTTATCAGGGTGAGGCTCGTTACATTCACGGGAGTGATGCAGTCTGTTTCACCAAGCCATCATATGGGACTCACTGCAATGCCTCTGGCAGTGGTAAAATGAAATTAGCTAAAATTTGAGAGTATACTAAGAGTATGACATATGTAAAAAGCGTTAGGACTACAACAATGAAATCCAAAATAATAAAATAAAATAGAATAGAATGGCTTAAAATCCTTGTAATGAGATACCAGGTCAAGTCCTGAAATGACTGTAGTTTATTACATCTATATTGAGCATAGAGTACCTGCATTGCACATCCACAGATGACAAACTATCACTCTTAAAAGGGTTCCATTGTTTTAAGTGGTAAGTTGGGATTTTATGTTTTTAAAGCAAAATTTGACCATAAATGAAATGACATTGTGTCATATTGCCCCTGATGTTTTTAGTTAAGGTTCTCATGATGTAAGAATCTCACTTCATGAATAGAATAGAATAGAATAGAATAGAATAGAATAGAATAGAATAGAATAGAATAGAAAAGAATAGAAATTAGCAACAAAATTCACCATACTGGAAATCCAAAAACTTACAAAATAATTTACATAAAAAGCGAATGAAAAGCATTTTTAAAAAAATGTCTACTTTTTTATTGATTTCTAGCTTTTAGCACTCTAAAGTTTTAAACATTTTAATGCACAAAGTGAAAAAAACCATGTAAAGAATTGTCAAAGAAAGAAAACCAGGACAAGGTAGCCAAGAATATGTCAGATGCTGGCGAAGAATGATGATGTTATAATTGGATGGCTGAACTTGGGAATCAATGCATAATGCAGTGACCACCCTAGAAGAAAATAGTAATACCAAACTCTACAGCTCAAATAAGATGACAATTGACATATCAAGTAAGAAGAAGTAGTCAGGAGAAATGTCTGAACACAGAAGCTCGGAGACCTGTACTTTGTTGAATAACCATTTATGACAAAAAGTCTAAAAAAAAATGCTTATAGCATTCAGACATTTCTGATTCAGTTGTTACAAAAGCCCCTTTTTGAGTAGTATCTAAACTATTTGGGTCAGGATGGGTCGGGTCAGTTCAACAAAGTTTGATGTGTCACTTCCACTCACTGTGCTGCACTGACAGGTGTGCAATGGGTGTTGTGGTGGAGAAGAAATGGGGATAGGCACTCAACTAGCTCATCAAACTTGCAGCTGTCAAGCCTTACATGCCACCTTCTTTTCTTTTGTTTTTCCAAAGCTACAAGGCAATTTAACTTTTTCTCCTAGCCATGATAGAAAGTGTGGGAATGTAGGAATTTGTGACAAGAAATGTAGGAATTTGGTACTCTCAACTAAGAAATTTCAAATGCTTGCGACAGTGTGGAGTCCGCGCTGCTCACAGTATATTCACAGTACGCCCGACTCTATGGTAGTCTTTACATTTTCTACATATAATCTTTCTGTGTTTCTAAAGGGTTTACTGTGCTACAGTAATGCCACTGTCCATTATTGGTATTATTTCAAGGACACCGCTTTCACGCCACTAAGACTCATTATGTCAATCCCTGGTAGATTTCTGACATCAACTTGACTAGCCATAAAAACAACAATCAAGCTGAGGCTACACATGTGTGGTGGTTGGAATGGTAGCCAAAATACTGATATACAAAATTTCATTCATTTAGCTCAGACACTGCAAAAAAAACAACAGTTTGCTACCTCTGCTAATTAAGAGGGGCTGCTTGGAGAGACTGGTTGGAGAGACTGGTTGGTGATTTTGTAAACACAATCATCAGTGATCAAGATACATTTTGTACTGACAGAAGATACATAAAAAATAAAAACCATGAGCAAAGCAACATATTTATAACTGAGAAACATTGCTTGCAGCCAACAATGCTGTTGTCTGGCTGCTGTGTCGTGTCCTTTTCCATCAGCTTTGGTGTCTTTCTTTCCTTGAAGTGAAATGTCTTATTGTTTCATAGTCCTGAGGTAATAAGTATTTCCAACAGAGGTGAAATCCACCCTCTTCACCTGTTTACTTCCACAAATTTCACATGCTTTCCCCACTTTATTTCCCTGCATAGCAGGGCCTTCAGAGAACATAAGAATGTTCACTGCATCCTGTTCTGTGCTGCCAATAAATAGATAAATAAATAACATATTTCCTTTTTTTTCGGTCTTTTTTGTCAAGAAAACAATCTTTTTTCTGTTTACAACAATAGGTACTCGTGCAATTGCAAACATGTCATAATAAATATAGGAAAGTACCGTCTGTTTCAGGGACGTGAATCCTAAGACTATTTGTGTGTTTTAAAATTGCTTCCCTGCTTAGTAGAGAGACTGATTAAACATTCTGATTCTATAAGATTTTTACACTTCCTGGCTCGAAAAGATGCTAAAATTACTTTTATATGTTATACTTTCATCTGGTCAAAGTCATTTCAAATGGTTTTATTTTCTTTGTGTGTGTGTTTTCGCCATCAAAGGTTGGAGGTCACACCATGCTGCCAATACGCTGGATGCCCCCTGAAAGTATCATGTACAGGAAGTTCACCACAGAAAGTGATGTTTGGAGTCTAGGAGTCGTTCTTTGGGAGATTTTCACCTATGGGAAACAGCCTTGGTACCAGCTCTCCAATAATGAGGTAGAAAAAAGAAATTTTTCTACTGTCTATTTGACTACTTCATATCAAGTGCTAAACACATTTGTAGACATAACTAAAGTGAGAATATAATGAGCTCTTTAATTAAGTCTTTAAAGATAACTAAATATTGTATACAACGTAGGTATAGAGAAAAGATATGTAATTTTAACTTTGAAGGCTCTGTCATCTTAACAAGTGATGCCAAACAAGATGTTGTAGCCACAAGGTGTGATAAAACAGTCCCTCTGTAGAAATACATGTAAATATTGTATTAGTTTTGTGGGGAAAGTTTCTCACAAGTATGATATCATAAATATGTGTGCCTAAGTCATCCTTTTACCTTTTACAAATCTAAGCCACAACCACTGCATGCTGTCACTATGACACGTGACACATGAAGAAGAGCACAGATAGACAGAATGACCTTTCTGTGTTGTTCTGCTCTTTCTGATCTGCTGACCATGCATAACAGAAAATTCAATTCAGTTTGGTTTATTTATTTTGCCCCAATTCACCACAAATGTTGTCTCAAGGCACTTTAAGTCAGTTCAGTCCAGTCATACAGATAAATTCAAAGTCAATCATGTACATTCCTAATTGATTCTAGTTATCAAACAATACAGCCAAGTTCAGCTTATAATTCAAATTGGTCAAATAATTTTCTTTGTAAGGAAAGTCAGCCAATTGCATCGAGTCATTGACTTGCAGAATTTACACCACTTGGATGAGCAGAAAGGAAGAGGTTAAAATTACAGATTACTACTGAATTAATGCGGAGTGAAATCTGAAAAAGAATTCATCAAAACCTCTTGCAAAATTTCTACAATTTCTTTTGTAAATTTCTTGCTTGTACCTGACCATAACAAAATAAATATACTAATCCAGCGATATAATGACAATGTAGTCTTTCTGTTTTGTTATCAGCGGGAATTAATAATTATAACCATAACCTTTACTCTTTACAGTAAAGAGAGTAATGTGCTTAATGGTCTCTAGAATGGCCTCGTGAACTATGTTGTATATTTTAAATTGTGTAAAATAACCACTAACTATTTATGTTTACTCAGAGTAACCACAATCAGCAAGAATTGTTGTTGCTAATGTTATCCTGCAATATTTCTTATGTGATGATTGTTATAAGGGAAAAATATTTAAATCTGGATCACGTTATACTCTACAATCCATTGTTCAGCCCATGATCTCTGATTACACTGGTTAAATTGTTCAGATAATAAACTTTAAACGTTTTCGAGACTTCATACACTTTCTATACAACTTTGATTTGCTGACTATATATAAATGTTGTTTTAGGATTAATCAAACATCTTTGGACCTCTTCACACCACATTAGGCCACCTAAGGTCTAATTTCAATATGAATTCAAAATGCATCTGCGCTCTTAATCCTCACCCTTTTTTACAGCTACTCTCCGACAATACCAAAAAGCTACTGCCCTGAGTATCAAGTAAATTCTTGGATGTTTTCTCAAAAGTACCTAATGTTCCTAAAGGAATATCAGAGGTTTCTGGAGCTCACCCATCAGCTTCAGCCTTGCTACATTGGAAGAAACACCATCCAAATGTTTATCAGCAACTGAAGGGGTTTAATGTATAACAGCTGTACACACCCAACCATGCCATTTTGTGCCATTATTGTAATTGTGAAAATATCTCAGCAAGTGCAGTCAGACGGTATTATGCACAAAATGATTAAAAAAACCGCATGTTTTTGACTAATCACAAAAATCTTATTTTTATGTTGCCTCTATTGTATAATTCTATTATGAACCCTATGGGGTACCCCTTTGGCTGTTTGCTCTGAGTTCTCATTGCTAAAAACGATGTCAGGGCTTTACAAATATTTTTTTCCATTCGAGCTACAGCCTGGAACTTCCTTCTCTCTCTCCAGGCATTATGCACCGGCAATACCGAAACATTGCTACATTGTTTACATAAACTGTAAATCAGAAATAGTAAATAGCTTGTCTTATCTATAGTTTGACTAAACATGGTAAAATGGACTTTTAACAGCAAATTTAGTTTTTGAGATTTCTATTTACTGCAGCTGACAATATGAGCTGCCACCATCCTTTTGATTCACTTTTATTTCTTTTTCACTTTATGGGAGTTTCTAAAGAGATTGTTCCTATTGTTTGTTCATTGCATTGCACAGTGTCTCTTCCTTGTTTAAGGTTACATTTTCTGTGTTTCTAAGATAATAAAACAGATTGCAGTCATTTTCAGTAGTTGGGGTATGACTCTGCTTCAAGACATCTGCATGGTCATCTCATTCATTCCCTCTATAAACAGTTACAAATAGTTAGGAAAAGGGCTGCTGACTAACAATCAGTTTGTTCAAATTAAATAATAAATTGTTATTTATGAGATTAGCAAAAGCCAAATTGTTACAGCTGGAGCAAAATACAAATTTAAATCCCACTGAATCAGGACCTGTTTAATGAAAATATATATCTGTGTTGTAACTTATTTGCCTTCACCTAAATTGTAACCTCACTAACCTGATGCTAATAGTGCTTTCAACTCTGGTTACATCCAAGAATTAACCTTTACTCCAGATTGCAGTTTGCTTTTACTGTGATGAACCAGGAATTCTCTGCAGTTTTACAGGTCACACACCTCTGACCTTGGTCTGACACTCAGATATCTTTTACACACCAGATAGAGTTCTGTTCCTCAATTAGATATCAAATACTTTTCTACTCATCCAATCTGATAGCAATCAAAGAACGAGGGAGGACTCGCTGGCTGATTGCTCACCAAAATGATAACTTTAAAACAGATTAGATCTTTGATGTCTTGCAATTTGCGAGACACAGCTGGTTTTGGGGGTCTAATGAAAGCCATTAAGTGGTATTCATTGTATGAAAAGAGCAGGGGTCACCTAAGGTTTGAGGAAATAATAACAAGCTTAGTTATTTCATAGGCTAAGAATAATGTAGATCATTTGTAAATGGCTAGAGTTTATGTTCTGTACTGAGCAGAAATCCATTCCTAAATTAAAATAAACACTCTTGTGTATATTTCAGTAATTATTTGCTAAAAGAGTAAATTCGGTGCCCATGAAATAAATGTAAATGTATGTTTGAGAGTCACACTCTGTTTTGGTGAAATGGCATCAGATTTGCGTGGATGGCTACTCCTCCGCATTACGTCAAGAGTTTAGTAAATTATGCATTCGGTGTAACATTTCCAATGTATGCTGCTGTGATGAGGTGAAACAACTTTACGGAGTGGATACTTATCATGTTCACTGAACTTTGCACACATTGGTGAAGTCCACCATCAGAGGTCTAATACATTTCCTATACTGTCTGGAAAACTCCTGAGTGTGGAGCCTTTAATTTAAATATTTTCAGGTATATAAAAAAGGGAATGAGAACTGAAGTCTGTAAAGGTATTCAATTTTAAATATAAAAAATCAACCAGCTAACATCTCTATGTATGTTGAAGGTAATATCTTTGTTTCTGAATGTTATTTTGTTTCTTCTCTGTAGGTGATAGAGTGTATAACTCAAGGTCGGGTGTTGCAGCGTCCCAGGACCTGCCCCAAAGAAGTGTATGACCTGATGCTGGGCTGCTGGCAAAGAGAGCCACACATGAGACTCAACATTAAAGAAATCCACGCTCTGCTCCTTAATCTGGCCAAGGCCTCACCTGTTTACCTGGATATATTGGGCTGAACATGAAAAGGATGAAACACAGTTTGGGACATGTGTGCAAGCTGTGTGTGGGGATATATTTAAATGTGTATGTGCATTTAAAGTTTGCATGCATGTGTATGTGAGCCAAACTGGGCATAGTGACACTACTGACTAAAGTGTTTGATGCTCATGCAGGTGTGTGTGTGTGTGTGTAGGTGCGTGTGTGTGTGTGCAGAAGGTGTAACTGTACAGGATGTGAAGCTCACTGTAAGGCAATCAAAAATATTCCTTCAACTCCTTCCCATTCATCTCTTTCCTACCAGCCAATTTCCTCACCTTTGTGCAATCCGACTCATTCCCACTTCATCACCGAGGAGACTTTTATGAACACTGATTTAACTTTAAAGCTTCTCACTTCTTTTCAGATGCTTTAAATTTACTAAGGTTTAAATGCTAAAAAAACAAAAACAAAATAAAACTGATGAATGTGACTTGAAATAAATGGACTTATCCCTTTGCTGCCTG
Source organism: Girardinichthys multiradiatus (assembly GCF_021462225.1). NCBI lineage: Eukaryota > Metazoa > Chordata > Actinopteri > Cyprinodontiformes > Goodeidae > Girardinichthys > Girardinichthys multiradiatus. The sequence goes on from NC_061805.1 coordinate 28,732,102, forward strand.
TGAGACAACAGGAAATGTTTGAACATCTGGGAAGTTCAAGACGGAGGATCAAGAGAAGGAGGAGGAATTTCTGGAAGTTCCGACCGTTTTGCTTGTAAATATGAGACTGATATGAGACTGGGACACTTCCGAAGAAAGGGCACTTGAGATGCCGAGCTGTAAAGACACTGTGTTATCTTCTTTCACCCCTGTCTGTTTGTCTTTTTTTCCGCCTTCTCTCTAACATGAGGATTACCGTCAGCATTCAACCAGCAGGACTACACACGCAATGATCAAGACATCCGTATGCATGTGGGAAATTGAGCGTGACTCAACGATGGCCAGAAAGGCAAGGAAAGGTAAACACAATCTGCTTCCCTGCCTGTCAGATGAAATTAGTAGGTGCATCAAGGAGATCATTTCTGGTTGGCCGATTTCACTGATGCACAAAACAATTGGTGACAACACAGCTGCAGCTGACTAATATGGTGACAAAATATTTCAAACATTATGCTGAGGTGCTCACATGGGCTTGCATTTTACAACTGTTCTCTGTTGTGTTTTACTTTTTCTCAGGCCTGAGATTCAATGAAATACAGAGCAGGGTAATATGATGACTACTCCACCCCAAACCTTCTAAGCAACAGATGCTCCACTTGTGATGTCAAACGCTTGTGTCAGAGGTCAATTGATTAATTTGTCTGCAGCTGTCCGACAATTGCAAAATCAGAGTGTTGGGGGAAGTTGGGTGGTGGGTTAGGGAACATAAAGGCTGCTGAGGGAATTTGGGTTTTGAATGGTCAGACCATGGTCAAATGTGTGGCTGGCTGACTGTAGAAGGTGTGGTTCATTTGGTCAACCCCTATTAAATCTTCAAAGTTCTCAGCACTCAGGCATTCTTGAAAACCACATCTGCATAAGAGGGGATATGCACAAGAACACACCCACACCCATCTATCCTGTACCTTATCCCATCATCCCTCCATCCCCATACACCCACTCCCACTCACTGAAAGACACTCAAAATGGACCGAGAAGGAAATTGAATTGTACATGTTTTATTATTTGAGCGGTGCAGTGCTTTAGCCAGGCCCCATCCCCTGTAATGGTGTAATGTATATTTCATTACAGCTAATGGGCTCCATTAGCACAGTCTCCTCACAGACATTCAAGACTTATTGTTTTATAGCCCAGAAGAAGGGATGGAGGGATGGAAAGGTGAAGGAGAAGAAAACAGTTAGGCTCGCTGGATTTAGGAGCGGCGACGAGGAGGGATGCGGGCAGATGTATTAATCCGTACTGGAAAGCAATTGAGAGGAGTACAGAGAGGGAAGCAAGAAAGTAAAAAAAAAGGGACCAGAGACAGAAAATTCAGAAGGAGAGGGAGAGGTGAGAATCTCCTCTGGGAGAAAGTGTGAACATCCATCATTATATTATGTTCTTAAGCCACAACTTCAACTTTTTGCTCCATTCACAGTCTTACAGCTGCCTTTAACCACAGACAATACACACAACCAACACGCTTAAATGCAGACCAGGGTTTCTGCAGGGTCTTAGAAGGTAAACATTTTATTTATTTTATTTTAGGCCCTAAAAAGTATTTAATGCAGCCAGGATTTCCAAAATCAGGTTCTAAATTACACTTAGTTTTGTCCTGAAAGTGAACATTTATTCATTCATTACTTCTTCAACTTTAATCAACTTTTTTTTCCTCTTAAGAAATGTAGCATTCTTTTTGCTACATGATTTGTAGAGCAGGCTGAGGAATTTTGGTGTTATTACGCTGTTATAAAATGTCAAAACCTATAATGCAGGGAAGCAACAAGCCCTGGAGGAAGGAATTCATCCTCAGAAATTCAGCTTTCCTCAAAAACCTGTACAAATATTCTGTTCTTGAAGTTTGTCCACAGGCTTAAAATTTTATATTTAGGTAACCAACAGGAAGGCAATTTCTTTTTCATAGCACCATTTTTAAACAAGTAAATTAAAAGTGCTTTGATGCAAAATAAAGGAGCAGACGTAAAGAATATACCATTAAAAACAAGATATATATATCAAAACTGTCATACATTAGCCATACCCATGAGCGGGTCTTAGTGGGTCTAGTTAATACTTGAGTAGCAACTCAGAAAGTATCTAAGCCCAAGATCATCCCAGGCCTTACAGACCACAAACAAGATTCTAAAATCTATCATTTTACAAACATGCAGCCAGTGCGGTGATTTGTGAACTTGTGTGATTTGACCCATTTTCCTTCTGTTGGTCAGGACTCTGACAGCAGCATTTTAATGAGCTGTCGCTGACTGTCCGATTTTCACTGAGACCAATAGAGACAACATTACAATAATCCAATTTGTAAAAATTTAGAGCCAACTCATTAACGACCCATAGGCTTCTTGGATGGTCTGTGGTCTGTAGCCTGCAGTCCAGTTAAATGCTGATTTCTAAACTTTTATTTTCAGAACCTAAAAACAACAACTTTGTTCTTTCTTGCATTAATATAGATCAAATTCTGACTAATTAATTAATTTATATTACAGACACTCTGATTTTGTGGCCATAATGAACTGTGATCATATGCGAGACAGAAATATAGAGCTGTGTGTCATCAGCATACATATAGTAAAATATGTTGTAGTACTCTATAATCTGAGCTAGGGAGAGCATATAGTCATGAGAATGGAACCTTGATGAACTCCACAGGTGTTCGCTCAGATTTATAATTACCAAATGGCACAAAGCAGTCCCAGTCTGGTTAATAACATCTGAACCAATCTAGGACGTGCCAGACACACCCACCCACCTTTCCAGTCAGTCAATCAGGATGTTTTTATCAACTTTGTCGAGATCCAGTAAAAGCATAACACCCATTTTAGATTCAATGCTTTTTAAGATGTATGTCATTTAAAACCTTCACCAGTGTGGTCTCAATGCTGATGTGTAGTCAAAAACTTGACTGGAAAGAATTTAAGAGATTGTTTTTGTTTTATCAACAAGGAATACATTTGTTGATGTTTGGCTAGAAATAGGATTGTAATAATTTTTTTATTAAGGCCAGGGTTCATTAAATTTGGTTTTGTTTCTGCAATTCTGAAAATATCAGTTATGTAGGTTATAATATACATTAGGAAGGTATTGAAGTGTTGTAGCAAGTGCAAATGCACTGGAGTGACCTGCTAAAATTTTAAAATCGCAAATTAAGTCAACAAAGATTTGACTTGCTTATACACTAATATATGTTACATACAGGTTAAGTTGTTTTTTTATGTAATACAATTTTAAATCATACTGGACTTGAGAAAGCATATAAAGGTCCTGACCTAAGATTACCTATACTTGCAGAAACCCAAGTGGCACTCACCTCATACATATCTGATGACTAACTCTGAAAATCATTGTAACAGTGTACCACACCTCCCTGTCATAATTGGGAACCACTTCAATCCAGAGCTGTGCTCTGGCTTACATATAAACTGTAAATACAGCTCACATGCATGCAAGAAAACACATTTAATGTTTGCTTTAGCATTTTACTGGTGCATATTTTACTCTTTACGGACATTAAAAAGTCATTACCACTGCGGTCTAACTTACAGCCATTTTAAGTTTAATACAGAGCATTAATTTGAATTAATGGGTCTTTTATTTGTTATTTAACGGCAGCACTTGATGGTATTGATGTTTGTGGATTGGATTTATTGTTATCTTATGTATAAACTTGTAAGCCTTTTTGTACATTTCTTTCTATCTTTAGAGTTGTCTTTTTTGCAACGACAAACAGAATTTGAATTGAATGATTATGTTTTCACAAATGTGTAAAATAGTCTTGAATGTTGGGTATTTTTATGTCCTGGTCCTTCTTAATAACAACCAAGCCTGTCCTCATGGACACTGTTCACTGCAGCAGGGATGAGTATCTCACCGCTCGGTCACATATGTCGATTGAGTTTGACATTTTGCCCAAATTATTCTCACCAGAGTAACTAAGAGGGTTAATGGCTGCAGCATTGACAGCGCATGATAACAGGGTTGAAAAAAATCTGTCCCTGCTGAAGCACACCAACCACACCCAAAATACCCTTCACAAAATATGACCCACAATATCTCTGTGCACTAACAGAGGGCAGGGTGTGTAAGCTGGAAAAAACTGTGAAAAATAAATGCAGTGCGTACGGACAGCTCTGATGTCAAAAGAGTAGCGTACACTGAAGCAGCTCCTCAGCTGCCAGCACTGTTTCTGCACTTACCTGCTATGTTTGTTTCTTTTTTTTAAAACAAAAATAACAAAGAACTGAACAAAGTTTGACAGGGGTGATGTTTTGACAGCGAGCGACGGAGAAGCTTGGTCTGCACAGATCGGCAGTCTTTGCATCAATGCCTATGATCAGAAAAAATAAAAAAGGAAAAACAACATCTGCTGTGCGACTGGAAACCTCAGACATGAGGGACTGACAATCACAGACTTCTCTACTTTCTCTCTATTATTCAAGTGACCTACTGTATGATAGATTATTCAACCAATTTTTCCTCTTCTATGCTGCCTATACTCTATGTGATAGTCTTCAACTCAAGTCTTAGAAGTGCTACTTTTTTCCTTTCCTTTCTTTTTTTGTAAAATAACAGCAAGTGGAATGAACAAGGATTCATGTAAAATGTGAATAAGCTGCTGGAAGAAATAAGCATTGTTAACTGCTGGGACCCAGTCTGTGTCGGTATTTAGACTGATCTGTTTTATTCTTTCACGTTTGAAGCAGAGGGGCCGCTAGTGTGTTAGGTGGCACTCAGTGAAGAGAAAAAATGATATTTAGTGGCCCCGAGGTTGCTGAACAACTTTTGATCATTCATTTCTGGTGTGTGTGTGTTTGTGTGTGTGTGTGTGCAAAGGTTGCACTGATTTGCAGCAGTCAAACTAAATCCAAGCTCAAACGTAAGACTCGACATATAAAGCAGAGATACATTTATTGTTGCTGTATGCCAATTTTAGGATAAAAAGCTTAATCGTCTTGTGAGAATGTGGCTGGTTTTATGGCAGCTATGATTATTAAAATAATTCACTTTGTTTATAAAAACCCATATCAGCATTCTTTTTGTCTCAATTTATCAAAGTCTGGGTTTCACACTTGCATATCAGCAAAACCTCCAGAAATCTTCCCTGCCCCGTTGCTTCACTTCAATTTTTTTGGCCAGACTCTGTGGCTCTAGGGTGTATTTCAAATACAGTATATGCACGTCACTACTTTAGAAATGTTATGATCCGTATCACATTTAAAAATACCCCCCCTCCCCCCCTCCCCCACAACCGTAACATCAGACTGATTTAATCGAGCTGAAATATCGTAAAGGTCATCTCTGAGATTACTTTTGTGCTTGGATGCTCTGGAGCACCTAGAAGAATGTAATGCATAAAAATTGCTTTTTTGGAAAGAAAAGAGAAAATCTAAACTGTGCTTTAAAAAATGTCTCTTTTTCAATTTTTTGTTCTGTGGTTTTGCTGCATCCAAAATGACATGATAAGGGGTCAATTCTGGATGTTTTGCGAGTTTTGGATTTACTGGGCACAAGATGAAGTTAAAATGCTTTTTAAATGCATAAAAATAAAATGAATTTGAGTGTTTTGCTTCGGCCAAAGCACTCAAATGTGGCTCATGGGTCATGTTTCACAAGGGACACAGAAAAAGTTTCAATATTACCCATTTTTGCCATGTTGGTGCCCACACACACAAACACACACCAGATAGAAGCTGGACAGCAGTGTAGCTGCGTGATGGAAATAGTAGAATATGATTTAGTCTTGATGGTGATGACGATGATGATGATCATGTGACTTCTTTCTGAAGGTGGACCAGTTTTGTGATACAATGTAATTAATAAAAGGTGTTATGTCACATCAAAGAGCCTGCATATAAATGTATATTTAGGGTGTGTGTGTGTGTGTGTGTGTTCTATCCTTTGTTACAATGTAAGGATCGTTTTTCAACATATATACAACGATGTGAGGACACACTTCTCCGTATGTGGCCCAAGGCCTGGGCCCTATAAGAAGTAGTGCTGCGTTTTGGACTAAGGGTTAGGTTTAGGACTAAGGTGTGAATTGAGTTTAGGTTAGATTTAAGGTTAGGTATGTACTGGTAATGGTTAGCTTTAGGTTTGGGTTGGTTATTGGTTAGGGTTATGCCATAGAAATGAAAACAAAATGAATAGAAGTCAATGCAAAGTCCTTGTAAAGATAGAAAGATATAATACGTAGCAGTGTGTGTGTGTGTGTGTGTGTGTGTGTGTGTGTGTGTTAAACTCATTTTAAAGGGGAAAAAAAAACCCACAAGAAATACAAACTTTAATAAAGAACACTTCAAATAAATAACTAAAATATTCAAATTAGTTTGACATTCATGGCTATGAGTGCTTGTAAACTTTTACTGAAACTTTGAGAAGTTTAGAGTTAACATAAAAATGAGCACCGTGTTAGACAGAAAAAAAGAGTCAAAGCTGCATCTTACCTCTATTAATCCCAACATAAATCCAGTGTCTAAAATAACTAGCTTGATTTGTAAATGAGGATCAGGCTGAGAGTGTGCAGGGAATTGTACAAGCAAACTGAACAAGAGGTTTTGTCTAAACCCCAGGTGCAATTAAGCAACGGCTGAATGAATATGCTCTTTTTACACAGAGCCCTGCAATTAATTTTGTAATTTAAAAAAATTACTTGATAGAAAATGAGAAATGCCTAATATATTTTCACATTGGTGTCAGGATGTGAGTTGGGAGGATGAAGCTGATTGCAAAAACATGAAACACGGCAAACAGTGAGCATGTAAGAAGAAGTGTTCTTAGTGCAGAGTGGGAAATCCATACCTTCAGGTCTTCAGTCACATAAATAACATCTTTGATCAATGGTCACACACACAAACATGTGTGAAGGTAAAAGAAAGGCTGCACGGACATCTACGAACAGAAGAACTGAAGACAGGTTTATAAAACACCAGGGCATTTTTATTTTGCCACAATGTTAAATTCTGCTTAATGTTTTTGTTACAATACTTTTTCTTTTTCAGGCTTGGGGCAATACTATTACAGTGTTCATCTCAATTAAAAGTAGATTTCTATCAGTAGTTATGGTCTAAAATTACTTTTCTAAGGTGAAGAAAGATGGTTCTACATGAGAGTTTAAGAACTGCCCCTCAATAATTTTAACCGATTTGAATTTTTTTATCTTAAATTCTAAATTTTATGTTCACTCTATTTTGTACCTGCACCTGTAGCTTCTTTTTTTAGGGTATCCTGTTTATTGTGGTAAACACATCTTTAGCTCATGAACACTTTTTAATGAGAAAACCCTATTCACATCTATTCCTGCTTTATTATTCAACAGCTCTGTTTGAATGAAAATGTTAATATATTCTTATCGCTAACATTTGCGCCCATTTGTCTACACTTATTGCATGAACAATTAAGCAAACTGGGTTTTTCAATGTCATTGTGTCAGTTTAACAAACCGGTACTAAAGTTGTGGAGCTAAAAATACAACAGTTAAAAAAATTGTTTAGATCTAATGATTTTCTGAATTGGGAATGTATGTCAACTTGACTTTGGAGGTAACTCAGCCCTTGCCGTGGTTGGAATAAAATGTTTTAGAGATCTCTGTTTTATTTATTTATTTACTCTGGTTCTCCCATCTCCCCTCTGCGATGCAGAGACTATCCTCCACATAATTTCTCACATTATTAATAGATGTTGGGGGTTATTTTCTTTTTTGACCTAAAATCTGTGATTTCTCAAGCATCTCCAAGATAAGTTGGACCTTAGTTAATGGCCCAAGACAAAGTAATTTCATTTAAAATTAGATATAGTGGTGTGACTAGCCTATTCCAGTTAACAAAAACAATGAATTCTTTTAATTAAAACTAAGATTGATTGGTAAATCAGTTAATCAGTGTTTGTTTTTTTAACAGTCTTTACTTTCCTTTTTTGTTTGTAGTTGTAGCCGTACCTTATCTTCAGGTGTCAAGCATTAAACATCCATCCTTTAGCATGCTGAAGGTCAAAATTTCAAGCAGCCTTGACCAAGGCACATTTGACTGTAATTACTTCTGTTTGGAAGCCTATAGGTAATCTGTATAGAGCCATTTATCATTACGGTGTCAAAAGACAGTAACACAGTAACACTTAAAATATAAGATTAAAGACAGCTTTATCTTTGAACAAACGTGCATGAACTCCAGCAGTACCTCATTATGGAAAAGAGACCTTGGCAAGGACTTTGCTGGCAAGGATCTCACATTCAGCATAACTATAGACGCCTTACAAAAGTTCAGACATTTGTCACATTAAACTGAGTAATTTTAGAAGTCTTTCTGGGGATTTTATGTGATAGACCGACACAAACCAGGCATAAGTGTAAAGTGAAAGAAAATGCATATTTCCAAAAATATTTTTTGAAATGTAAACCTGAAAAAGTTTATATTTAGGCTGCACGGGTGCGCAGTTTGTTGCACTGTTGCCTTGCAACATGAAGGTCAAAACTCTGGCTTCCTCCCACAGTTCAACAACATGACTGCTAGATAAATTGGTCTCTCTAAATTGCCCTTAGGTGTGAATGAGTGTATGCCTGGTTGTTTGTCCTGTATGTCTCTGTGTTGCCCTATGATGGTTTGGCGACCTGTCCAGGGTGTACCTTGCCTCACGCCCACAGACTGGTGAAGATAGGCCCCAGTCTCCCTGAAACCCACTATGGAATAAGCATTATAGAAGATGAATAAACCTTAAAAGAATATTTCATATATTTTTCACAAGTTTGTCTTAGTTTCTCCAATGAAAAGCCAATAATTATTTTTAAAATTTGTTGTTGTAATATCATGAAACATTTCAAAGTAGATAACAGGAGGAGCAGTGTGGCTTTCGTCCCGGCCGTGGAACACTGGACCAGCTCTATACCCTCTACAGGGTACTGTGGGGGGTGCTCCAGGAGTATGGAATCGGGGGCCCTTTATTAGGGGCCATCTGGTCCCTGTACGAGCGGAGCAGGAGTTTGGTCCGCATTGCCGGCACTAAATCGGACCTGTTCCCGGTGCATGTCGGACTCCAGCAGGGCTGCCCTTTGTCACCGGTCCTGTTCATAACTTTTATGGACAAGATTTCTAGACGCAGCCAAGGGCCGGAGGGGGTCTGGTTTGGGGACCAGTGGATTTTGTCTGTTCTTTTTGCAGATGACGTGGTCCTGCTGGCCCCCTCTAGCCAAGACCTACAGCATGCACTGGGGCAGTTCGCAGCCGAGTGTGAAGCGGCTGGAATGAGGATCGGCTCCTCCAAGTCCGAGGCCATGGTTCTCGACCGGAAAAGGGTGGCTTGTCCTCTTCAGGTTGGAGGGGAGTTCCTGCCTCAAGTGGAGGAGTTTAAGTATCTCGGGGTCTCGTTCACGAGTGAGAGAAGAATGGAGCGGGAGATCGACAGACGGATCGGTGCGGCTGCCACAGTAATGGGGGTTCTGTGCCGGTCCGTTGTGGTGAAGAGAGAGCTGAACCGAAAAGCAAAGCTCTCGATTTACCAGTTGGTCTACGTTCCTACCCTCACCTATGGCCATGAATTTTGGGTCATGACCGAAAGAACGAGATCCTGGATACAAGCGGCTGAAATGAGCTTCCTCCGTAGGGTGGCCGGGCACTCCCTTAGAGATAGGGTGAAGAGCTCGGCCATCTGGGAGGGGCTCGGAGTAGAGCCGCTGCTCCTCCACATCGAGAGGAGCCAGTTGAGGTGGCTCGGGCATCTATACCGGATGCCTCCTGGACGCCTTCCTCAGGAGGTGTTCCAGGCACGTCCCACCGAGAGGAGGCCCAGGGGACGGCCCAGGACACGCTGGAGGGACTATGTCTCTCGGCTGGCCTGGGAACGCCTTTGGCTCTCCCCGGAGGAGCTGGAGGAGGTGTCTGGAGAGAGGGACGTCTGGGTGTCTCTGCTGAGTCTGCTGCCCCCGCGACCCGGTCCCAGATAAAGCGGAAGACGATGATAAACACATATGCAAGATGCTGTAGAAATAAAAATGGTACACAGTCCTTAATATTTTTAGGGTATATTACTTCTTCTTTCTAACAAACCTTTACATTATGGCCTTATTTTTACTTAGTAAATAAATATTAGATTTAAACAATTGTATTACCTGACAAAGGTTGCACATTTATTTTTACTGTAATAGTAATTAGTGTTGAAAAATTATATATTTATTTCTTTATTAAGAAATGTTGAAATGTTGTACATCTGATCTTATTTGATGTGTTTCTAGAGGATAAATTATTTAATTGCACTTAAATAAAACACACTTGTTTTTAAAATCCTAATATTTTGATATGACAAGAATGACAATAATTGATTTGCAACACTGCTTATATTTTTAGGTTAGGTTCCAAATACTCCTAAAAAGGGAGACTCACAAGGAGTCAAAAAACATATTATGTTGATATTCATTTTATGTGACTGGAACTGAATTTTTAAAAAAAATAACCTGAAATGTGCATACATACAAAGCAAAGATTCTTACCAAAACACAGCTAAGGGTTTTGCATGATGTGAAATGGCAGTTAAATGAAAGGTTAACTCCTTTGTTTTTATGCCTAAAAAGGAAATAGGAAATAGTAAACATCTGAACAGATGATTCAACACTAAACAGAGAGACCGGAACCCTGGACAGACAACATCTCATCACGTTTCAACATTTTCAGCCAAGGAAATACTGCAAACTAATTATATGATAAAAGTGCTGAAGATCAAAAGCCTTGGTAATGCTGTTCCTTGTGCCTTCTAGCATTAGTGTGATCCCAAAAGACCTGAATTCAACAGAGAAGATATGCATCTGAATTACAGAAACACTGCCAAATATCAGAGCTGCAGTTTAGAGGGAGCACAGACGAGGCATGCCAGAGCTGCTTTGTAAGAGCAGCGACCAATTAGAGATGTTAAAGGGAGTGACAAGTATTAATTAGTGGTTAATCCCCCACCGCTGCACCTGCATGGTGACATCACTGCCGAGGACAGTTAATGTGGATGTGTTCCTTCTCAAATGCTGCTTTGTGTTTCTGTAATTACTTTTTTGGTGTGTTTTATGCCGCTCACATGAAAATTACAATGTATTTATCTGACAATCCTGACAGAAATGTAAAAAAACACTGTGGAGTTGAACTTTTCAGAAGACAGATCAATGTGCAATTTTTTCCACACTCCATATGGCTTTATTTAGGAGTTTTAGCTTGTCTCCATGCAGCCTCAAACACTTTACAAACTTTTTGTTACCGAAGTCAATGTAAAATTTTCTATAAAAATATCTGAAACGATTGTACATATTCGACTCTCTAGCCCAGAACTATTTTGAGGAGCAGTTCTGGCTTGACTAAATACTGAGTAAATTGCAAACATTAAGCTTGACAATTTATGAGCCAGAAAAGCTGCAGGGGGTTGGATGAATCAGCTGCCATTACCCATACAAGATGGTTTGTCACTCCACTAATTACACACTGTGTTATTAGAAGAGGGACAGAAACAAGCGGAAAAGTAACGTAATCTGAAAGATCCTCAGGAACAATCCATGCATACCATGTTTATTAGCCAACTGTAACCCATCAGCGTTGTTATGAAAGTCGGATTTATAAAAATCCTATTAATAATCATATTATTAAATTCAATACATTTAGACAGAAAGGTTTTCTTGGAATGAAATTTTATTTCCCAAGAGGGGCAACACAAAACATATCACAAAAAAAACAATAATAACACAAAATCTAATAATATTATAATAATAATTGAAAAGAACTGAAAAGACTGAAAAAGAGACACACAGGACATAACAGCTCACTAGACCCTGGAGGTTAGGAAAGTCATATAGTCCCTGGACCTCAGACACAGTTTGAATCCAGCTGGATCATAGTAAATCTGGATAATCTGATTTTTGCATGAAGGAGACTGCTGTATTCTTATTGTTCATCAAAGAGTTTTTTTTAGACGCTGCTTTTCCAGACCTCCTACAACTACCACCACCAACAAGATCACATCTGCTGTAAGATGTTTCATTACAATCTACAGAATTCATATAAATATGGGAGGTTTTGCTTCACCTTCACCATCGGTTTTGAGGATCTGCAGCAGGACAGGATGTGAGAGGAGTTATCTGTACAAAATGCTGCTCACAACTGATTATACAGGCTCTGTGCAATTATTTTAATCTGCTAGGACCTTTGTCTGCACATCTGGGGAAGTGCTGTCAGTTGAATTCATAAACACAAAATACTAAATCTGTGTTTTTTGCTGATCAATGTGAACTGATGACGCCAAAGTTCCAATGTGGTTTTAATGAGTTGTGCTGCAACAAATGGATGATTGTATTATGAAAATTATTAGCCTTGCTCATTTTTTTTCCCCCTTTTCCCTCCATTTTCCGGAATACATAACAGGACTACTCTTTGGCATTGACACAGGTACAGGTTTTAGCATCTAAATTGAAGCTTAAATAAACGTTTATTTGAACAATATAACTGGTTATGTCCATTATTTGCAGTACTACCAGCCTGGCATGGGCTATGATCTGCTGAGGAGCCCATTAGAAGACTCCAAAAACCCACACAGTCCATCCACACTCCAGCTGAGTTTTAATGTACTGTGGCCTTAGTTAGGTGTGAAAGATGCCTTTATGGCAACAATTTTCACGTGTTCCTTAAAACTACACATGCAGCAGCAAAAATAAAGAGGTCTTGCTCAGCTCTGATTCCGCCATAAACCTAAAACAATTCTAGAATTGGACCTAGTGAAATAATTGTTGGTGTTAGAGCAAAAAGCTTTTGATATTCTTAGTTGTGTTTCTGCTGTTGACGTTTTAACCTCAAATGTGCATCTGGCAGAAGAATTTGCTGAAAAACACAGCAGCAGTAATAAACGAAAGTGTTTGAAGTGTCGCAAATTAATTTAGGATTTGCTAAAAAACAAAGAATTTGTAAAAAATAAATTGCATAAAAATCAAACATTACACACACGTATGATTGAAAACAGATATTTCCATGAATGAACACACTGGCTGCAGAGTGGTCAATTTCTTTGCCCTATTGCCCTACAGCAATTGCCCTCTTGCATTTGAATCCTATACTGGGGGTCCTTTTGCAGGGAGTTAACATATTCTTCCCATACACACATGGTCTCCCTCTGGGTATTCTGGTTGCCTCCTACAGCCCAAAAAGACGCATGTTGGGTTAGCCTGTCCAGGGTGCACCCCGCTTCTTCCCCAATGATAACTGGAGATAGGCACTAGCCCCCAGTAACATAGCAATGATATACAGGTATAGACAGATGGATGGATTTAAAAAAAAGTAACCTTTTTTTCTCGCTCTCACACCCGCGGATGCATTTTAAGAGACTACCCCAAACACACTGCTTTCTTGTGGGAAAAATGGAAAAAAAGAATTCAGGTTGGATATCAGGAAGAGAACTGTGGATCTCCACAAATCTGGTTCATCCTCAGCTACAATTTCCAGATGTCTTAACCTGCTACTTTAATCTGTTTGAACGAACGATTATATCCAAGTGTTTTTGGGTGAAATGTGCATAACAACCTCAGAACAAAATTTAAGCAGTATAAAAAGTCAGATTTAAGTTTTGAAATATACTCAGGGACAAAGAACTTCATTTTTGGAAATAATTCAGTTATTTACCTAAGGACCACAAAGTAAATGTTTTTGAATGGCCATTACAAGCCCTGATCTCAACCTATGAAACAATTGAGGGTAGAACTGAAAAGGTGTGTGTGAACAAGGGGGCCACGAAGCTGTTTGAGTTACACCATTTCTGTGTGGAGAAATAGGTAAAAATCCCAGTCAACCATTGTGAGAAGATGGTGGAAGGCTACCCAAAATGTTTTACCCAGGTTATACAATTTAAAAGGTAATTTTACCAAATACTTAGGAAATAAATGTAAACCTCTATAACTGAAAAAAATGTTATTCTTACTGTTTTGATCTTTAACAAATATATTGTTTGTGATCCTAACTGACCTAAAACTTCATCCATTCCAGCTTATCCTTGCACAGTGGGGCTGGTGCCTATCTCCTATTCTCATTGGCTGCAAGGCAGGGTATGACATTGACAGGTTGCCAATTCATCACAGGGCGACACAAAGACACACAGGACAAACAACCATGCACACACTCATAACTACGAGCTATATAGAGTAACCTTTCAACTTCACATTTATGTTTTTGGAGTGGAGGAGGAAGCCAGAGTACCTGGAGAGAATCCGTGCATTCATGGATTCTCTCAACCTTGCTGCTAGGCAACAGTGCTAACACTGTGCGGCCCAGGTAAAGGTCAGTCTGATAATAATCAGACAGTGACAAAAGGTATATTAAGTGTTGCTTAAAACAAACGTGTCAGGTATCAACTGTAAAACTAATTTTTTGTGTTTTGTTTTTTAACAATAATATTTATTAATAGACTTTTTTATTTTTTAATAGAAATGGCCTGTTTGAGTTGGTTGAATGAAAAACATTTCAAATACTATGCAAAAGCTTTGAGTCACCACATATTTATTTACATCTTGCTTCAAAAGAGCCAGACTTTTCTTCAACCTTGCATAGTGGCTTTGAGCAACCGTTGATGAGACTCCCAAAGTGATCTCAACTTTTCACAAATTGCCTACATCCTCTTCAATAGCTTGGTATGTTTTTCAGGCTTCTCCTAGTCCTTTATGCTGTCATCCTTTGGTATTGCCTCACCTGTCCCTGCAGTCTTTCTCTGGGTTTTGTTTTACCCCACAAACCACAAGGAATGTTACCATTAAATATGTGCTTTGATTTTTGAATCACAGTTTCATATGAGTTCAGTAACAGAAAAAGAACTCACAAAGCTGTAGACATAAAAAAGAAACATCCTTGCAAGTGAGGAGGTTCAAAGGCAGCAGGTTACATACAGCAAGGTTTGATTTTTATTCTGCTTGCAGAAAACCTCAAATTTATAAATAAAAGAAACATGTAATTGTTATACTAATTTCATATGAAGAATGATAGCTTTCAATATTTAGTTGCTACTTAAGCAGAGGCTATAAGGAACTGTTTAGTTCAGACTAGATGAAGTTTTAATTTTAAAGTGAAACCCAAAACTGAAAAACTTCTCCTAGTGTTGATATGCAAAATCCAGTTTTAGGACAAAAAATCCACAATTAAGCAAATGTTAAAATATTGATTTTTATTGACATAGTTTCCATAGTTTGTAAAAGGACACCAATCACAATCTATCACAATGTCATATTCCACTGTTGGCATTTGCTATATCTCTTCAACCAGAATCGTGAAGGTGTGAGCTGGAGTGGCCTGTGCCAGTAAAGGAAGCATCCATTGGGGAAAAATCCAATATGAATGAGTAATCACACTTTATATTTGAATTTATAATATTATTTAGGCTAATAGTTAGGGTAATCCCATAAGAAAGCAGAAATCTAAGATAGACAAAGCTCTCACTGCACATTGCACACAAACAATTCTGATTGGATGTTTTTATCCAAAGAAAACTAATCCAACTTGGTGTTGGATTAGTTTTAAGACAAAAAACAAGACTAATGATGCTTGTTCTCTATAATCCAAAAGTGCATTGTAGAGAAGGATCCATTGTATGATTGTTATTTAGTTTAAAAAATGAATGGGAGAAAATTATTTTACTTTTTTTCAGTTAAGGTTTTTTTGTAACATACTGGAGGCTCAGATGGTTCACCACTGTGTTAAACATTCATCCCTTGAATAACAATCTTCAAGCTCTTGTATATCATCATAACCAGCCATACATTGCTTTGGCTTGGAGTGCTTCAGAGAGTATCATTATCCACTCATTTCCCTTTGCAGCACCAAACAAAAAGCAACACACATGTGAGAACCCTTATCTTGATATGTGTGGGATCACCTGTGACCAATAGGTTTTTCATCTGATTTCAAGCACCAGTCCCTTCTGGATTCATTTTATGGTTTCTTTTTCCCTGTAGGATCCCATTAACGTAGTACTTGTTCTCAACAATAACATTGTCGGCATCCAGTTGTCATCAGTTTTTGTTTATTGGATACAACTAGGAGACAATGATTAGGGTATACAGGGGTTGGACAATGAAACTGAAACACCTGTCATTTTAGTGTGGGAGGTTTCATGGCTAAATTGGACCAGCCTGGTAGCCAGTCTTCATTGATTGCACATTGCACCAGTAAGAGCAGAGTGTGAAGGTTCAATTAGCAGGGTAAGAGCACAGTTTTGCTCAAAATATTGAAATGCATACAACATTATGGGTGACATACCAGAGTTCAAAAGAGGACAAATTGTTGGTGCACGTCTTGCTGGCGCATCTGTGACCAAGACAGCAAGTCTTTGTGATGTATCAAGAGCTACGGTATCCAGGGTAATGTCAGCATACTACCAAGAAGGATGAACCACATCCAACAGGATTAACTGTGGACGCAAGAGGAAGCTGTCTGAAAGGGATATTCGGCGGCTAACCCAGATTGTATCCAAAAAACATAAAACCACGGCTGCCCAAATCACGGCAGAATTAAATGTGCACCTCAACTCTCCGGTTTCCACCAGAACTGTCCGTCGGGAGCTCCACAGGGTCAATATACACGGCCGGGCTGCTATAGCCAAACCTTTGGTCACTCATGCCAATGCCAAACGTCGGTTTCAATGGTGCAAGGAGCACAAATCTTGGGCTGTGGACAAAGTGAAACATGTATTGTTCTCTGATGAGTCCACCTTTACTGTTTTCCCCACATCCGGGAGATTTACGGTGTGGAGAAGCCCCAAATAAGCCTACCACCCAGACTGTTGCATGCCCAGATTGAAGCATGGGGGTGGATCAGTGATGGTTTGGGCTGTCATATCATGGCATTCCCTTGGCCCAATACTTGTGCCAGATGGGCACGTCACTGCCAAGGACTACCAAACCATTCTTGAGGACCATGTGCATCCAATGGTTCAAACATTGTATTCTGAAGGTGCCGTGTATCAGGATGACAATGCACCAATACACACAGCAAGACTGGTGAAAGATTGGTTTGATGAACATGAAAGTGAAGTTGAACATCTCCCATGGCCTGCACAGTCACCAGATCTGAATATTATTGAGCCACTTTGGGGTGTTTGGAGGAGTGAGTCAGGAAACGTTTTCCTCCACCAGTATCACGTAGTGACCTGGCCACTATCCTGCAAGAAGAATGGCTTAAATGACACTCTGACCACTGTGCAGGACTTGTATATGTCATTCCCAAGATGAATTGACGCTGTATTGGCCGCAAAAGGAGGCCCTACACCATACTAATAAATTATTGTGGTCTAGGCAACTGTGGCTCATTAGGAAGAGTAGTTGTCTTGCGATCAGAAGGTTGTGGGTTCAAATCCAGCTTCCTCCTGCCATATGTCAATGTGCCCCTGGGCAAGGCACTTAACTTCAAGTTGCCTACCGATCTGCATATCGGTGTATGAATGTGTGAGCGTTAGTGAGTGCGATTGGGTGAATGTGTGTAAAGCGGTCTGTATGACTGGAAAAGCGCTGTATAAGTTCAGTCCATTTACCATTTAAAACCAGGTGTTTCATTGTCCAACCCCTGTATATTTTGGCAAGGCAGACTTTATGTCTCAAGATTTTTGCCTAGAGCTTGATATCATCCCTGTAGGGGAAGTGGCTGATGATGGCTTTACTTCAGAAGAGATAAGTCATTCTTTTCAAGTTTAGCCTTATACATACAACTCCAGTGGCCATTAAAATATGCTAAGTTTGTGACACACTCAACTGTAGGATCCACACCACTCCTATTGACTTCTTGATGACACCCCTGTCTTTCATATTGGTGTTGCAGTTAAAATCATACCAGTAAGCATCTGTGCAACATGGAGCTCCCTTGCTGTCGATCCGAGAAGTGTACAGGTTTGTATGTCTGACTTTGTAATGTTCAATGGCTTTCCTGTCAACGAGTAGCTAGTGTTCGGTTCCTCTGGTGTCACTGACAATTTCGCCTCTGGGCTATGCTCATGTATCGAGCCATTTGTCTACTCATTTGGGTTGCTTCATACGGTTCCTTACTTCGAACGATAAGACTCGAGTCTTAGTGAGAGCTGTTCTTTGTTTTTCACTACTTTGCTTGCTTATAATGTTACTTTTTCAATTTACTTTAATTTTAAATAATGTTATATTACAAAGGTGATTAAATATGAAAACTGAAAGAGGGTAGGTATGAGCATAGAGTACACATGCTTATTGCTCACTGTTTGTTTTGTGGCTGTGATGTCATAGCATGCAGTGGGAGAGAGGACAGTCACAGTGTGCTCGTTGCACGGGGACAAAACAAGTGGCGTAACAAAAGTTTTGCACACTTTATTTGGTGAATGTTCACAGTTAAGTGTTGTTTACCATTAGTGCGTTGCCTTAATAGTTATATTTAGTTGTGCAGTTGGTGATTTTTGTTTCTGCCAAAGTAACTCAAGTGCACTTTTTTCTCTTGTATTTTATTTTATTTTGCTTTCTTTATTTTGTTTCTATCTTACATTATTACATTATTATTGCATTAAAATGCTATTAATGCACACAAAATCTGTAGTTAAGAACTACATAGGTATTTGATATTTATGTTTTGACATTTTATACTTAATTTTATGGAACATTTATACAGATTTCTTTTTTTTTGCATGAACATACTGTGGTAATATTTTGCACCTTTTAAATAAAAATATTAATCTTAATACAGATGATTTCACCCACACATGCCAGGTTTCCCAAAAAATAAGATATTTAACAATATATTCACTGCAATGGACTGGCGACTTGTCCAGGGTGTACCCTGTCTCCCGCCCATAGACTGCTAAAGACAGGCACCAGCTTCCCTGCGACCCACTATGGAAGAAGTACGGTGGCCGGGGGGTGCAAAACACTTTTACAAGTACCGAAACAAATTTACATTTCAGAAAACAAATTTACATTTCAGAAAATCAACCGGAAAGGGAATGTACCAACGCCGAGGCTGACCTGGAAGTCAGCCTCAGGGACTGCATCCTTCGAAGGCCATATTTGTTGGCCGATTACGTTACTGCGCGGCGACGAAGGCTGTCCCAATTCATGAATCATGACTCCCTCAAATGCGGCCGACAAATGTGTCCTTATTTTGCCCGATTTGAAGGATGGGTCGTGAGTATCCTTCGCGGCCCATCATTTCCCATCATTCATTGCGGGTCGAATCGGATTGGTCAAGCAGGGGAAGCCATGACGGACCATAGCAACAAAAGCTGTGAGTAAATTGTGGAAAATTACTAGTAAAAGTTAATTTGTGTCACCAAAAGTCTAATTTTCCACAATTTACTCACAGCTTTTGTTGCTATGGTCCGTCATAGCTTCTCCTGCTTGACCAATCCGCTTCGACCCGCAATGAATGATGGGAAATGATGGGCCGCGAAGGATACTCACGACCCATCCTTCAAATCGGGCAAAATAAGGACACATTTGTCGGCCGCATTTGAGGGAGTCATGATTTATGAATTGGGACAGCCTTCATCGCCGCGCTGTAACGTAATAGGCCAACAAATACGGCCTTCGAAGGATGCAGTCGGCGTTGGTACATTCCCTTTCCGGTTGATTTTCTGAAATGTAAAAGTGTTTTCAGAAATGTAAATTTGTTTTCTGAAATGTAAATGTGTTTTCTGAAATGTAAATTTGTTTTCTGAAATGTAAATTTGTTTCGGTACTTGTAAAAGTGTTTTGCACCCCCGGCCACCGTACCGGCCACCGTAAAGAAGTGGTATAGAAAATATTCATGATAAAATTGCTTATTCTTGAAAATATGCACATTTTCAAAAGTGGATTATTTCAACAGCTCTTTTGAATGGCTTTTTGAAGTGAACAGATCCTTAAAATTCAGTCCCCTTCAAAGAGCCATAAGTCCCATTCCTACTGGATCAGGCAGCAGTAGCTCATCCAAAATGCTGCTGCCAGAGTCTTAACCAACACCAGGAAAACTGATCATATCACACCAGTTCTTAAATCAATGCATTTCATAGTTGCTTGTTGAGTTCAAACCAAGTAGACCTCTCAAGTCTTCAGAGTTTGCATATTCAGTTTTCTGAGTTTCTATGTTTCTCAGGTCTGGAACAAACTTCCTGAAAACCTGAGATGTACAGAAACTCTTGGTTCCTTGAGGAGTAAACAAATTTTTTAATGCAACTTTTTATCAAAGAATCTTATTAATGAACTGTTTGAAACAGTTATTTCTTTTGTTTTTAATTTCTGCATTTTTACATCTTTTTCTTTATACAATCTTTAATGCTTATGCTTGTGTTCTTTCTGTCTGTCCTTTGGTGCGCTGTAAAGCACTTTGAATTGCCTTGTGCATGAATGGTGCTTTATAAATAAAGTAGCCTTGTCTTGACTATAAGGAACACTAAACATAAACCAGAATATCCCAGGAGAATTTGAGAAGGACAACATAGTTTTTGGAGGCAACATTATGTGTGGCATATAAAAGTCAGGACTTATGACCAGTCGGGAACAATACAATCCCCATGGTTAAGCATGGTGATAGATTATTAATGATAGAAAAGTTATTTTGTGGCAGGATCTGGCTATCTTGATCACATATTTGTCATCGTAGAATCAAAGAAATATCAGGCCGTTTTTCACAGGAAAGTGTGTCCTCTGCTGACAAATTAAGTTTTATTAATCATTGGAGTCTCCAGTGTCACAATCAGATTCATGGGTTATGAGAAAAAATAGAAAGGACACCACAGAACGATTTACAAATATTTATTTGAAAGAAATTAACAAAAACTAACAATAGTTCAGTGTATGGAGTCAGTAAAATGAGTCACATCAATGTGAATGAGTGACAATGCTAAACAGAAATATTGGGTCTTAAATTAAGCAAACCGAACTCAAGCAAATCAAATCTATCCCTAGAGGACAACCGTGGCCAAGAGGGGAAAGATAAGCCCATTCCCCCTTCTGCTGCACAGCACCCAGTCCTTTATATGGGGGTTAAGGACCAACTCAGGTGTTTTCAATTAGTATGCCTGTTGCACTCCAGCCAATGGATCCGTTCCTACAGTAGATCAAACCAATTAGTTACCCTAAGGACCGTCACACTAGCAAGATGATTATCCCACAAACACCTCCAAGTCACCCAAAGCTTGGTTGCGAAAAACATCCTGGAATGTCCTTGAATGGCATTAGTCATCAGATTAAATTAGATTTTAAAATCCTTGGTGGGATTTAAACGAGGCAGTTTTAGCAAGGAAACATCAAACATCACTGAGCTAGAGGCTTTTACATATGAAGAAGATTCTGATCTGAGTAGTAAGAAACGTGTCAGCACTAAAGGGAATGTTTTTTAGAGGTTAACTCAAAAAATCAATAATTATTTTTGTTTAAGATGTTTTGTTGTCATCTATTTCAATTATCTTTCATCTACATCATTATGATGTTGTTAAAATTGAGGGGGTTAAATATCTCTTAATGCAACTGTACATATGTTACCGATTTATGGAAAGATTATTAGAAACTGCATACACTTATAAGGGGAAATGTGTGATTTCTACTTCCACCTCTGGAGTTATTCCTCAGATTTCTATAAATTTGCATCTTTATAATATACAGGTCCTTCTCAAAATATTAGCATATTGTGATAAAGTTCATTATTTTCCATAATGTCATGATGAAAATTTAACATTCATATATTTTAGATTCATTGCACACTAACTGAAATATTTCAGGTCTTTTATTGTCTTAATACGGATGATTTTGGCATACAACTCATGAAAACCCAAAATTCCTATCTCACAAAATTAGCATATCATTAAAAGGGTCTCTAAACGAGCTATGAACCTAATCATCTGAATCAACGAGTTAACTCTAAACACCCGCAAAAGATTCCTGAGGCCTTTAAAACTCCCAGCCTGGTTCATCACTCAAAACCCCAATCATGGGTAAGACTGCCGACCTGACTGCTGTCCAGAAGGCCACTATTGACACCCTCAAGCAAGAGGGTAAGACACAGAAAGAAATTTCTCAACGAATAGGCTGTTCCCAGAGTGCTGTATCAAGGCACCTCAGTGGGAAGTCTGTGGGAAGGAAAAAGTGTGGCAGAAAACGCTGCACAACGAGAAGAGGTGACCGGACCCTGAGGAAGATTGTGGAGAAGGGCCGATTCCAGACCTTGGGGGACCTGCGGAAGCAGTGGACTGGGTCTGGAGTAGAAACATCCAGAGCCACCGTGCACAGGCGTGTGCAGAAAATGGGCTACAGGTGCCGCATTCCCCAGGTCAAGCCACTTTTGAACCAGAAACAGTGGCAGAATCGCCTGACCTGGGCTACAGAGAAGCAGCACTGGACTGTTGCTCAGTGGTCCAAAGTACTTTTTTCGGATGAAAGCAAATTCTGCATGTCATTCGGAAATCAAGGTGCCAGAGTCTGGAGGAAGACTGGGGAGAAGGAAATGCCAAAATGCCAGAAGTCCAGTGTCAAGTACCCACAGTCAGTGATGGTCTGGGGTGCCGTGTCAGCTGCTGGTGTTGGTCCACTGTGTTTTATCAAGGGCAGGGTCAATGCAGCTAGCTATCAGGAGATTTTGGAGCACTTCATGCTTCCATCTGCTGAAAAGCTTTATGGAGATGAAGATTTCATTTTTCAGCACGACCTGGCACCTGCTCACAGTGACAAAACCACTGGTAAATGGTTTACTGACCATGGTATCACTGTGCTCAATTGGCCTGCCAACTCTCCTGACCTGAACCCCATAGAGAATCTGTGGGATATTGTGAAGAGAACATTGAGAGACTCAAGACCCAACACTCTGGATGAGCTAAAGGCCGCTATCGAAGCATCCTGGGCCTCCATAAGACCTCAGCAGTGCCACAGGCTGATTGCCTCCATGCCACGCCGCATTGAAGCAGTCATTTCTGCAAAAGGATTCCCGACCAAGTATTGAGTGCATAACTGTACATGATTATTTGAAGGTTGACGTTTTTTGTATTAAAAACACTTTTCTTTTATTGGTCGGATGAAATATGCTAATTTTGTGAGATAGGAATTTTGGGTTTTCATGAGCTGTATGCCAAAATCATCCGTATTAAGACAATAAAAGACCTGATATATTTCAGTTAGTGTGCAATGAATCTAAAATATATGAATGTTAAATTTTCATCATGACATTATGGAAAATAATTAACTTTATCACAATATGCTAATATTTTGAGAAGGACCTGTATGTGGTGGCTGTAAAGAAACAAAAAATTCAGTTTGTAATTATGTCGAATAAAATCACACATGGTTGCAGCCTTAAGGGGGCAAGGTACATAATATGACATGCGACCAAATAACACCCGGGCAGTTTTCTCCATGAAGAAAGGTTTTTTGAAGATGCAGTAAATGCTCTTTTCTCTGAGGACCCGGGGAAAACACTGAAACACAGGATAAATTTATAAGCAAGAGCCATCCCTCATCTTCAGTCTCCTGCTCCTACAAGAGTTTCTTGTTCCACCGAAACGGAACAGCCAGTGGCTTTATCAAGATTTATGAGCTAAATCATCAATGGAAATATAAAACACTTGTTGGGGAATGAGGGCAGATTGGAAAAAGAGGGAGCGATCAAACAGAGAAAAAGAGAAATGGTGGTAGTTGAAGAGGAAAATGAGACCAAAAAGTTTAAAGAGCAACACAGAGTACAAAGTAAAGAGTAAAACAGAAAGTAAAAAATATTGAAAATATGAGGACTTTGGTATGAACAGATGTCCAGTCTTGAAAAAAACAAATTATTAGCTATATTTTTCCTCAGTTTTTCTTTTACAATGGTACTGCTATGTTTGCTAAAGCAAATTATATTGCAGCAGTGATTAACAGCTAAATTAGCTGATTAAGATCAGCACAGCTGTTGTATTACAAGGCCCTAACCGGATAATGCACACATTTTTCTCTGGGTCTTTTAACCATAGTAAAAAACAACAATACGATGTTGATAAAAAAAAAACACGGTAAGGAGAAAAGAGCTAACAGGTCTATGTACTAACATGTCTACAAATATATATATATATATAGATATACACACACTATATTGCCAAAAGTATTGGGTCACACCACAAAATCAATGAATTCTGGGGTTACAATCACTTTCATGGCTGCAGATGTATAAAGTTTGGCAGATGTATAAAGAAAGAGGACGGTGGCAGGTCAAGGTAAAGTAAATCCTAAAACAGGAAAGGCGATCTAATAAAAACAAATTTCAATGACAAGAAAAAAACGAAAACACAGCAGAACTAAGCTCAGGTACAGACAGTCCAATAAAGCATCAGGAGCTAAGAACAGAAAAATAAAACACCGGGGACCCTGAGCAATGGAGCGAGCAGCAAACCAAAGCCAGTGAACATGGGATGGGCTTTTGATGGAGTCTCATCTAGAGTGTTTATGACGAGGCAGCACCAGCAACATAATGAGTTGACTGATCAATCTCTCCTCCTTGCCCCACTGGATCAATAGCACTGTTTTGACAGCCTACATTAAGCTCTAACTAATTGCCAGATTGCTAAATGCTTTTAAGAAGGAAGAGAAAGAAAAAAACATATCCAAGTCAATCAATAATGCAATCACACAAGCAACCCTCTGCTAAGGGAGGAGGGATGTGCTCATGTGGGTTTGTTTTTATGTACACAACTGTGAGCATGGTGAGTGTTAAGGGCAAAATGGTTACCTGGTTTATGAATTGCAGGACTTGTGGATGTTGGGGATGTGGGTTTGTTAGAGCTGCTGAGACATGTGGTCAAGGGGATGAGAGTGGAGTGGCGGTGTATTTAGAGTTTGAACTAGACAGCCTCGGTGGGGCTGTTAGTTAACTTTGCTCACAGTCAGGTGACTAAACCATCATGATTTTACCAGCACTTGATATGAGCCACAACAGCGTTATTGAATAAAATCCTCTCTTGTGTAAACGCTGAATAATCAGACAGTTTGTAAGCAATCGAACATCTTAGCTAGATTATGAACCACTTGAGAAAACTTAGTGCAACCTCACTTTTTAGAAAATTGTTAGAGGTGGGATTTGTTTTGGAGCTCTAAACATCTAACCTAAAAATCAGATATTTCTGCTGGAACAGTGAATATGTATTTTAGTAGTGGGAAACACTAATAATAATTTATCTAATCAATTAGAGTTTTTGTGACTAACTAATCACATTTTTTATCAAATAACAATATTTTAGCGGGCCACATCGCTGAAAATTGTCTCTGCTACGCTGAAATTAGGCTGTTGCGCTCAATTTTTATGAGCGTAGCGGCCCTTTGACTGACATCTGGCCTCCCTCTCTGTGTGGTTTTTATGTCAGCTGTAGCGCATGCGCTGAGTCTGCTCCTGCTTCCTTTCACCCTATGCGACCGCTGACGGTAAAGCTTTCTAAAATCATGTCAGCTTTGAAGAGTGGGTATAGACGGGCTTGCAGAAGAACCCCCTCCCCCTCTAAACTAGAATGTTGTGGATTTCATGTTGTGATTCATCATACCATACTGATCTAGATGTAGTTAAATTAAATATCTCTTGGAACAAGTAAACCAGGAGCTTTATATGTTGTACTCTTCTACATCCTGCAACTACTTTGAGAAAAAAAAAAGTTTTTATATGTTACAGAACAGGGTTTCAGCCATTTCTATATTCAAAAGTGGTCAGCCCATCTCTGAGTCACTCTTTACAGTCACAGCATTTTATTGGAGAAGTGATTTTTTTATTCCCGATTTTCCGGTTACATCTAATGAAAACGCAAGCATGTTGACATGGTAGCACTGACATCTTCAGCTGTTTTTTTCCTCACCTCATCAGGATGTCTCATTTATCCACCAATATTCTCTTGCTTTAGATTTCAAAATGTTGGAGCTCTGTTTTATCACATTATATGCTTATTAAACAACATTGCCCCCATATGCCCTCTATGTGCCCTCTATGTGTCCTTAGTACATATGTGGGTGTGTATATATAGTGATGTTTTCTGTTTTTCCCAAATCCAGGAAAGTTATTAATATTTAACTCCAATGTTGTCTAGTCGAAATAATTAGTCTAACTAGCCTACTGTCAAAATATGATTTTTTAAAATTTGCATTAATGTAATAAATTGTTCATGAATTTCCAACTTTATTTTAAAGAATCACTTTTTAGTGTAAAATAATCCAGTTAATGTCTGACAGATTTAAGAATATTAGATTTTGAACTAGAGATTGTCAAAGGTAGTCCAAAGGTCAAGGTAGATACCAAATTCAGTGTAATTTACCATCCAAATTTAAATCATATTCTCATGGAGTGCTTACAGAGTACACAACAATCCCCACTAAGCGAACAAGAATAGAATAGAATAGAATTTCCTTTATTGCCCCTTAATAGGGAAATTCAAGTGCACCAGCAGCAAAGTGTCAGGCAAAATAGAAGATTAAAAGAAATGTGCAACAGAGATTACAAAATATGCCTGAATATTTGAGCTTAAGAAAACAACAAAATAATATTTTGGCAAAAGTATGGCAAAACTTTGCAAATAATGGCAGGTATAATAAATAAATAAATAACAAAAACCATTTTACGGCAGCATTCAAGGATATCTTTAGTCTCTTTCACAAAACATTTCCATCATAAACCTGCTGCCTCTGAGCTCTCTCTGACCATTTATAGATATGTTGATATTACCCACAGCTGTGAGTGTACAAACAGACACTCGGTGTCGGACGAACAGAGGTGTCGGTCAGCATCAACATCAGCACTACACATAAAATCTGTGTCAAGTCTTCCCATACTGTTCTTCTCAAAACAAGAACAGCTGACAAATTCAGTGTAGTAAACTTGCTAACAGATCAAATGCTTCTTAATCTTCTCATCAGTAATGACTTGTGAATCTAACTCATGTAATCTTTACTCATGTAAATTCTGGTGCTGGTGGTTGGTGGCACAAACCATACACAATTACGCCATCATTCTCCATAACCCACAGAGCTGGTTGGTCCCCATACAAGTTCATGGTCCTTTTACAAAACACATGGAAACGCCAATAAAGTGCCTCTATCCTGCCTTGAAGTGTTTTGTGAAAGGAGCTAGAGTTTTTCCGAGTGTTAGTGCTGCCCCTGAAAACACCATGTCAATGTTATCAAAACCCGCCAGTGTCCTTTCTTGTTGCAGTTTAAGAAAAGGTTGCAATTGAATCTGCAGTGTTAGGATTTAGTTTATTTGTTGTCCTGTGTTCTTGTTACGACATCAGATATGGTTGGATTGTTAGAGAAGATACAAACAGCTGTAGCAGTATGCCAACACAACATAATGGCAAAGTGATTTGCAAGACAATGATGTAATTAAGGAATATTTAGATTTTATTCCATGCTCCAGTTTGGGAGGAATTATTCAATGAATCATTTAGATTTATTCATAATTGTTAAGTGAACTCCTAAGATAAACTTATTCATTTTACATTTGAGAAACCGAACTCTTAATATAGAGTGAACTTCCACAACAATAAGCAAACTTTTGTACATTACCATTACATTTTTTTTTTGTCTGGACTAATGAGATCAAGCTTGAAACAACAGAGCTCCATCCTGTTTGTCTCCATTTCAACAAAACATTGGGTGCATTTTCTAAAAAGCAATACTTCTCCAGACTGACGTGCCTTCTTGTAAGGTCTGCTCATGCATTGTTAAAACATTGAACAAAATGCCATGAGCTAAAAGGGCAGGGGTAAGAGCAGCTGACCAGGCGTCTTCTTTTTACAATTCACAAAATGCCTTTACTGGCTCACATGAAAGCCACCACTGAATGGTGAGGAGAATTGAAATGGGGTCCTGATAGAAAAGCATAAAGGACAGAAACAGATGGGGGGGGGGGGGGGAGTGTACACAAACACACATTCTCTATTCAGACGCAACACAAAAAATAATCAAAACAGCTATTTAAGAAAATGACAGAGCATAATGGCTTGGTAAAATTACTCCAGAACAGCAACAGTGTTGTTGTAATCATTTCCATGAACTGTAAGACCTGAGCTCTTTTGCCATGCTGACATAAATTTCATTGCTCACTGTAGGTCATCTGTTTTGTGTAGATGATATCAAGTGTAATCAGACTGTATTATTCTAATTACAGAAGGCTATAACTTTTTTATCACTGGTCAACTTAATATGGATTTGGTTGTCACACACAGCATCACACAATAGTGACTACCCCCTTCACATTTTTGTGAACATTGTATTATATATTTTCATGGAACCACACTAAAAATATTACACTTTGATTTGATGTAAAGTAGTAGTTCCATAGTACAGCTTGTATAACAGTATAAATTTGCTGTCCCCTCAAAATAACTAAACGCACAGCCATTAATGTCTAAACTGCTGGCAACAAACGTAAGTACAGCCCTAAGTGAAAATGTCCAAATTTTGCCCAAAATGTCAATATTATGTGTGGCCATCATTATTTTCCAGTGCTGCCCTAACTCTATTGGGAAAAAAAGGAGTTCTCATTAGCTTCACAGGTTGCCACTGGACTCCTTTTCCTCTTCTCCATGACGACATTACAGAGCTGTTGGATGTTGGAGACCTTGCACTCCTCCACCCTCCGTTTGAGGATGCCCCACAGGTGCTCAATAGGGTTTAGGTCTGGAGACATGCTGGGCCAGTCCAGCACCTTTAAACTCTATTTCTTTAGCAAGGCAGTGCACATTTTCACTTAAGAGTGTACTCACTTTTGTTGTCAGTTGTTTAGACATTAATAATTTTGTCTTGTGTTATTTTGAGGGGACAGCAAATTTACACCCTTATACAAGCTGTACACCGACTACATTGTATCAAAATGTCATATTGTTGTCTGAAGAAAAGATTGAAAATACTTACAACAATTTGAGTGGTGTACTTACTTTTGTGAGATACTGTCTATTTTTATTTGAAATTTGTTATTTAATTGATGAGGGTCAATTAAGAAGTCTTTATAATATTCAGCTATATTGTAAATTATTATAACACTCAAATAGGATGAAAATCAACTATTACTGCCTATAACCAAGGTGTTGCATCTTTTTTCCATTTCAGCTGCAAAAATGTCATGTTTTAGAACTTCCTTGCGAAGATTTCATCAAAGCTTATTTATTTAAATTCAAGTTTTTTAAATGAAAGTTAAGAGTATATGTCCCTTCTTTAGAAATACCTTTAGGGAATACCTTCTAATTTACCACAACTATCCACCCTTATTGCGGGAAAAAAATAACTGCAAAGCACTCACAAAGGCAACTGTGAGCTCTAAGACCATTTTAAAAGAGGCTTCAAAAAACTTGTACTAAAGGGTGCGGCACATGGAGTAGCGGTAGCGCGTGGCCCATAGACGGGGGATTCAGTCCTCAACACACCTGTAACGGTTCAAGTCCTGGCCAAGGCAACCTGTGCTGCATGTCTTTCCACCTGGCTTCCTGTCTGCTTATCTTCAGAAAATCACACAAACATAAAGGCCACTAGTGCTGCAAAAAAATTTTAAAAATATTTTACTGGAGAAAATGATGGAATAAGAACATTTTATATTGTGAAGGCCAGAGTTCAACATTGTTATTACACAGTAATGTTTTCTGCCATGTCTTATTGTCAGACACCAGGAAACAAAGGTAAAAAAAAGTCGTCTTGTGGTCAAACTTTTAGGTCCACATCCTTTGAATGTATCTTTGAAGTAACATCTGCAGTTGAAAAATTAATCAGTATTTTTTGGTCAAGTGTGTGATTGCTTACAATAAATCTGTACCATAAACACAGAAAACAGCAGGAGAACAACATGAATAAGCACTTTAAAGTCAAATTATAATTATAATTCTTATAATAAAAGTTAAGGATGTAAAAAGAAATTTCAGAGGCAGGGGGTAGAGTGGTTCAAAGTTCTAAGCCAGATGGTTAACTAGAACAGTAAGATTAATTAAAGTTGAGTATGATTTGGTTAGCTCGTTTGTAAAAGGTCTGAAAGATACTGGTGTAATGGTATTAAAAGCGAGGAGCTGAATTTTAATGTCTAAACAAAATTTAATCATTGCACAAAAAAGCTACTAAAGAAAGGCAGTGGTGTGATTCATGAAGGAGGTTACGATGATGATACAAGTGGCAGAGTTTGAATTAACTGAAGTTTATTCATCTTTCTGAGGGGAAGACCAAAGAGAAAGAGACTGCAATAATCAAGACATAATGTGACAAGGGCATGGACCAGAACAACAGGGTTCCTTGGGTTTTTGGATAATAATGTGTTGTTACCTATGTGGGCTTTAAAGGACTGAGCATTGTCTATGATGGCACAAAGACTCTTAAACCAAGGGGAGGGGAAGCTATATTGAGTTTCAAAAACTGTCACATTTTTGATGGTGGTTTTAGTACAGATGAGAAGGCTTCTGTTTTGTTGCCCTAAAGTTTTACAAAACTGCCCTGAGAATAAGAACCTAAATTTTTTCAAGCAGGTACAAAGAGAGTTGGAAGAAAAGGTAAAGTGAGTTTGGTAGAACACATGGGTGTCATCTGCTTAGTAATGACAATTAACCCTGTATTTGCAGAAAACAGGCTCTAGGACAGAGCCCTGAGGTATGCCGGATGTGACTGGAAATGCCTAGGAATGGGAGGATTGTAGTTGGATGAACTGAGTGCAGCCAGAGAGATTTAAAACAGTTCAAGGGTGTGCTGGTAATACCAATAGTGAAGTCTGTGTCAATGATGACATTATTTAAAATAACAGGTATGAAAGCCCGCGAGAGAATGAGAATTGACAGAGGTTCAGAATCAGCTGCAGTCAGAAGACTCAATAACCAGACTTTTGTTATAAAAGACAAGTATAATAAGCAACTGTTTGGACGAACAACTGTGATATAAGGATTGAGGACCTTGTGATATTGGATTGAGGACACAAGCTATTAAAGTTGTTTGGACATAAACAAGGATTTTTGGGGATAGGAGTCATGGCAGGTAATTTGAAAGATAAAGGCAACATACCTGAGGTAAGTAAAGAATGTAAAATGGCACTTATGAGCGAGAAAAGAGATAGTAGACATCTATCCTTAATTTTTAGCGTTAGCTCAAGAAACAGCAACAGACAGTCTTTTTAGTTAAGGGTGGAGTGCATGTGTTCTCTGACTGGTGGCTCAACTAAAACACGATAAACTGACCTTCAGCAGGTGGTGGCAGAAACAGGCATGGATAGGCAAGCAAGACAGGTTTGGCAGAACAGCCTTGGCATAAACAGAGGAACTGAGAAACTGTAATGTTTCCACGAGGAATGAACAGAAAAGAAGTGTATGTATGGAGCATGGAGCAGGTGAAACAAGGAGACTGCAGGTGGTGGCAGTAATGGGCATGGACAGGCAAGCAAGACAGGTTTGGCAGAACAGACTTGGCATAAACAGAGGAACTGAGAAACTGTAATGTTTCCATGAGGAATGACCAGAAAAGCAGTGTATATATGGAGCATGGTGCAGGTGAAACAAGGAGACTGATTGCATGGTGCAGGTGGACCAAATGAAGCTGATTACTGGCTGACAGAGGCAGGGAGTGGAAACAAAACATGGCTGGAACAAAACAGAAATTTAAGAACATAATCAAACTTAAGAAACATAACTGTAACAGAACATAATCCAGAAAGCAATAAGAACAAAATAAAACAATCAGAAGAAACCAAACCCAATCAAACACAGCACCACCTCTTAAGCAATAAACAGAAGCAGGTTCCAAACTTTCAACTGTGAGAACAAAATAAGAGAATAGCCCAAAATCAAAAACCAAACACCCCCAAATCATAACAGAACCCCTCCCCAAGGGCGGATACCAGATGCTGAAAAAGAGTCCAAAAACCAAAAACAGCCGCATCGGTTGGGCGTAGGGGGCCTCGGAAGGAGGGCCAGAACCAAAAACAAGTTCAGGCGGGCGACCCGGAGGTCGTCCTGTACGAACATAGAGTCCACCTCTAAAACAATAAGCAGAAGCACGTTCCAAAATTTCAACTGTGTGGACAAAATAAGAGAAAAGCCCAAAACAAAAACCAAAACACCCCCAAATCATAACACCTTGAGGAAGTAATTCTTGTTTAGAATTGACATGTTCATCACCTATTAACTCTCATTCCTTCACCTGTTATGACTTCATTACACGATGTCTTTCTTTGCTTCCACAGGACATCTCCTCCTCTTGTCTCCATCCTCCCTTTTCTTTTCCTACTCCTACTGCTCCACCCTTTTCCTGGTCTGTTTGTTTTCTCATCCCTTTCCACATCTCTGCTATTAAAACAAATAAATTATTAAACCTATTGCGATAATCAATCAATAACACTTTTTCTTAGAGGGATAGACCTCTTAATAATTTAACAACCCTTGGGTAGAGGGGGCTCTTCACTCAGAGGAACATGTGTAAGTGTGTGTTTATGCGCGAGTATGAGTGCGCATGCGTACAATCCCTTGGCGGTGCCTATCCTTTTGCATCTTTGTGCACCTGTGTGTGGCTATTGTTTGCTTTGATTGAGGCAGGCATTACTGAAGCAGACTGGCTCTGATGAGGGTCATGAAAGACTAATTAAACCTTTAACTCACATTTCCGAAGATGCAGGAAAAGACACCCATAAATAGATGTAATTAGAATGACTAAAGCACAGGTGCAAAGGGGTAAACGAACCCGTTACATGCTATGTTCCAAGACTTTTCAGATTATAGTTATCTTTAAAAAACATGCTCTTCTACAAATATAACATAACGGCAAATCTGTGCTTCTCTGTGCCCTTATACATCTACATTTGATAATAGATTTTTTGAATGTTTGTAAAGTGCTGTGAAAAGTACATACTTCCACACAAATGTCTTCTTTTTTGTGTTTTTGTTACAGTTAGATCATCAAGTACATTTTAAAATCGGACAAAGGTAACATGAGAAAGTGTGATAGGCAGTTTTTGTATGTCAATTTTATTAATGAAAGAAAATAATGTATTCAATACAACTTGATAGAAATGATAATTGCCCCCTAACCCTAATAACTCTCTTCGCAGCCCCAACTGCAATCAAGTTTTTGTGATGTCAAAAATAAGTGGCAATGAGTCGTTAACCTCACTGTGGGGGAATTTTGGCCCACTCTTCTTTGCAATATTGACTTGTATTCAGCCATATTGAAGTGTTTTACAGCATGAACAAAATACCTAATGTCACACCAAAGCATCTCATTAGGCTGCTCCAAAGCCTAATTTTGTATCTTTTTAGACCATCCAGAGCTGGATTTGATGCTATGCCTTGGATCATTGCCCTGCTGTATAAGACTATGTAACATTTAAAACTCTATACAGGTCCTTCTCAAAATATTAGCATATTGTGATGAAGTTCATTATTTTCCATAATGTCATGATGAAAATTTAACATTCATATATTTTAGATTCATTGCACACTAACTGAAATATTTCAGGTCAACAGTAGGCTATTTTTCCAGATTAAGTAGGAATCCTCTAGGTGTGTAGAGCGGCATTTTCTCTCCAATTTTCTAACAATGTGCTTTAAAGTACGCAGCTCTGAATTGTATATATATATATATATATATATATATATATATATATATATATATATATATATATATATATATATTTATATATATATATACATATATATATAGATGGGCTGTACAGCTATATATATATACAGGTCCTTCTCAAAATATTAGCATATTGTGATAAAGTTCATTATTTTCCATAATGTAATGATGAAAATTTAACATTCATATATTTTAGATTCATTGCACACTAACTGAAATATTTCAGGTCTTTTATTGTCTTAATATGGATGATTTTGGCATACAGCTCATGAAAACCCAAAATTCCTATCTCACAAAATTAGCATATCATTAAAAGGGTCTCTAAACGAGCTATGAATCTAATCATCTGAATCAACGAGTTAACTCTAAACACCTGCAAAAGATTCCTGAGGCCTTTAAAACTCCCAGCCTGGCTCATCACTCAAAACCCCAATCATGGGTAAGACTGCCGACCTGACTGCTGTCCAGAAGGCCACTATTGACACCCTCAAGCAAGAGGGTAAGACACAGAAAGAAATTTCTGAACGAATAGGCTGTTCCCAGAGTGCTGTATCAAGGCACCTCAGTGGGAAGGAAAAAGTGTGGCAGAAAACGCTGCACAACGGGAAGAGGTGACCGGACCCTGAGGAAGATTGTGGAGAAGGGCCGATTCCAGACCTTGGGGGACCTGCGGAAGCAGTGGACTGAGTCTGGAGTAGAAACATCCAGAGCCACCGTGCACAGGCGTGTGCAGGAAATGGGCTACAGGTGCCGCATTCCCCAGGTCAAGCCACTTTTGAACCAGAAACAGCGGCAGAATCGCCTGACCTGGGCTACAGAGAAGCAGCACTGGACTGTTGCTCAGTGGTTCAAAGTACTTTTTTCGGATGAAAGCAAATTCTGCATGTCATTCGGAAATCAAGGTGCCAGAGTCTGGAGGAAGACTGGGGAGAAGGAAATGCCAAAATGCCAGAAGTCCAGTGTCAAGTACCCACAGTCAGTGATGGTCTGGGGTGCCGTGTCAGCTGCTGGTGTTGGTCCACTGTGTTTTATCAAGGGCAGGGTCAATGCAGCTAGCTATCAGGAGATTTTGGAGCACTTCATGCTTCCATCTGCTGAAAAGCTTTATGGAGATGAAGATTTCATTTTTCAGCACGACACCTGCTCACAGTGCCAAAACCACTGGTAAATGGTTTACTGACCATGGTATCACTGTGCTCAATTGGCCTGCCAACTCTCCTGACCTGAACCCCATAGAGAATCTGTGGGATATTGTGAAGAGAACGTTGAGAGACTCAAGACCCAACACTCTGGATGAGCTAAAGGCCGCTATCGAAGCATCCTGGGCCTCCATAAGACCTCAGCAGTGCCACAGGCTGATTGCCTCCATGCCACGCCGCATTGAAGCACTAATTTCTGCAAAAGGATTCCCGACCAAGTATTGAGTGCATAACTGTACATGATTATTTGAAGGTTGACGTTTTTTTTATTAAAAACACATTTCTTTTATTGGTCGGATGAAATATGCTAATTTTGTGAGATAGGAATTTTGGGTTTTCATGAGCTGTATGCCAAAATCATCCGTATTAAGACAATAAAAGACCTGAAATATTTCAGTTAGTGTGCAATGAATCTAAAATATATGAATGTTAAATTTTCATCATGACATTATGGAAAATAATTAACTTTATCACAATATGCTAATATTTTGAGAAGGACCTGTATATACAGGGGTTGGACAATGAAACTGAAACACCTGTAATTTAATGTGGGAGGTTTAATGGCTAAATTGGACCAGCCTGGTAGCCAGTCTTCATTGAGTGCACATTGCACCAGTAAGAGCAGAGTGTGAAGGTTCAATTAGCAGGGTAAGAGCACAGTTTTGCTCAAAATATTGAAATGCACACATCATTATGGGTGACATACCAGAGTTCAAAAGAGGACAAATTGTTGGTGCACGTCTTGCTGGCGCATCTGTGACCAAGACAGCAAGTCTTCGTGATGTATCAAGAGCCACGGAAACCAGGGTAATGTCAGCATACCACCAAGAAGGACGAACCACATCCAACAGGATTAACTGTGGACGCAAGAGGAAGCTGTCTGACAGGGATATTCGGCTGCTAACCCGGATTGTATCCAAAAAATATAAAACCACGGCTGCCCAAATCACAAATTAAATGTGCACCTCAACTCTCCTGTTTCCACCAGAACTGTCCGTCGGGAGCTCCACAGGGTCAATATACCCGGCCGGGCTGCTATAGCCAAACCTTTGGTCACTCATGCCAATGCCAAACGTGGACAATGTGAAACATGTATTGTTCTCTGATGAGTCCACCTTTACTGTTTTCTCCACATCCAGGAGAGTTACAGTGTGGAGAAGCCCCAAAGAAGCGTACCACCCAGACTGTTGCATGTCCAGAGTGAAGCATGGGGGTGGATCAGTGATGGTTTGGGCTGCCATATCATGGCATTCCCTTGGCCCAATACTTGTACTAGATGGGCGCATCACTGCCAAGGACTACCGAACCATTCTTGAGGACCATGTGCATCCAATGGTTCAAACATTGTATCCTGAAGGCGGTGCCATGTATAAGGATAACAATGTACCAATACACACAGCAAGACTGATTGGTTTGATGAACATGAAAGTGAAGTTGAACATCTCCCATGGCCTGCACAGTCACCAAATCTAAATATTATTGAGCCACTATGGGGTGTTTTGGAGGAGCGAGTCAGGAAACCTTTTCCTCCACCAGTATCACGTAGTGACCTGGCCACTATCCTGCAAAAAGAATGGCTTAAATGACACTCTGACCACTGTGCAGGACTTGTATATGTCATTCCCAAGACGAATTGACGCTGTATTGGCCGCAAAAGGAGGCCCTACACCATACTAATAAAGTATGTCAAAAATTTTCTTTTTAGTAGAATCAATTTTATTTAGGAAGAATCCCATAAAGTCATAACTGCTGAGAGCTAAGGGAATGGATGGCTCAACAGAGCTATGTCTCTGTGTAAGTTTAGCAACTGTACTAAAGAGAAACCTAGGATTATTCTTGTTCTCTTCTATTAATAATGAGAAATAAGTGTCTTTTTGTACAACAGTAGGCTATTTTTCCAGATTAAGTAGGAATCCTCTAGGTGTGTAGAGCGGCATTTTCTCTCCAATTTTCTAACAATGTGCTTTAAAGTACGCAGCTCTGAATTGTATATATATATATATATATATATATATATTTATATATATATATATATTTATTTATATATATACATATATATATAGATGGGCTGTACAGCTATATATATATACAGGTCCTTCTCAAAATATTAGCATATTGTGATAAAGTTCATTATTTTCTATAATGTCATGATGAAAATTTAACATTCATATATTTTAGATTCATTGCACACTAACTGAAATATTTCAGGTCTTTTATTGTCTTAATACGGATGATTTTGGCATACAGCTCATGAAAACCCAAAATTCCTATCTCACAAAATTAGCATATCATTAAAAGGGTCTCTAAACGAGCTATGAACCTAATCATCTGAATCAATGAGTTAACTCTAAACACCTGCAAAAGATTCCTGAGGCCTTTAAAACTCCCAGCCTGGTTCATCACTCAAAACCCCAATCATGGGTAAGACTGCCGACCTGACTGCTGTCCAGAAGGCCACTATTGACACCCTCAAGCAAGAGGGTAAGACACAGAAAGAAATTTCTGAACGAATAGGCTGTTCCCAGAGTGCTGTATCAAGGCACCTCAGTGGGAAGTCTGTGGGAAGGAAAAAGTGTGGCAGAAAACGCTGCACAACGAGAAGAGGTGACCGGACCCTGAGGAAGATTGTGGAGAAGGGCCGATTCCAGACCTTGGGGGACCTGCGGAAGCAGTGGACTGAGTCTGGAGTAGAAACATCCAGAGCCACCGTGCACTGGCGTGTGCAGGAAATGGGCTACAGGTGCCGCATTCCCCAGGTCAAGCCACTTTTGAACCAGAAACAGCGGCAGAAGCGCCTGACCTGGGCTACAGAGAAGCAGCACTGGACTGTTGCTCAGTGGTCCAAAGTACTTTTTTCGGATGAAAGCAAATTCTGCATGTCATTCGGAAATCAAGGTGCCAGAGTCTGGAGGAAGACTGGGGAGAAGGAAATGCCAAAATGCCAGAAGTCCAGTGTCAAGTACCCACAGTCAGTGATGGTCTGGGGTGCCGTGTCAGCTGCTGGTGTTGGTCCACTGTATTTTATCAAGGGCAGGGTCAATGCAGCTAGCTATCAGGAGATTTTGGAGCACTTCATGCTTCCATCTGCTGAAAAGCTTTATGGAGATGAAGATTTCATTTTTCAGCACGACCTGGCACCTGCTCACAGTGCCAAAACCACTGGTAAATGGTTTACTGACCATGGTATCACTGTGCTCAATTGGCCTGCCAACTCTCCTGACCTGAACCCCATAGAGAATCTGTGGGATATTGTGAAGAGAACGTTGAGAGACTCAAGACCCAACACTCTGGATGAGCTAAAGGCCGCTATCGAAGCATCCTGGGCCTCCATAAGACCTCAGCAGTGCCACAGGCTGATTGCCTCCATGCCACGCCGCATTGAAGCACTAATTTCTGCAAAAGGATTCCCGACCAAGTATTGAGTGCATAACTGTACATGATTATTTGAAGGTTGACGTTTTTTTTATTAAAAACACATTTCTTTTATTGGTCGGATGAAATATGCTAATTTTGTGAGATAGGAATTTTGGGTTTTCATGAGCTGTATGCCAAAATCATCCGTATTAAGACAATAAAAGACCTGAAATATTTCAGTTAGTGTGCAATGAATCTAAAATATATGAATGTTAAATTTTCATCATGACATTATGGAAAATAATTAACTTTATCACAATATGCTAATATTTTGAGAAGGACCTGTATATACAGGGGTTGGACAATGAAACTGAAACACCTGTAATTTAATGTGGGAGGTTTAATGGCTAAATTGGACCAGCCTGGTAGCCAGTCTTCATTGAGTGCACATTGCACCAGTAAGAGCAGAGTGTGAAGGTTCAATTAGCAGGGTAAGAGCACAGTTTTGCTCAAAATATTGAAATGCACACATCATTATGGGTGACATACCAGAGTTCAAAAGAGGACAAATTGTTGGTGCACGTCTTGCTGGCGCATCTGTGACCAAGACAGCAAGTCTTCGTGATGTATCAAGAGCCACGGAAACCAGGGTAATGTCAGCATACCACCAAGAAGGACGAACCACATCCAACAGGATTAACTGTGGACGCAAGAGGAAGCTGTCTGACAGGGATATTCGGCTGCTAACCCGGATTGTATCCAAAAAATATAAAACCACGGCTGCCCAAATCACAAATTAAATGTGCACCTCAACTCTCCTGTTTCCACCAGAACTGTCCGTCGGGAGCTCCACAGGGTCAATATACCCGGCCGGGCTGCTATAGCCAAACCTTTGGTCACTCATGCCAATGCCAAACGTGGACAATGTGAAACATGTATTGTTCTCTGATGAGTCCACCTTTACTGTTTTCTCCACATCCAGGAGAGTTACAGTGTGGAGAAGCCCCAAAGAAGCGTACCACCCAGACTGTTGCATGTCCAGAGTGAAGCATGGGGGTGGATCAGTGATGGTTTGGGCTGCCATATCATGGCATTCCCTTGGCCCAATACTTGTACTAGATGGGCGCATCACTGCCAAGGACTACCGAACCATTCTTGAGGACCATGTGCATCCAATGGTTCAAACATTGTATCCTGAAGGCGGTGCCATGTATAAGGATAACAATGTACCAATACACACAGCAAGACTGATTGGTTTGATGAACATGAAAGTGAAGTTGAATATCTCCCATGGCCTGCACAGTCACCAAATCTAAATATTATTGAGCCACTATGGGGTGTTTTGGAGGAGCGAGTCAGGAAACCTTTTCCTCCACCAGTATCACGTAGTGACCTGGCCACTATCCTGCAAAAAGAATGGCTTAAATGACACTCTGACCACTGTGCAGGACTTGTATATGTCATTCCCAAGACGAATTGACGCTGTATTGGCCGCAAAAGGAGGCCCTACACCATACTAATAAAGTATGTCAAAAATTTTCTTTTTAGTAGAATCAATTTTATTTAGGAAGAATCCCATAAAGTCATAACTGCTGAGAGCTAAGGGAATGGATGGCTCAACAGAGCTATGTCTCTGTGTAAGTTTAGCAACTGTACTAAAGAGAAACCTAGGATTATTCTTGTTCTCTTCTATTAATAATGAGAAATAAGTGTCTTTTTGTACAACAGTAGGCTATTTTTCCAGATTAAGTAGGAATCCTCTAGGTGTGTAGAGCGGCATTTTCTCTCCAATTTTCTAACAATGTGCTTTAAAGTACGCAGCTCTGAATTGTATATATATATATATATATATATATATATTTATATATATATATATATTTATTTATATATATACATATATATATAGATGGGCTGTACAGCTATATATATATACAGGTCCTTCTCAAAATATTAGCATATTGTGATAAAGTTCATTATTTTCCATAATGTAATGATGAAAATTTAACATTCATATATTTTAGATTCATTGCACACTAACTGAAATATTTCAGGTCTTTTATTGTCTTAATACGGATGATTTTGGCATACAGCTCATGAAAACCCAAAATTCCTATCTCACAAAATTAGCATATCATTAAAAGGGTCTCTAAACGAGCTATGAACCTAATCATCTGAATCAATGAGTTAACTCTAAACACCTGCAAAAGATTCCTGAGGCCTTTAAAACTCCCAGCCTGGTTCATCACTCAAAACCCCAATCATGGGTAAGACTGCCGACCTGACTGCTGTCCAGAAGGCCACTATTGACACCCTCAAGCAAGAGGGTAAGACACAGAAAGAAATTTCTGAACGAATAGGCTGTTCCCAGAGTGCTGTATCAAGGCACCTCAGTGGGAAGTCTGTGGGAAGGAAAAAGTGTGGCAGAAAACGCTGCACAACGAGAAGAGGTGACCGGACCCTGAGGAAGATTGTGGAGAAGGGCCGATTCCAGACCTTGGGGGACCTGCGGAAGCAGTGGACTGAGTCTGGAGTAGAAACATCCAGAGCCACCGTGCACTGGCGTGTGCAGGAAATGGGCTACAGGTGCCGCATTCCCCAGGTCAAGCCACTTTTGAACCAGAAACAGCGGCAGAAGCGCCTGACCTGGGCTACAGAGAAGCAGCACTGGACTGTTGCTCAGTGGTCCAAAGTACTTTTTTCGGATGAAAGCAAATTCTGCATGTCATTCGGAAATCAAGGTGCCAGAGTCTGGAGGAAGACTGGGGAGAAGGAAATGCCAAAATGCCAGAAGTCCAGTGTCAAGTACCCACAGTCAGTGATGGTCTGGGGTGCCGTGTCAGCTGCTGGTGTTGGTCCACTGTATTTTATCAAGGGCAGGGTCAATGCAGCTAGCTATCAGGAGATTTTGGAGCACTTCATGCTTCCATCTGCTGA
This sequence comes from Girardinichthys multiradiatus, assembly GCF_021462225.1. Lineage (NCBI taxonomy): Eukaryota > Metazoa > Chordata > Actinopteri > Cyprinodontiformes > Goodeidae > Girardinichthys > Girardinichthys multiradiatus. The sequence goes on from NC_061805.1 coordinate 28,773,124, forward strand.
AAAGCTTTATGGAGATGAAGATTTCATTTTTCAGCACGACCTGGCACCTGCTCACAGTGCCAAAACCACTGGTAAATGGTTTACTGACCATGGTATCACTGTGCTCAATTGGCCTGCCAACTCTCCTGACCTGAACCCCATAGAGAATCTGTGGGATATTGTGAAGAGAACGTTGAGAGACTCAAGACCCAACACTCTGGATGAGCTAAAGGCCGCTATCGAAGCATCCTGGGCCTCCATAAGACCTCAGCAGTGCCACGGGCTGATTGCCTCCATGCCACGCCGCATTGAAGCAGTCATTTCTGCCAAAGGATTCCCAACCAAGTATTGAGTGCATAACTGTACATGATTATTTGAAGGTTGACGTTTTTTGTATTAAAACACTTTTCTTTTATTGGTCGGATGAAATAGGCTAATTTTGTGAGATAGGAATTTTGGGTTTTCATGAGCTGTATGCCAAAATCATCCATATTAAGACAATAAAAGACCTGAAATATTTCAGTTAGTGTGCAATGAATCTAAAATATATGAATGTTAAATTTTCATCATTACATTATGGAAAATAATGAACTTTATCACAATATGCTAATATTTTGAGAAGGACCTGTAGCTGTACAGCTGTACAGCTCTGCCAGTGCTCATACAGACATTAATATTTTTATTAATGATATTTAGAAGTACACGTGAAACTCAAATGGTTGCTAAATATACATTTCCTTTGTGTTAGCTGAACCACTAATCCGGATATGACCTTATCACATCTGTCCATTCGTTCGTCATCTTGCTCGTTTGTCTCATTGGGCTAGTATTTCCAGCACAATCTGTGACAGACTGAAAGTTGTTCGTTAAGTTAAATAATAGTTAGGTTAAGTTAGGTTAAATAATGGAAAATGGCTTGTACTTGTATAGCGCTTTATCAAGTTCCCATAAACCCCCAAGCGCTTCACACTACATTCAGTCATTCACCCATTCATCCACCCATTCACACACTGACATATTCAAACCTTGGTAATGATTATTGATTATGATCATTAATAGTTGCTAAAAACCAAACAAACCTGCTGTTGCACAACAGGTATATTTCTGAAAAGCACATTTTAGGAAATTAAATAATGGCTGCAACCCTAAAAGCAAGCTAAACTGCTACCACTGACAGAAAATGTGTTAGAAAGCACTTTCTGAGGCACAGTCACCTTCTCTGTCATGAGGAGTAAGGTTTTTGCAGGACCAAAATGCAGACAAGAGCATGGAAGCATTATGGTAAGTAGATTAATAATTTTAAAAATACAAACCTACAGGTGTGGGCAGGACATGAAAACACAGGCAGGTCTGAGGACATGGACTGGATAGTAGCCAGGATGAACATTGGGAGCTAATCAGGAGAAATCTAGAGCAGCTGGTGAGGGAGAGAATGTAAGACAACAGAAGAAGGGAGGCTAATTAACACAGATGAGCAGAGAATGCAGGTGATAAACAGAACATCTAAGTGAACAGAAATAAGTAAACAATAGAACTAACTAAATATCATAAACAGGGAGGAACCAGATTAACAAGGAAATACAAACTAAAACATCTAACACAGGAATCCAAGAAAATAATCTTAACACAAGAATAAATGATCAATCTAATCAACATGAATGAACTGAAATAAGAGCAACTATAAAATGTGAGTAGTGAAAACAGACAAGGAACGCAAACTCAAAACCTAACACAGGCAGATCATGTCATCACCCCACCCTTAAGGGCAAGAAAATAGATTTCAGGAGGACGGCCAAGAGGTCGTTCCGAGTAGGCACAGAGTTCAGGTGGCCCGCCGGGAGGTTGTCTTTAGGAGACACAGAGTTCAGGAGGACGGCCCGGAGGTCATCCCGAGGAGGAAACGAGTTCAGGCGGCCCGCCGGGAGGTCATCTTTAGCAAACACAAAAATCAGGAGGATGGCCCAGAGGTCTTCCCAAGGAGGCACAGAGTTCAGGCAGCCTGCTGTGAGGTTGTCTTTAGGAGACACAGAGTTCAGGAAGGCGGCCCGGAGGTCATCCCAGGGTTGGCACAGAGTCTAGGAGGATGGCCGGGAGGTCATCCCAGGGTGGGACAGAGTTCAAGAGGACAGCCGGGAGGACACAGAGTTGAGGGCCATGGCTGGGAGGTTGTCTCGAGTAGGCACAGAGTTCAGGAGGACAGCTGGGAGGTTGTCGGCGAAGAAGCAGGGAGAACCCAGCCTGGTGACTAGCTGTGGCAGAGGCACAGAAGCCTTGGAGATGGACGGTGACTGAGAAGGAGCCTTGGAGGTCAATGGTGGCTGAGATGGAGCCTGGGAGATAGATGGCGGCTGAGAAGGAGCCTAGGAAACCGACCACAAAGAACCCTGTCTGGAGGTCAGCCACGGAGCGGAGCAGTGTCATTTATGCTTGCGCTGGTAAGCCATAACTAAACATAAGGACCTTTCAAATAAATTAAAAAAGGTTTATAAGCCAACTTAAATCTTAAATCAAAGTCCACACAACATTTCATAAAATGTTTCTCGCAATCACATTCCTCTCCTCGATTATGGCCAGGGTGATGTGTACCACAGATTAACACATAAATTGTGACAAATTCTGAGGCAATAACACTTGCTGTAAACATATAAATACTGTGGTGACACTCGTGTGTAATGCTGCACGATGGATGTACTGGCACTGCTAGAAGACCTCACAAATGGGAGAATAGAGCATTGCTCTTAGATCTATGTGCTGAAATGAGTCCAGTATTGGAGATACCAACCCATCAGAACCACGCCATCCCTGTTCAATTACAGGTGTTAACCACTTGATGGTTCCTGGCAACCGGCTCTTACCAGCACATATTAGCCGACAGGTATGTGTTTAACATAAGAAACAACTAATTAACTCTCTGGTAGATCCTTGTGTAGCTCTGCCTGAAGCCACTTTTAGGAACAACACCCTGTAAAAATATCCATAGGTCCGGGATATCGCAGCCAGTGTTAAATGCAGTGAATGGCATTGTTAATATGATTAGTTGATACATCAGATTTCTGCCTCTGCGAAATTGTATTTCTTTGCTCTTTTCTCCTTTGTTGCCATTGTTAACTATGAAATAACATTGATCAGTTGGCTCACTTAAATACACATTGACCTTCATGGGGTGCTTTTTATTATTAAATGAGGGCGTGTATATGGCAGAACATGAGGCGGAGCCTTGTATGCAAACGATGAGGTATGGCTGTGATTTATAAAGAGGAAACTGCTTGCTGGTGTGCGTGCACATGGTTTTTTAAGCCTGTATTTTCTTTAGCATATACCATTTCTGGCTGGATTTTGGGTGTATGTACAGTTTTGGTATAGATCCTAGATAATGTTTTATAAATGAGACCCCTGGTCTTCTTATTTTGTCATCTCTTCGGCACACCTCCGGTTCTCTACAAGAATTAGGTCTCTGGACCTAGATGGCCATGGAACAAAGCTGATTTTGTGTCTGATTAACCATTTCCGTTTTTTGGGTTGTTTTTTGCTATATGTGTTGGATCAATATCCATCAGGCCATCAGGTTTTAATTTAAGATGTGCAGATATTTTAAAAAGTTCACAATGTCATGCACTTCACAAGGTTTCCAGGCTTTTAAAGGAGAAACAGACTCATAGCATTGCTGATCCTCCATCATACTTAAAAATGGGCATTAGGTGCTTTTCTTCTATACTTTTTTCTTCTATACTGAGGCATTTTCATTTTTTATTAAACTTTCACCTTATGTGAACTTTATGTTTAGAGATCCCTTTTAGCTCCTGGGAGTCTTTGCTTTCAAAGTTTCAAGGAAGGATCTTTTCTCTCTTTTCAGAATTTACTCCACTCCAACCTGCCTCTATCCATTAATAACAACTCAAATGAAGAAGTCTACCCTAATCCTTAAATGATCCTGTAAATCTTGAAGAAGTGTCACGAAGTGTCCTGGGTGATGGGATTAGAAGGTTGCTTTCACCCTAACAAGTAACTAAATACTCTCTAAATTACTGAGGTCAAACAAGGGGTCAGCTTTTGTAACATTTTGGTTGAAGCCTTAGGGAGAACAAAGCTGTTACAATCGACTACTGTTTAGTTTCCTAGTTTATTCTTATATTTAGTTCGTTGTACATTTGGATTTATGTCTGTTACATTTCTGTTAGATTGACCCTTTGGGTTAATAGCTTTTTTGTCTTAGTTCAGCTGCATTTATGTTTATTAATCTCCCTCCCACAGCTTTCCCACTGTCTCTCTGTCACATCTGCTCCACGTTATCCTCAGATTACACACACACCTGCATTCTATGTCATTCTTTACGGTTCCCTCACCCTTTGAATAATTAATACCTTGGCTTTGATTTTGGGCAACACTGGAGCAAACCATATTGTTGTTTCTCAGAAACTGTCAAGTAACATTAAAAGGAAAATAAGAAAGTGTTTTGTCTTTGATGGAACTGTTCAGGGATTCTTAGGTCCTAAACAAGTTTGTTCATGATATGTCACAATTAATCCAAACCTGCTGTGGCATCATCTGTTCATCTGTTTAAGACTGTATGATTGTACATCTCACTACTGATTATTTCTCAGTTAAAGAACAAGATAGGAACACCTGCATTTGCAAGTAGAATGTTTTTTAATCGGAACCTCTTTCTAGTGATGGTCTGGTCAAGATTTTTTCTTGTGGGGGTGGGGTGGGGGGATCGTCGGGTTGGCTGATGTCTATCTCTAGCAGTCGTTGGTGAGCAGCAGAGTACACCCCGGGCTGTTTACCAGTCTGTCATAGCTCCTCAGGAAATGTACTATGATATTACTGAGTCTTCATCTGATACCTGCATTTTTTTCGGAATACACTTGCATACTACATATCACAAGTTAAAATGATTTCCTTACATATGATTGACACCTCAGTCTACAGTCTACAGAAACTTAAGGTGCTTGAAATGACCAACTATTCTCTTCTAGGTAGACACAGTCTCTGCTGTGAGACACTCGTGCACAGCCAACTGAAAATGTGTGCAAAGGAAACCACAGCCTCTTTTCTACCAAAACCCCTTCGATTTAAAGCCCTGTTGTTTTTTTTTACCCACGTAAAAGGAATCCTGGGGATTTGTGTGCCTTCAGTTTCCATTGCTTAGAAAAGCCATGGACCATTTATTTAAATGTGCCTAATGACATATGGATGTTGTGAAGAAAACTGCAATACACCTTCAGTCCAATGGATGGCATTAATCCTCCAAAAGATTCCTTCCATCCATCCATTTTCTATACCCGCTTCTTCCGTACAGGGTCACGGGGGAGCCTATCTAGAGTGGTCTACGGGTGAGAGGCAGAGTACACCCTGAACAGGTCACCAGTCTATCGCAGGGCAACACAGAGACACATAGAACAAACAACCATACATGCACACACTCACACAGTACTTTAGGGCAATTGAGAGAGACCAATTAACCTAACAATCATGTTTTTGGACTGTGGGAGGAAGCCGGAGTACTCGGAGAGAACCCACGCATGCAGGGGAGAACATGCAAACTCCATGCAGAAAGACCAGGCCAGGATTGGAACACAGGACTTTCTTGCTGCAAGGCAACAGTTTTACCAACTGCACCACTGTACAGCCCCCCCTAAAAAGACTCTTAGGAAATAAATATTTTTTGTTTCAACTGATTAACATAGTAGATCACGAGCAGCTTTAGAGTTATACAGTAAATTAATTCCTTCCATTGTTTCTTAAATTGCACTGGATCCATAACCAGAAAAAGTTGAAATCACTATTTTACATTTAATATTTTACTAATCTGCATATAGCCAGAGTTGTTGTTTTACAATGGCATAATTCATTTACAATAACTACCAAAGACTGATTAACACACTTACTTTTCTTTTATCATCATCTAACAAACTAATTTCAGATATCAAAAGCACAAACAGGAAAATCTTTTTAGTAGAAATTTTATTTATTTGAATAAAAAACTGTTGACAATCAGTCCAGAAGTACTGGGAATTGATACATTGAATGTCTAATAATAGGCAAATATTTATATAAAGTAGAAGATGAATAGACAGTGGAGTAGATGATGGCAGGACACAAGGCTGAAGAAGATCACAGAGTTTTTGAGAAACTGCATACAAACCTGGACCAGTGGTCTCTCTGCAGGAGATCACATCTTGCTGCACATCCCATCCCCTTTAACAATCCCAATCTGAAAAGTCCTACTTCAGAGTATGACATTTTACCCATGAAAGGCTGGAGAAAGTGAAATTACCCAGGTAAATCTTTAGCAAAACGACCTCTGGGCTTTCAAAAGCCTGGGGGTTTTTAAAAGCCTAGGGCATTCTACACGCAATGGAAAAAGGGCTCATGCATAAAAAGCATAAAATGTACCTTGGCATAAAATGTATCTTGTAAAATAGCACATGAAAAACCCTCTCTGCCCATCCTTAATTTAAACCGCTTTTCAATTCTGATGCCCCAAACAATACTTACTGTGTAACACCTAGCTTTAAATAGCTTTAGCAACGGCTAGATTATCACGGGTCTATGGGTTTTGGCAATTATTAAAGCTATGTTTGTGATTAAATGCATTTACAATAAAACTAGAATCTAATTAGGTGCACTCAAACTTCTCGCTTCCTCAGCTTCACAGCTGCAGAGCGCTCTGATGACAAATCCTTTCTTGCTAGCAGGATTCCTTCATGGTTCAGGAGGCTGGTTAATACCATCCCAGATCATCTTCATAGTAAAATGCATTCTGTGATAAAATTATCATTTATCCATCCATTGTCTTTACCCTTGCAGGGTTGTTTAAGATAGTGCTAGGGTCGTAAACATATTGTTTTTAAACAATATGTTTAAAAAGCAAAGCTATTTGCTTGCAATAACCTATCACAGAAAAGTAAACATCAACATGCAATTGATGTTTAACAGTAACATCAGATAGCATACCCTGCAGAAGATTTTGAACCTCTTTATCGAGCTGTTTTGGCCATGAACCTTCGTAAGGGGAGGACGTAGCAGGGCTACAGCAGCTGAAAAACGCAGTGAAAATCTACAAGACCTGAAAATATTTATACCCGTCCAATTATTTTCAATCAACCAAGATTCTAATAAGAAATGAGACAGACATCTCTCAAAGCATAAAACCATGTAAAATAAGCATTAATTTTAAAAAAAACATTTTTTTGTATTTTATTGAAAAGTGGCGTGTTGACGATGTTCACATTTCTCAATAATCAATGTAATAATATTTATTGAAATTACAGTAATCAACAATTTTCTAGGTTTTCAATAGTAATTTTGACAACGTATTATTGTTCTTGAGCTCCAAGTCTTAGAAGTTGGAAAGTCAACTTGATGTCAACCTAATCTTTTGCTCCCTTTAGAGATTCTCTATCAGATTCAAGTCAGGACTCTGGCTGGGCCACTCTAATATTACTTCCAGTCATTAGAAACAAGATCACACAAGATTTAAATCGATCAGATGTATGAATAATTTGGTCCTTGACTGTTTTTTGGGGGGTGGGGGGGTTTAACGTGTCCTGTCCGGCAGAGTAGCACTGAGAATTGTTCTCTGAGTGCCAAGAAGAAGCCCAATAGAGTGGAGCGTTACGGCTTATGCTTTAATGCTCTACTTGATATTTACTGTATAAAAGAAACTTCTACACCTGCAGAAACATATATAATAACAGCATTGTTAACAAAAAGTGCAAGGCACCAATGAATGCAAGATGTATTTAGCGGTAACTGCAGCTCAGTGTAGAACATCTGTGTATCTGTTAACACCTGAATCTAAACACCTGTGGGTTTGAGTGTGAGCACGCTTGTGTATAAGGTTTCTCCATAAAAATATGCAATAGAGAGTGTGAGGAGCCACTGACCTGCCCCCTGGACCCGAGACAGACACGGAGGAGATCCAAGCCACAGCCATCCAAAGGCCCCCCAGAGCACAGAAACCTCAGGAGAACCACCACAGGGACTACCGCAACCCCAACTGAAAAGAGCAGGAGAGAGTCCCAGGGGAACCACCCAGCAGCCACACCGCAGAAGCCTCAGGGAGCTGCAGCGAAGAGCTCACAGACCCCCCCCGGCAGCCATCTATGCCAGAGCAGATCCAGCCATGAACCCAGAGACCCGAGATCCTGGGACACTTCATTCCCCAAGCAGAGGCCCGACATAGCCCAGGGGCACCGGCCCCAGCAAGCAGCCACCAGGAGTGAGCTGGCACACACCAAAGAGCCCAGCCCTGGACACCAAGAACCACAAGTACATCAGCAGGCAGAGACATCAGCCACTGGCAGGTAGTGTGGCGGGGAGAGAATAAGTTCCACATTTGATGGGGGGCCTAAACTGATCCAGGAGAGGGAGCAGCCCAAGACCCAACCTGACAGAAAAACAGGCACACACAGTCACAATCACACATTCCCACCCTCATGCATACACATAAAAACACTCACACCCATGCACCCAATGTAAAGACACACAACAATGGATGTCATACACTAACTCACACTCCCCATATATACTCCCAGGTCCAAGTGCCGACACCCCAGAGGGGCAACCAGCCCCTGGACCCAGAAGGTGGTCCCATTTCTTCTGGGGTGGAGACAGGCAGACTGCCCCGCATCCTGCCCCCTGCCACACTGCGTTCGCAACGGCTCGGCAAGGGCCCCGCGCAATGCCATCCCAGCCTCTGCCCACAGGCACAACACGGCAGACAACAATGAGCACCGTGCACACAATGGAACCCCCGATCCCACACCAAGACGCAAAAAACTCACCCGGCTAGAGGTCCATGGCCAGTGGCACCCACCCTGGTCTGGCAGCCTCCACCACACCCCCCGCAACCACACTAACATACCACAACACTGCTACTGCAATGACAGCCCAGGGAGAAATAATAACCAGCTCAGCTCCACCATCACCGCTCCGCCGATTCAAATGCCGGTGACCCCACATTCAAAAAGAGGACACAACTCCCCCCATCCCAAAAGATGCAACCCCTCCACGCCACCCTCCAGCCCACTGCCCCGATCCCCCTCTGGATACGACAGCCAGCGGAGCATCACTCTGCCAAGATCGCCCAACCATCCGGCCAACGCCAGGAGCCCCAGCCCGCCAGTCCATGAGAGAGAAATATGAGCCCGCCGGGTTGGCCAGGCAGGCCAACCGCTCCAGGCCGAGCGCAACCAACCAGCCACCTCAGTGCAGACACAAGACATGCTCCACCATTCTTAACTGTTGTTCTTCACCCCGGTGATGTTAGTCATTCACTCCATCCTTTTTTATAGCTGTCCGTTTGAAATTTGTTTCATTAGAGTTCCTCTGAAGTGTGTTGCTTCACTTTTCTGCTTAACCAGCAAAAACAAGCACAGCAAGAAACATCTGAGTATTGGTATGAAGAGGTCAGATCTTTGGTTTTCATGTCAGGTGGGGGAGTTCCAGTGCTTTGAAGAGGGATGTAATCCTGTTTCAGATTTGCATTCACAGCATTGTACCTTAAAATGATGACAAATATGACTCAATTTATAAAGTATATGATTTACCTGTTGCCGATTTTTCCAGTGCTGAAGGTAAGAAGTTCATAAACCCAACATCAAAGTAAAATTTCTCTTTTCAATTTAGGACAAACTAAAACACATGACATAAACACCTGATCAGTATGACCTTTGGGAAAATTTTCCAGAAATGGCCAGAGGTTGGCGGCTCAGAGAGGCTCCAAGAATGCAGGGATGATTTTTTCCTTTATTTCTGGGGAAGCACTGGACCATGCAATCTGTTCTTGAACACAGGAAGAAAACTCCCATTGGTACCATTAACCTGAGATGGATGTGTAATATTCTCTAGCATAATTTTGCCAGATGTTAGTGGGACAGAACCATCTGGGAAGCCATTTATAAAAGAGGCTCCACCTTAAAAATAATTTCAGGGCATGGAAGAAACCTTTCCACACACTCGGCTGGATTGTTTGTTTAGCCCTAATGATGGGTTTTGCTGTTGAAATAGAAGTTTGGTCCTTTAATCCAAACATTTGATCAAAAATTGTGACCAAATGTTAAAAAGGGAACATTATTCTATACAGTGTTGTCAGTGGATTTAGCTCACATTGAAGAACAAGAATCACTGAATCTAACATTAGCTTTTTACCTAAAAATAATCAGCATGAGCCATGCTAGTTGTGTTTATCATGAACACTTTTACAAGATAATTGGTCATGAGCCAATGTAGACAAGCAATATTTAATATACCATTGGCCTGTATAAGGTAGAAAGTTTGTATTCCTTTCTGATGCTAGGTTTGAACTTCAGCAAGTCATATTCAACATATCTGCTTGCCTGAATGCATATAACTACTGTCATGTGATTGTGTGATTTGGTTTTGTATAAACAAGTAATTGAACAGGTTTACCAAATACTGTAGCCAGTGACTGTAAATCATGACCAACCTTATTCCAAGTTATTTCCACACAGAAATAAAAAAGACCCTTCCTGAGTAAAGACACAATAAAAAAAAACCTATAGCTGCCAGTACAAAATGCTGATTCGACATAAGTTTCAGATTGCACGGAGCCTTACAAAATAAGATGTTTAGAGCCAATCATTATTCAGAGTATTTGTGTCTATTTTAGTACTAACATATTTTGCTGATCCTTTCCCTAATACAATTTTTTCTATGTTTTACATAGATTTTAAAATAGTTGTCATCAACATGGATAAGTTGGTCATTGAATCTGCTGCAAGTTTCACAGGCAACAAAGCACTATTCCAGGTTATTTTCAGTAGCAGGTCCATATGAGACACAAGCAATGACATCCGGTGCTGAGTCCTATTTTTTCTATTGTTTTATATTGTTACAGCACATGCTGACCTTGTAGAAGCAGATTTGAAGTTCAGGATGCAGACTACCACACTGAGATAGTAGATGTACTTCAGTGTACATATTAATTACCCTCCTGAGACAGTGTATATGCCAGTCTGTCTCTGTGTTTCCTTCAATCTATCATCAGCACTTATTCTGTTTAATCCTAACTACCCCATAAGCACAGTGCTATCTTTTTACTGCTGTTTTATGTGTCTCTTTGTTTTATGTGCTGATAGGCATAACGTGTGAACCTGAAGAGTATGACTTCGGATCCTGCTGGCGTCCATCCATTGACGCCTCTATGTCGCCTTGGTCTGAGGTCTGACTGGACGCTGACACAGGACTATCAGAGCTTGTCATCTCCTGGGATTTCTTTTCTTTCACAGACTTGACCTGACAGAGTGCTGGAATAAATGAAAGACATCTTTATCTCCTTTGCCATATCTCTTTTCTTTCTGTCATTCAATATAATGTATAATTATTTTTACAATAATATATGTTTTACTGTCAATATTTCTCTGGTCTTTTGGTTCTTTTTCAATTCACACTTTTACTCCAATGTAAATTAGAAACAGATCTGTAGTTTAAAATGTCAAATTAAAGAACACACTACTGGGATACGTTTTGTCTAAAATTATGCATATGAAAGTGGACAGTAAAATCTCCTCCCCTAGAGAAAGTGGGGGCAAGCAGCCAGCAGTAAAACCTTTACATTATTTGTAACCCTTGCTATATAACTAGTTGAAATAAGTTTGAAAGCTAACATTTCAATAATTCTTTGGTTGAATTTCCAAGATATTTCTTTTTAAATGCCATAGAATTAATTGTTTTGTTTTGATGTCCTTCCTATGACTTTTGTGCTGTGTGGCCATTTAGCAAAAATGAGTGTGTGTGTCTGTTTGGCTACAGAGTATCTCCAGAGTTCTGTCTACAGAGCACAATGTACGTCCTGTTTCCTGCATTGTCAAAACCATTGATAACCTGATATACCCTGGAGAGAGCTGTGGGGATGGTGATGGGGTGCATGGAAGAAAAACACCAAAAGAAAATAGATGAAATAGGACATAGAAAAAGTCATTGTTGAGGTTCAAGTAAGGAAATGTGTCAAGCTAATTAATGCCAGACCTGTAAAATAGAACCTGTCTGGTAACGTTGTGTAGGTTTAAACCTCAAAAGGTAACACATAAATTAGGGTTAGAAATTCAAGAACAGATCAAAAACGAACTCATTGTAGTTTATCAGAATGGAAATATTTACAAAGCTATTTGAAAAGCTTCAGTACTCCAGGAAACCACAATGAAGACCATATCTACAATTGGGGAAACATGAAACAATAGTGAATCTTCCTGGAATTGTTCAGCCTATCAAAAAAACTCAAACACGTATGGACTGCTGATCCAGGAGGTTACAAAAGAAGCCAAAACAACATCTAAAGTATTGCAAGCCTCACTTGCTGGAGAACAGTGTTCATACTATACTATACTGTAGAATTTATTTCAGACAATGATTTCAGACAATGACAAATAACAGTAAATAAATAAATCAATTTCAGAAATGCTTAAAACAAACGAACAAACAAATATCCAAATACCATACGAAGAAGTGTTTGGTAAACATTAAATTTAATTTAATTTCCAGTTCTAAATAAATTAAATTAACTTGAACATAAATACAAACTAGTAAAATAAACATTTTCCAATAAGTAAACTTGTCAGTATATTTAACCTGAGATCTGACATTGATTATTGATTAATATATTCATGATTTCTCAATAACAAAGAGAATGGTCAAAAATGGGATCTAAGGGAGAGTTCCAAAGTGCAAACCAATGCTGAGCAAAAAGAACAGTTACATATCTAGTAATCGGGTTAAGAGGGAAAAACATTCTGATGTTTGTAATAACATTAATAATATTAATAATAATAATTGCTGCACAGTGGCATAGTTGTTACCTTACAGCCAGAAGGCCCTGGGTTTGAATCCCAGCCTGGGGTCTTTCTGCATAGAGTTTGTATGTTTTCCCTATGTGTGCTTGGGTTCTCACCGGAAACTCCAGTTTGCTACCACAGTCCAAAACCATGACTGTTATGTTAATTGGTTACTGTAAATAGCTCTTAGGCGTGAGTGTGTGCGTGTGCATGGTTGTTTGTTTTGTGTGTTTCTGTGTTTTGTAATGGACCACCAACCAAGAAATTATAATATTTAAGCAGCAAGCAGCAATGGGTGACCCTCGCAGCTTAGCGCCGCTCAGCTCGGGAGACAGGCATTACCCTCTCCACGCCACCAACGAGCCCCCTGCTTAATTCCACACATCGCCACTAGGCAGCACTGTGAGCAACCTTTCATATGATCTTCACGATGGAAGCTGAAGTCACTTGGTTGTTAGTAGGTGGGCTAAAGTGATGTCATCAATTCACTGTGCCAACATGTTCAGCATTTGTCCACGATGATACATACCATATTTTAGGTGGATCCAATGATATATGAGAGAGGTAAAGCGTTGTTTCCTAGCAGGCGCCGTTGATCCAAAATCCATTGTAATACAATAAAGCTTTTTGGGTGATGACAAAGATCAATCATATTCAGTTTGGAAAAAAATCAGACCATGCATGTCTAAATTAGAGCCAAAGTAAGGCCATGGTGTGACGTCTGACTTCGCCACACCGCCACGAACCGCCAACCAGGCGGTACAGCACCAATTCCTTATCCAAATGAGAGCTGATTTCTTTATCTCTCAGACGCCAAAGCTTATTCATAGTAGAGTTTATTCAGTGAGCTAGTGTCCATTAGCTTAGCATCTAGCAGTCAAAGTCCGTCAGTGTAATGTGTCCCCCCCATGCCACTTCCGCTAGTTCACTGTTATCGACTCGCACACACATGTACACTGGTCAGTTGATGTTACACTTTTATATTCACACAGCTGTTTACTAAACAAGGAAGTGGGCAGCTTTTAAATGTTTTAAGAAGATCAGGGAGCCGTTTAAAGCCATACGCTTCCCCTGGCATTATTTTTCGAACTTCTTAAAGAAGATTCTGGACCCGACAAACCCTAGCCGCCTCTTTCAGGGAGGTAGCTTTTATATTGTGTGCGAGGGAAAGCTATCTTCCCTCGCATGCAACAAAGGAACTTCAAACCTACTTCCCTCAAGATTACAGTATATTTCAGAGGGTTGGACCTCCCCCTCCTGGACTCATCACCGTTGCAATCGGAACACTATTGCACACATCTTCTACTCTTATTCTGTTTTCTCAAAATATCACTAAAACCATTCTGAACCATTTCTCTGCTTCAGAAGGTACAAAAAATTTCAGGGCACTCAGAACCAACAACACAGCCAAAGCGTTCTTAGGAAAAAACAATGGAGATGTTAAAGAGGAATCTCCTCACCTTATAATGTGTTGTTGCAGGCTGTGATATCCAGTTCGTTTGTGGCCCCTAGCCAGAAGTGGAAAGCGCTTCCAGGGCAATATTTGTCTGAGCTACCGCACCCTGTTGGCGGTTAGACGCCTCGGAGCTCCTCCGGATCTTCCTCAGAAGCGTCACCACTGTTTACAACCACTTTCTCTTAAAAGGAATGATTCTCAAACTGTTCTATAGTTTTAACACTTTTATCCTAAATAAGGCAGAGGAATGGTTACAGAGATCAGCGCTGAGGCTCCTGTCCTTAATCCGTTCGGTGATCAAAGTGACAAAGCAGCCCTGAAGGAAGGTCACACATGTTTTTTATGTCTGGGACTCCCTTGCAAGGGATGAACACTTCCTCAGTGTTTATCAGTAGGCTATGTGTCAGCATTTGTCATGATTTGGTTTTAATTCGGACCACAGTGCAGAGGAAGAGTCACCAGGAGGCCGATGATTACAGGTAAGTTGCTTTATTGGCTCGCACTGACAATATTCTGACCAGGCCACAGACTTCTCAACATCAAGGCTTAATAACAACAAGAACAACAGAGGGAACAGCAGAAACATCAGGGTATAAATACAAACAGAGAGAACAGGGAGAACCAATGAACAGAGACTGAATAATCATGGGGAACAAGGAACAGGTGTGGGTCAGACTACTGAGAGACAGAGGGAATGAGACCAATTAACATTATAACACAAACAAAAGGTAAACAAAGTCTAAACCAGGTTTAAAATAAACAAAACACAAACTAATCCACACAGATCCTGACAGCATTCTGGTGTCTATCTAATAGAATGTTTAATAGCAGGTTTGAAGTTTCCTTGGGGGCGGCGTTGATCCAAATTCCAATGGAATCCAATAGAGATGTTAGGGGGTTGACAAATATCAACCATATTAACTTTGGAGTAAATCAGACCATGCATGTGTAATTTAGAGCCAAACGTAAGGCGATGTCGTTAAATCAAAATTCGCCATGCCACCACAGCCAAACCCTCTAAGTTGAAAGCTTTAGGAGGAGTTCACTCAGATTTGACATGTGATAACTTTTACTCCCCCAAGCCTTTAAGGCATACTGAAATGGTAAAAATTACCTTTTGACTCAAAATTGCTGACTTTCGTTGGTTTTAGAATATACCTTCCACTAACTTTTTTGCTTGATTTGGGGTGCTCTACCTGTGTACCAAATTTCAAATCTCTACATTAAGTTACAGGCCGCAGTTCCGCTGATTTTATTGCAACGTTTTCAAATTCCTTAACCTGTTAATACCTTAAATAAATCAAGTGTAGCTCCACAGTTATGAGGTCTACATGCAAACTTTTGGTACCTGTGTAAAGGTAAGACATAAAAAAATATGTTTCCAGTGGAACCACTATTGTAACTGTTACTATGTCTAATTTATTTGTGATTAAACAAAGAAAAAATAAACAGTTTTGAGCCTCGCCAAAGTTTTTTTTCTAAATGAACATTGCAAAACACTAAGGAAATCCTTTGGAATTCCTAGGAGAACCCCCAAGTTGCATTCATTCACATCTTCACTATAGCTGCAGCAAATTTGGACTGAATAAGTTGAAGCATATACGTTCCACAAACGTTTTAGAGGGCAATGTGCCAGGCAGAAATGGCAGTTAGGCAAAGGGTGCCAAAACTTTCCCAAATGTGTTTTTCACCTTATAAAAAGGAAATAAAAGGAAATCTGGTCAAATAAAAGTGCTGATTTCCATTGTAGGAGTCCTTCTGCATATGACATAGCCTTTGGTTATGACATTTACCCTGTGTGACATCAAAATGTAAAGTTGCAAACATAACTGTGTTATGATTCTGGACTGTTTGTCTGCACCGTCTCTGTCTCTGATCTCGTTTTGGCCCCTTGGATTTCATTCTGGTCATCCACCCTGTTTCTGCCTCCTGTCTACCACCCTCTGCCTAACCCTCAGATCCACCTGCCTGAATCTGCCTCCCCATGCATGGCATCGTTTCTGTGCCCTGACCACCGATTCAAGCCTCTCCCTCGGATCCTGTCGTCTGAATCAGTCTTCCCGGCTCTGACCCAGTTCCTGTCCCTCAACCACTGCACTCTGCCTGTACACTTGGTTTGTAAACCTTGGAGCAAGTGTGATGTTATCTTGCTGTCACCTAACCACTGCACTGAGGAGCTTACATACACCTTCCATATTCTTCCACAGATTCTGAAAAGGTTAGCGGCTTTATTTCTGAGCTTATATTTAATCTCAGCCACTAACCTGTCTGTCTGCCCTCAGAGGTTCTGTGCCTCCCGCTGATGTTTTCCTGCCGAACGTCACCCAGAACTTTAAATAAATCTTTTGAATCTTATCTGTTGTGTCCGGCTGAAATTTCTGGTCCTCAGAACTAACCATTACAAACTAAGCTATTTGTGCAAAACTAATTTGGGGAATTGTTTTTTTGAATATTTAAGCCTCCTCTTGCGATATATTTAAGAGAAAAAAAGTCTGTCAAAAATTCGGTGAGTTTTCATATATGTTTAGGCCTCCGAAAAGCCAATTAATTTGAATGGAGTGATTTACAATAGGCCTTAGTAGCGCTTTCGCTGCTCGGGCCTAATTAAAGCTGCAAACCACATTGGGCGGCCCTCGCAGCATAGCACCGCTTGGCGCTATGCTGCTGTGTAGCGACCATGGAACACTTACATCCCAGCTTGTAGATAGCCTCCATGTCATCTACAAGCCTGCGATCCCACACATTGCCATTACATGGTTATGTGAGCAAGCCTTCATATCACCTTCCATCATGCTGAGTTCTACTATGGCAAGAAGTGTTTCAAATTTGGACAAAATTTGTGTTGAGCAGTTCTCACAGAGGAAGCACACAAAATTTTGTACAAATCCGATGATGTATGTCGAAGATATAGTATTTGATAATAATAGTTTTCCCCCTTCTAGTGAATGAAATCATCATTTGAAAGCTCTTTGTACTTTGTTTATATTTGCATTTAAGGGGTCAGTTCCTTCTGTCTATGGACATAATGGACATAGCAAAGCGGTAAGCTGCAAATAACGCTAAAATGACAAATCTCTATAATTTAGACATGAACAGGACGTTATATGCTGGCATGGCTTGATATAACGTCCTTGATAGCTGTAGCATTGTGCCTTCTGCTTATGTTGGTGCTGTGTGCTCGCTTTTAGCTCCTTAAAGATATAACCATGCTGCGTGTTTTGAGTAGTTTTATTACATTAACAGTTTTGCATTGTTTTTGCTATTTTTGGCTTGCTCTATGGCGCTAGATAATTGTATCTCTGTTATCAAACTACAAAAATGACCGAACAGGTTAAAGTGGAACGCTCTTTGACCTGGACGGGGTGGGTGTAAAGTGCCTCAATAGAATTTAAAAAGACCGCACTAAAACAAGTTGCCCTCAGATCCACCTCAGAACAGGGGTAAAAGAGGGGCCTGTGAGGCTACAATAACAAGGAGTTCAGACCAAAGCATTACAGATCCACTTTATATAGACCACAACTGAATGATTTAATATATATATAAAAAATTATGAAATCAGTCTGTTTTAATTGTAAAAGGACCAAATCAAGCAAGAACTCCCAAAATGTTTTATTTCCCTAGAAGAAAATAAAATACCCACTCAGTTCCTTCACCAGAATTAAACAAAGACATTGGATTCTCTCTCGGTGGATCAGAGCATCTATCTCATGCAACCAGCTGCTGGACACAAAGCTGTTCGTTGTTCAATTCTTTTTAATTGGTGTCAAGTCTTCCTCATTTGCATATGCATGCAGAAGGACATCTTATTGGAGAAGAAGTGGGAATGGAAATGGGCTGAAAAGTAGCCGAGAGAGGGTGGAATGAATGAGCAAACAAGTGAATAACAGACGGGATGTGAGTAAGTGCTTCTAGAAAAATCAGTCTCTCTGGTTACCACGGCAACGAGAGGTGCAAGTTGGCTTTGCTCCCTGTGTAACCAATTATGTGTGTTTGTATGTGTATGTGTGTACTATCTAGGATTATTGATAATGAAATGAGAAAGCGGGTCCACGTGAGCTTGTAAATGTTTCCAGGGCGTTTGACTTATAATATGTTTGCATCTGTTACTTGTGCCAACCTGTCTACCGTCAGTCTGTTACTACCAAGGATTTCTGCTATTTAATGGTACACACAAGTGAACAAAGCCCAGCGATTTTGCACTGTCTGATGACACTTCACAAAATGCTGTGCAACAGGGGGCTTGAGAGCACAATCACAAGTGGCTCACTTGCAAGAGATACAATTCATTGTGTGAAATGTTTACTTTAGACATGGGGAGTTTTTTGTGTCTTGTGGGCAACTTCTGTGTCGTGTGTGTAAGAAATATTAAATAAAACAATTTTCTACCAGGCTTCAAAGTTCAACCATTTTTGGGTTTAAAATGAGTTTAATAAAACTCATTCAAATACAAAAGCTATCAGAAATATAAGCTAATTTTGCATTGAAGTTTAATTATGTTAATAATACATAACAAAAACTGAATTGAATTATGCAATTTCTAAAATAAAAAAGGGGTATTAAGAAATACAAATCACAATAAAACTAAATGACTTATTTTAAAATATGAACTGTCATGTTGCATCTAATTTATCTCAAAAGCTCATGTAATACCTTAACTACAACCCCAAATCCTTGATTAGTTAAAAAGGTTGAGCAATGGATGCAGGGCAGGAGCAGAGAGAAGAGAGAGAAGGAGGAAATTCAAACCATCTCTTCCTTTGATTTTGAAGGGCAATGTATGATTACTGGAGTGAACTCCAAGTGGGATGAACTCCAAGCCCTTACAAGGACCCAGTATGAGCATCAGCAATGCAGTATTATGTGTTTCACTCAGACATAGCTGCAGAATCTCTGCAAAGACTTCTGGCCATGCAAACAGACAGAGCTTTAGAGGAGCAGCAAACCCAAAGGAGGTGGATTAGCACTGTTTGTGAACTACAGATAGTGTAATCCAGGACATGTTCCTGTAAAGTATTGTTTTTGCAGTCCAGATATTGAACTGCTAGTAGTGAGTTTTCGTCCCTATTCATAAAATGAAGAACATTATGGAGAACTCTGAGCATCCTCTTCATGAGAGTGTCATACAACAACAGAGTGTCTTTAGTTAGAAGCTTCTTCAGATCTAATGTAAGACAGACCACCACAGGAGATCCTTCCTCCCCACAGCCATCGGCATCTACAACAGCTCTTTGAAGAAACCTGCATAACAATTAAATTACACAACTTAAACAAATCAAGTATAGCTCCACAGTTATATGGTCAACATGCAAACGTTTGGTACCTGTGTAAAGGTAAGTCATATTATAATATTTTTTTGTGGAACCACGATTGTAACTGTTACTGTGCCTGACTGATTTGTGATTAAAGAAAAAAAATTAAAAATGTTGTGCTTTGCCAAGAATTAAAACAGGTTATGTCTATCAACATCTTGACTATAACTGCAGCAAATTTGGACTGAATCAGCTGAAGTATATTTGTTCCACAAAGGTTTTAGTGGGCAATGTGCCAGGCGGAGCTGGGATTTCAGCATATTATAGCCAGATTTGCCATAACTGTGCCAAACTGTGTTTTACATCTCATAAAACGGAATCTGGTCAAATAAAAGTGCTGATTTCTATTGTAGGACTCCTGCGTATGACAACCTTTGTTCATGACATATGCCCTGTATATAATCAAAATGTATAACTGTGAACAGCATAAAATCAATATAGTGGAAAGAAATCTGACTAAATTGTATCCTTTTATCTCCAACTGGAGGAATTTTATTGAAAAAAAGAATTAGCAAATGAAAAATAATGAAAACAAATGTGAAACAAATTAGCAATGACAACTATATAAATAAATGTGCAAAAAACAACCACCAATAAAAACTATATAAACAAATGTGCAAGAACAATAAGCAAACAAAAAGTATATAAACAAACTTGATGGCCACAGGAATTTCTTGCCAATTGAAATTATCCTTTGCACATTCAAATTGGTATTATTAATTATGGTCCAGATGGTGCTTGCACTAAAAAACAGCTTCAACAGGGTCAGCGGTGATCATGATTTTGTGGTATCAAGTCTAGGTCCTGGAGAATGTCTCCGGGTAAATGTAGGAGCTTGTGCGTCAATGTCAGGCTCACATACAACGTGCCACTTGTCCTTGTTGTCATCACCAGGTGTAGAGGTAGCCTGATTGCCTACCTCGATAGTTGTTTACCTGTTTTTGTTGGCTTGGTTGAGCTGCTCCTTTTTCTTAAGACAGAAGCTACCTTGCGTTTCATGGGCCTTGAGGCACTACGTAGCTGACGGGCAGGTGGCTCATACTACTCATCTTCTTCGTTTTCTGCACCTTCATCACTGCAGAAACAGAAGGATATATGCTGAAGACAAAATGTATCTAAATGACACTGACTTATAGTAAGCTTAGGAACACAATGGTAACACTGTAATGACACATTATGTTTGTTTTGTAACCATAATAGTTTGCAAAATAGACTTCTCACCTTGAAGTAGAAGATAAAGCCTCAACCGAAGTAGTGGAAGCCTGGGTCCTTTCAGTGCCAGATGGTCCTGCCTCCTCCTGGCAGTAAAAACACATATTATAAATGTATTATTAAATTAATAAATATCCTACTGTACACTAAAAATAATAAAATAACATACAAAAGCACTGATGTAATTCAGTAACAGTAAAGTGGTTTTGGTAAAGTGTCAATAATACAACAGCTATATAACAGGCCTTGAAACAGTTCCGCAAACAGGCCTTGCAATCCTTTTGTTCTCATGGGGGGCTAATATAATCAATTGCAAATAAAAATACCAACACTCCACACAACAGTAGTTCCAAATGTGAAAAAAAGTAAAGCCTTGTTGAAATAGCTGACATTTAATGTAAAGTTGCTGGAAATAAAATGAAACACTATAACTTACTAGTTAACCGGGTCCCGAAGAAGATCCTCATCCTCATACACCTCAAAATCCATACTGTTGTCCGAAGAATCTTTTACTTCGAGGTCACTGCCCTGCAAAATTGTTTCTAAGGCTTCCAAAGTGTTTGTTTTACTCTGTCCAAAACAAGCAAGCTATGTGCGTAGCAGTGCATAAAACAAGACGTGTGTAAAGCAAAAGTTACTACCACTTTTATGACCTGACATGAATTATGTGACCAGAAAATGTCATACAAAAACGTGCCATACGTCCCCGCAAAGGTGGGATTTTCTAGTTTCCATTGGAACCAAAAAGGAGGGGGTGGGGAAACAGCGTATGCTTTCTGCAGCATTTTACGTGTAGACTCAGATATGCCTGAAGGATCCCTAAGCATCATCTTGTGTGTTTAAATTGCTGTAAATCTAAAAGTATTTGTGAAAACGTAATTTAGTGAATTGCTTTGTAAACATTAAAGCCTCCACTTGCGAGGGATTTAGGAAAATCAAATTTGGTGGTGTTTGACCGACTTATAGAGCCGACGACAAATTGGTGTCCCTCTGCTCTCCAGTCATTTTCTATACCGCTTCCTCCACAGTGGGTTGCGGGGAAGCTGGTGCCTATCTCCAGCAGTCTACGGGCGAGAGGCGGGGCACACCCTGGACAGGTCACCAGTCCATTGTAGCCTTCTTTAAGTGCTAAAGAAAGATTGCAACAGTATAGTCACAATCTAGAAACTCTAATGTGAATGTTAGGCTGGAACTTATATAAACTCCCACCCTTGTTAAAGTTGAAAATTTCACATCAAAGAACAAACATCTTCTTCAGCATTATAGACCATCAAAAAGTGACATGAAAACATTACCAAACAATGAAACAAACAAAAAAAAAAACAGTCACACCATAATTCTCTCCTGATTTTAAAAAATAAGCTTTGTTTCCTGGAAATAAGGTATTACTGCATTGTTTATTCTGACAGAAATGAGCAAGGTAATCAAATGCCATCCAGAGAAAATCAGAGGCCATCCTTGGCAATTCAAGATCTTCTAGCTGTGCCGAGTGTTATGATTCTGGCACGTCTGCTCTACCTTGTCTCCCTGGCTGCAATCAGCAGATTAGATGCACCTGGTGGCTGCTGCAGTGTAGTGCAATCTGTGGAATGCCAAGCACCTGTGTCTTCCCTGATATATACTGACTCTGACAAGCAGACGTGCCAGATTTTTGAAAGCCATTCGTGTGAGTAGATATCCAGCGTTCCTTCCTGTCTGATCATTGTTCTTGACCTTGCCTTGCTTTTTGGATTTATGCCTCTGCCTGCTCCCTGTCAGACTATTTGGATTTTGGTTGTCGACCTTGTTTCCAGCATCTGGTTTATGCCTCTGCTTGCCCCTTGCCTGACGCCTCTTGTTCCGATCGTTGACCCTGTTTCTGTCCTTGGATTATTGAACCAGCCTAGCCCTCGGATTATTCAGCCTGGAGTCACTTCTTACCTGTGCTGTGGAGATCACCGCCTGCCGCCCACTGAGGTTTCCCCTCTGGGTTTCAAGTTCCATTCAAGACAAAAGCAGGTTAGTGGCTTTTCTGATTCCTGCAAAATCTGGACAGACTACAAGTCACTAATCCCTCTTTC
Organism: Girardinichthys multiradiatus; assembly: GCF_021462225.1. Taxonomy (NCBI): domain Eukaryota; kingdom Metazoa; phylum Chordata; class Actinopteri; order Cyprinodontiformes; family Goodeidae; genus Girardinichthys; species Girardinichthys multiradiatus. The sequence goes on from NC_061805.1 coordinate 28,795,937, forward strand.
TGCCTCAGTGATACCTGGAAGCTGTGAAGAGTGTTACCTGTGTGACGTTTTCCTGTGGCTAAATAAACCTTTTAAACTTTCAGTACTGTGTCCGGCTGAATCTTGGGTCTGCCTTTTTCTGATTCATAGCACCGAGTACTATATCCAACATAGCTCTCACACATATAAAACCATGGCTAATGCTAATTGTGCTCAGTGACACGTTATACCAATAATCTGTCTGTTGTCAGATAGATCCTATAGCTACTCTCTGAAGGCCTTGCAATTTTTCTGTTTATTTTGTATTCTTTTGTTTACTTTCCAAGATGTTTTGACAAGATGTTAAAATGTCTTACTCCACATGTAATGGACATCCTAACTCATCCTAACTTGCTTGAAAATGGCAACCATTACTTTGGTTGGTATTTTTAACAGTATTTTACAGTTTGATGCTGTGCAGAATGGTGATGGCTCAAATTGCACTTAATTGCTACTATTATCTCTATCATCTATTTTTCAACAGTAATATTAATCTGTTACAAAATTTTAAGATAAAGGGTCAACTGAGATTTTGTAACTACATCCACATACATGCATGGTAAAAAGAAAGTACACTCTTAAATGTGAGTTCTGATGGGTGGAACAGTTGTGCAAGGTTTAAACGCACAACCTATATACAGAGGCTTTAGTCCTTGGCAGAGCTGTCATGGGATCGACTACCGGCAGAGGTGACCTTTGCTGCGTGTCTTCTCCCTCTTTTCACTCCGTTTCTGTCATCTTACCATCTAAAAATTGAGAAAAATAAAGGCCACTAGGGCTGTAAAAAATATTTAATTTTGATACTTGTTTTACACTTTGCCCTTACTCTTATTTATTAAATAATGACCTAAGGAAATCTGTGCTTTGGTGTTTTAAACACTTGAGTTAGATTTAAATACTAAATAAATTTTTATGTTGAAATACAGGACATGAGACAGGTGGTACTTTCTTTTTACATTAATTTAAAAAACGTACAGTATAAACAGAACAAAATATATTGCCATGTGTTTTTACTAGGTCTGTGTTGCATGTTAACATTTTATTATTAGAATGCATTTTTTTTTATAGAATTTCACATTAAGTTTTTGTTTATGAATGCTAAAAGTGGTGGTTGTCATTTCATAATTTCATACTTTTGCGGTTTTGTTGTGTTTGTACAACCCTTTGTATGAAATGGAGTCATCTGGGGGCACTGGTGGCTCAGTTGGTAGAGCACGCACACCATGAAAAGAGGCTATAGTCCTCTATGTGGTTGTCCTGTGTTTGATTCTTGGTCTCAGGCCATTTGCTACATGTCTTTCCTTTCTCTCTCCACCCTCTTTCCTGTCTGATTACTGTACAATAAAGGCCACTAGAGCCTACATGCTGCTGCATGTTACGTACCAGCCACCTGTCAGTTAATACCAGCATAAGGGAGATTTAATAGAGATTTTGATTACTTATTTCTGTAAGAAAAAATGGAAATTTTTTGTTTGAGGGCACAAAAATGCTGAAGGTTGCATCAGACAGGATGGTCACAGTTGAGTGTTAAATGGGGGTAGGAATTGGTGAAGGGGTAAACTGACATAGAGCCTGCTGAACCCCTCCATCAGGTGTTAGAAATAAAAGTAAAACTGTAGAAGGTGTCTGGCTAAAATAGACTTTCAAGATGTTTGGTGGAACAATTTTAACCATTTTTCAAAGTGTTTATTTTCCCCATTATCTGCAGCGACTGCACATTGAAGATTTTTGCTGCTGAATTACAATACTTAACCCACACACATACAGCTACCCTTCCTGTGTGCTCTGACATGACACGCAGCCTGTGCACACAGGTCTTTGTCGGCCGTTCTTTGTGAACTTGCACCTTTTCAGGGAGTCATTCTCTCCCTCTGTGGGACCACCAGTGAGTTAGAGAAGTTGCCAAGTCAGACTCTGGCACTAATTGGCTACACTATTAGACGCCCACAGAGCCACACTTTGACTACAGAAATGAGCTCATCAGTGTGAGGACAGAGATTGGGCAAAGTGCCTGCAAGAACGCATGAGACACAGAGGAAGAGGGAGAGGGATTCCTAATTAGTGGTCTCTGCTGGACATGAGAAACCTGCAGAAGCACTACAAACCCCTCCACCCCTGCAGGACTCATACATTCACATACATGCACAATATCCCCCTCTTTGACCAGTTCTCTTAATTGGTTGGATTGTGTTGGTGTTTGTGGCAGTGGCTGGAGGAAAGAGGACTGTCCTTTGTGTAATGCTCTTGAGAAACTGCGATTGACAGCTGGGACAGGAAGTTAGGGCGTGGGGCTTAAAGGAAAAAGGAGCTTTTCTCTCTGTGCTGCCTTTCCCAGATTAGCATGCCTCTCCACTTCTCCAAATTCCTCTTGTCCTCCTCTATGCTTTCACTCTCGCTTTCTCCGTTCTCTGTGTCTTCCTGTCCACTTATATCCATTTACATTGAGCATCACTTAGAGCTTATTTTCAGGACATTTGCACGGGCATTTTGTCACCCCCTCTTTGCCCTTGTCATTTCCTGAGAAAAAAAAGATTATGTTACTTGGTGCACTTAAGCAGCGGAGGTACACATCTGAACAAATGCTCGTACAACTGTGCCAATGAAATAGAGTGATTGAGTATCTACTTATGTTCTATTAGCTGACAACAGTGCCATGGAGGCCCAACAGTGCTGCATATATCCAGGAAGTTTAAAGGTTGATTGGTTTTAATACCAATGATGCCTAATTGAAAATCCCCTTTAAAAGTAACAGTTAAATTTACAAGGGGATTGAAAAATGTTGAGAACATTTTAAAGAACATGCATATTTTAGAGTCACAAAGCCTATAAATATTGTAAATATGAAAGAAATAATTACCAGCTCTTCAACAGTTTTTAAAAGCAGATAAGTAATTGTAAAATCACTTTTTGAAATAAAAAAGAAACGTTGAGAACAGGAAGCTGTTACCACATATGAAGGATGTGTGTCAAATGAACTATTACATGGACACAGACACAGTTTTCTTGATTAAAAACATTCAGTTTTAAAAGAAAATATTTTGCATGAACACATGGCAGCAGTTGTTTTGAGCATAAAGTTACAGGGAGGAAAATGCTTTCTTTTTACAATGGTTTTTACCTTTTATGCATCCTCTGTCAGTAAAAAACAGCTGCTGATGTCCAAAGATCGCCTTAAATCAGTAACTGTTATTGCTAAGCTTGACCCGACTACTTGGCTTAGGGAGTGTTTTACTGCAGCTAAAGTCTCATTGTACAGGTCCTTCTCAAAATATTAGCATATTGTGATAAAGTTCATTATTTTCCATAATGTCATGATGAAAATTTAACATTCATATATGATTCATTGCACACTAACTGAAATATTTCAGGTCTTTTATTGTCTTAATACGGATGATTTTGGCATACAGCTCATGAAAACCCAAAATTCCTATCTCACAAAATTAGCATATCATTAAAAGGATCTCTAAACGAGCTATGAACCTAATCATCTGAATCAACGAGTTAACTCTAAACACCTGCAAAAGATTCCTGAGGCCTTTAAAACTCCCAGCCTGGTTCATCACTCAAAACCCCAATCATGGGTAAGATTGCCGACCTGACTGCTGTCCAGAAGGCCACTATTGACACCCTCAAGCAAGAGGGTAAGACACAGAAAGAAATTTCTGTACGAATAGGCTGTTCCCAGAGTGCTGTATCAAGGCACCTCAGTGGGAAGTCTGTGGGAAGGAAAAAGTGTGGCAGAAAACGCTGCACAACGAGAAGAGGTGACCGGACCCTGAGGAAGATTGTGGAGAAGGGCCGATTCCAGACCTTGGGGAACCTGCGGAAGCAGTGGACTGAGTCTGGAGTAGAAACATCCAGAGCCACCGTGCACAGGCGTGTGCAGGAAATGGGCTACAGGTGCCGCATTCCCCAGGTCAAGCCACTTTTGAACCAGAAACAGCGGCAGAAGCGCCTGACCTGGGCTACAGAGAAGCAGCACTGGACTGTTGCTCAGTGGTCCAAAGTACTTTTTTCGGATTAAAGCAAATTCTGCATGTCATTCGGAAATCAAGGTGCCAGAGTCTGGAGGAAGACTGGGGAGAAGGAAATGCCAAAATGCCAGAAGTCCAGTGTCAAGTACCCACAGTCAGTGATGGTCTGGGGTGCTGTGTCAGCTGCTGGTGTTGGTCCACTGTGTTTTATCAAGGGCAGGGTCAATGCAGCTAGCTATCAGGAGATTTTGGAGCACTTTATGCTTCCATCTGCTGAAAAGCTTTATGGAGATGAAGATTTCATTTTTCAGCACGACCTGGCACCTGTTCACAGTGCCAAAACCACTGGTAAATGGTTTACTGACCATGGTATCACTGTGCTCAATTGGCCTGCCAACCCTCCTGACCTGAACCCCATAGAGAATCTGTGGGATATTGTGAAGAGAACGTTGAGAGACTCAAGACCCAACACTCTGGATGAGCTAAAGGCCGCTATCGAAGCATCCTGGACCTCCATAAGACCTCAGCAGTGCCACAGGCTGATTGCCTCCATGCCACTCCGCATTGAAGTAGTCATTTCTGCCAAAGGATTCCTGACCAAGTATTGAGTGCATAACTGTACATGATTATTTGAAGGTTGACGTTTTTTGTATTAAAAACACTTTTCTTTCGGATTAAATATGCTAATTTTGTGAGATAGGAATTTTGGGTTTTCACGAGCTGTATGCCACAATCATCCGTATTAAGACAATAAAAGACCTGAAATATTTCAGTTAGTGTGCAATGAATCTAAAATATATGAATGTTAAATTTTCATCATTACATTATGGAAAATAATGAACTTTATCACAATATGCTAATATTTTGAGAAGGACCTGTATATCAGTATTTTAAATTCTCTTCCATCCAGCAAAAAATTTGAATATTGTGAAAAAGTCCAATATCTTTTGTCCATACTTTCAGAAAGTGAACTGATATATTGATTCATCATGCATAGAGTGAAACATTTCAAGTGAACTTTCTTGTGATTTTGATGATTATGGCTTACAGATAATGAAAATCCTTAAATAATTTACTTAGAAAATTAGAATATTGTGAAAAAGTTAAATATTGGAAACTCATCGTGTCACACTGTAATCAGCCAATTAACTCAAAACACCTGCAATGGTTTCCCGACCCATTAAATGGTCGGTAAGTCTGGGTCAGTAGGCTACACAATCGTGGGGAATACTGCTGACTTGACAGCTGTCCAGAAGACAGTCATTGATACCTTCACCAAGGAGGATGAACCTCAAAAGCTCATTGCTAAAGAAGCTGCTTGTTCAACGAGTGCTGTATCCCAGCATTTTCATGTAAATTGAGTGGACAGAAAAAGTGTGGTAGGAAAAGCTGCACCAGCAACAGGAATAACCGCAGCCTGGAGAGTATTGTCAAACGAAATGCATTCAGACTGAGGCTGGAGTCGGCACATCAAAAGCCACATTTGAATCCTGCACATGTTATATTTTTTATGCCAAGCCACTCCTGAACTGAGACATCTTTTACCTGGACTAACAAGAAAAAGAACTGGACTGTTGCTCAGTGGTCTAAAGTTGTCTTTTCAGATGAAAGTAAACTTTGTACTTTATTTGGGAAGGGTCAGTGATGATTTGCGGTGCCATGCCACCTGCTGGTGTTGGTCCACTGTGATTTCTGAAGTTCTCTGTCAACACAGCCATCTGGACATTCTAGAGCACTTCATGTTTTCCTCTGCTGACAAGCTTCATGGAGATCCTGATGCAATTTCCAGTAGGACTTAGCCACTACCCACACTGCAAAAAGTACCAAAGTACCAGTACCTGGTTTGTTCGGACTGACCTGAAACCCGTAGAGAATTTATGAAATATTTTCAAGAGAAACATGAGAGAAATCAGAGCCAGCAATGAAGACAAGCTGCAAGACATCTACCAAGAAATTTTTGAGCACTTCATGCTTCTGTCTGCTGATAAGCTTTATGGCAATGCTGATTTCATTTTCCAGCAGGACTTGGCACCTGCTGACACTTTCAAAGGTACCAAAAGCTGGTCAATGACCATGGTGTTACTGTTGATTGGTCAGCAAACTGGCCTGACCTGAACCCCATAGATAATCTATGGGATGTTGTCAAGAGGAAGATGAGGGAAACTAGACACAAGAATAAATGACCTGAAGACCACTATGAAAGCAAGATGGGCTTCCGACACACCTCAGGAGAACCACAGGCTGTTTGTCTCCATGCCTCACCATAACGATGCAGTAAACCAGGATTCTAGGGTTCATGGTCTAATGTTCCAGCAGGGTCCATGCATTTATCTTTAGTCAAATTGATTATTGTAACAGTGTCTTTACAGGTCTGCCTAAAAAGTCAATCAGACAGCTGCAGCTGATCAGGAACACTGCTGCTCGCATCCTCACTAAAACTTGGAAAGTAGAGCATATCACACTGGTTCCAAAGTACTTACACTGGTTCCCTGTATCTCAGAAAATAGATTTTAAAATTCTTCTGTTTATAAGTCACTGAATGGCGCAGCACCAAAATTCATTGAAGATTTGTTGTCATATCATTCTGGTTCAAATCTACTCTGCATCCCCATGTTGTGATTATGAATATGAATATATTATTTAATATTTTATATTAATACTTTAATATTTTGTTAAATAATATTTCAGTCTGTGAATACCAGCCCAATAAGGCGGTGGTATTAGGACAAAATGGAAAGGGATGAGCCAAGCTCTGACATTAGTGAACAGCAAAACTCTGCACACACGGAATGAATTCACACAATTTCTTAAAATACAAGAATCTATTAACAAAAATAAGTAAACTCAAAGTCAAACATATTTCAATCAACAAACTCTTTACTATGCTAAAACAATCCAACTAACTACCAAGCAGAATGAAAGAATAAGGAAAACTAATGGGCTATGTACAATATAAACAAGTTGATCAAAGATGGTTGAAACCATGACCGAAACAGTGATGCAACATTATCATGCAATGTTATTTATGTTTGAGAACCAAGGATTATCTTGAAGAATCTGGAAGTGAAGTCAAGTTAGTCTTGGAACTAACTTAGGCAATAATTGGCATACCTTTAGACAACAATTCACAATGCAAGATCAGATAAAATAATATTTTAATAAAATAATATTTTAAAGAATGATTTGCTGAATAAAACCAACATTCTGGATGACTAATTCTCAACGGTGTTTAATTAGCTGCCTTTATTTATTAAAATAATATTTAAAGAAATATTATTTTGAATAAGAACCAAATCTTTGAGAAATTGGCTTAATTGTGTTACTTAGTTATCAGGTTTAATAAAATAATATTTAGGGAAATATTATTTTACTAGATTGAAACTAACAACCCTTTTGGGTAAATGATCTTTAGTAGGCAAGCATGTGTTCTTAGCTGTTAGCGGTTGGAGCTAACAAAAGAAGCTGATAGCTTATCAGAATCAAACACACACCTTTAATATACCATTAATAAAAGGGTTAAAAGGCATAAGCGCGGACGGCGCGTTATGGCTGATCTGTGTTTAAAATCACCCTTTAAATAAAGTTTGTCGTAACTTAAAAAAAAATACAAACACAGAACACAAACTGAGCACATGTGCTGAACAGATAATCTGCTAGCACTAAGATGGCTGAGTTTTCACCAAAAACAAAAACAAACGTTATAAAAGGAAAGTTGTTTAGATTATTTCACTCTAAACTACTTCTCTCTGCCCAAAACACAACCTCTTACGTGAACCGTGCTGAGGAAAAGTTGTCTGGGACGACGAAGTTGAAGAAAGCATCCACAGTGAACAAAGGGTTAGCTGCAGCTAACCTCCGTGGCTGTGGGGGGGGGGGCTCACTCTGCCGGCCGGCCAAACTGCACGTTACTGCTGTAGCCACGGTGATGCAGTCCCTTTGTCCTTCCTTGAGAACGGGAAAACTGCTCCACTCGGCATTGTAGAGACAGGGTCTCTGCTGGGAACTCTCTGGAACCCAGTTTGCTTCTGTAGACCTAGGAGAGAAAGTCATGCCATGCTTGTACCTTAATTACCGCCGTTCATGATTGAATACCGGATGCACAAGCAATTCATTTCTACTTAGGTTAGTGCATGATTGCGTGATCGTATGAAGAGTTATGTCTGTTTGCCAGAAAAGAGACATTAGCGAGCTGTGTCTCTCTGTCCAGTTCTGCTGGGGACCTGTGTGGAAGAGGTCTGTTTGTTGCAAAGGTGGGGTTTTTATTTGAACAGTGACGTCAGGGGAAGTCCGCAGTTACCCCGTTTCTGGCTGTGCTGGAAGTAGGTTGATGCAATATATTTTGAAAATTCCAGAAAAGTTCTTACTGGCCCATCATATAGTACCCATGGCTGGGGTTCCAACACCCAGAACCAGAACCAAACGTTAAATTATGTTTGTCGAGTACATTATTTTGTACTTGACTAACATAATTTAATCCTTATCTCTTTTGTCTTAAATCTACCTATGGGTATCAATACTCTCCTTAATGTTGACTATTCTGGTAACAGTTTGAGAAGGACATACTGAAGTAGAAATTATATCATTAATCAAAATAAATGTTTGATCACAAGTGGTGACTTGCAGGTAGACTGATGCCAGTGTGTCAGCTCTCCAAGCTACTCCTCTCAACATTTTTCCTACCTTCCTCCTCCTCACTGGATACATCTACATATAAATGTTGGTCCGTTCGTTCGTTCGTTCGTTCGTTATCTTCCGCTTATCCGGGACCGGGTCGCAGGGGCAGCAGACTCAGCAGAGACGCCCAGACGTCCCTCTCCCCAGACACCTCCTCCAGCTCCTCCGGGGGGAGCCCAAGGCGTTCCCAGGCCAGCCGAAAGACATAGTCCCTCCAGCGTGTCCTGGGCCGTCCCCTGTGCCTCCTTCCGGTGGGACATGCCTGGAACACCTCCCGAGGAAGGCGTCCAGGAGGCATCCGGTATAGATGCCCGAGCCACCTCAACTGGCTCCTCTCGATGTGGAGGAGTAGCGGCTCTACTCCGAGCCCCTCCTGGATGGCCGAGCTCCTCACCCTATCTCTAAGGAAGTGCCCGGCCACCCTACGGAGGAAGCTCATTTCCGCCGCTTGTATCCGGGATCTCGTTCTTTCGGTCATGACCCAAAGTTCATGGCCATAGGTGAGGGTAGGAACGTAGACCGACCGGTAAATCGAGAGCTTTGCTTTTTGACTCTCTCTTCACCACAACGGACCGGCACAGCGCCCCCATTAATGTGGTAGCCGCACCGATCCGTCTGTCGATCTCCCGCTCCATTCTTCCCTCACTCGTGAACAAGACCCCGAGATACTTAAACTCCTCCACTTGAGGCAGGAACTCTCCTCCAACCTGAAGAGGACAAGCCACCCTTTTCCGGTCGAGAACCATGGCCTCGGACTTGGAGGAGCTGATTTTCATCCCAGCCGCTTCACAGTCGGCTGCGAACCACCCCAGTGCATGCTGTAGGTCTTGGCTAGAGGGGGCCAGCAGGACCACGTCATCTGTAAAAAGAAGAGACGAAATCCACTGGTCCCCAAACCAGACCCCCTCCGGCCCTTGGCTGTGCCTAGAAATCTTGTCCATAAAAGTTATGAACAGGACCGGTGACAAAGGGCAACCCTGCCGGAGTCCAACATGCACCGGGAACAGGTCCGATTTAGTGCCGGCAATGCGAACCAAACTCCTGCTCCGCTTGTACAGAGATCAGATGGCCCCTAGTAAAGGGCCCCCGATTCCATACTCTGGGAGCACCCCCCACAGGGCATCACGAGGGACACAGTCGAATGCTTTCTCCAGGTCCACAAAACACATGTGGACCGGTTGGGCAAACTCCCATGAACCCTCGAGTACCCTGTAGAGGGTATAGAGCTGGTCCAGTGTTTCACGGCTGGGACGAAAACCACACTGCTCCTCCTGAAGCTGGGGTTCGACTATCGGCCGGACTCTCCTCTCCAATACCCTGGCGTAGGCCTTACCAGGGAGGCTGAGGAGTGTGATCCCCCTGTAGTTGGAACACACCCTCCGGTCACCCTTCTTATGTAGGGGGACCACCACCCCAGTCTGCCAATCCAAAGGCACTGTCCCCGTCCGCCACGCAATGTTGAAGAGGCGTGTCAACCATGACAACCCCACAACATCCAAAGACTTGAGGTACTCAGGGTGGATCTCATCCAACCCCGAAGCCCTGCCACCGCGGAACTTTTTAACCACCTCGGTGATGAAAGAGTCCAACCCCGAGTTCCCAGCCTCTGTTTCCACCAGGGAATGAGTGATGGCAGGATTGGGGAGATCCTCAAAGTATTCCTTCCACCGGCCGATAATGTCCCCAGTCGAGGTCAGCAGCTCCCCACCCCCACTGTAAACAGTGTTGGCGAAGCACTGCTTCCCCCTCCTGAGGCGCCGGACGGTTTGCCAGAATCGCTTCGGGGCCAACCGGTAGTCCTTCTCCATGGTCTCACCGAACTCCTCCCAGGTCCGAGTTTTTGCCTCTGCCACCGCCCGGGCCGCGGCACGCTTGGCCCCACGGTATCCGTCAGCCACCTCAGGAGTCCCACAAGCCAACCACAGCTGATAGGACTCCTTCTTCAGCTTGACAGCGTCCCTTACTGCCGGTGTCCACCACCGGGTTCGGGGATTGCCGCCGCGACAGGCACCGCAGACCTTACGGCCACAGCTACGGGCAGCAGCATTGACAATAGATGCGGAGAACATGGTCCATCCGGACTCTATGTCTCCAACATCCCTCGGAATCTGGTCTAAGCTCTCCCGGAGGTGAGAGTTGAATACATCCCTGGCCAAGGGGTCCGCCAGACGTTCCCAGCATACCCTCACTATGCGCTTGGGCCTGACAAGTCTGTCCGGCTTTCTCCTCCCCCAGCGGATCCAACTCACCACCAGGTGGTGATCAGTGGACAGCTCAGCCCCTCTCTTCACCCGAGTGTCCAAAACATGCGGCCGAAGGTCTGATGATACAACAACAAAGTCGATCATTGACCTCCTGCCTAGGGTATCCTGGTGCCAAGTGCACTGATGGACACCCTTATGTTTGAACATGGTGTTCATTATGTACAATCCGTGACTAGCACAGAAGTCTGTTGGGACCATACAGCCATGGGTTTCAACACTAAAACTCCGGTACATACTTTCCTGGAACTTTTCAAAATAAAGTGCATTAACCTTCTTCCAGCACAGCCAGGAAAGGGGGTAACTGCAGACTTCCTGTGGCGCCATTATCCAAATAAAAGCCCCACCTTTCCACAAGTCTTTCTCTTCCATACGGCCTTCCAGAGGGACCGGTCAGGAGAGAAACACAGCGCGCTGATGTCTTTTGCTGGCAAAAAGACATAAATTCAACTGGATCCAAGGAAGCCATACGATCACCGATCATATGCAAAGTTAAGTAGAATGAAATACTGTCTGTGTATCCAGTATTTTCATTCATGAACGGGGAAATTAAGGTGTAAGAGTTGCTTACATTTTCTCTTCGAGGCCCCACAGAAGCAAACGGTGTTCGAGAGAAGCCCCGGTGGAGAAGCTGTTTCGACAAGCCGAGTCTGGAGGAAAGACTACGGCCCGCAACCGTGTTTACGGTAACGAACAGCTGGTCACCTTCTGATCGGAAGAAACTGAGGAAGTTAGCGGGAAGCTAACTCTTTGTTCACGACGGATATCTTCTTCAAACTTCGCCCTTGGACAACATTCCCTCAAAAGTTTCAGAGGTTGGGTTTGGGCAGATTAACAGATTAACAGTTAGGATTAAATGATCTAAACGTTTTCATGTTATGAAGTTTGTTTTGTGGAACTCGGCTATCTTGGTGCTAGCATGCTACCTGTAGCACCCAGGCCGGTTTGTGTTCTTTGTATATTTTAAAGCTAAGATAAACTTTATTAAAAGGGTGGTTCTAACCAGAACATTGCTCAGAACGCGCCGTCCGCGCTTATGCATTTTAACCCTGGTATTTTAAAGGTATGTGTTGATTCTGGCGCTAAGCTATCTTCTAGCTTAGCACTTTAGCTAGCTTCTTTGTTAGCCCAACGGCCAGCCGGTAAGAACACGTGTGCTAGCATTAAGGCTAGTCAACAGAAAGGTTGTTAGTTTTCAAGCTAGTGAATAATAGTCCCTGAACATCATTTGCTAGAGTTGATAACTAAGTAAACACCATTAAGCCCCATTTCTCCAGAAAGATTTGGCTCTTTTCCAAAATACTCAATAATATTTCTTCAAATATTATTTTAATAAATAAAGGCAGTTAATTAGACACCGTTGAGAATTAGTCATCCAGGAGGTTGGTTTTATTCAGCAGATCATTATTTAAAACATTATTTTATTAAAATAATATTTAATCTGATCTTGCATTGTGAATGGTTGTCTAAATGTTGCTGATTATTTTCTAAGTTAGTTCCAAAACTAACTTAACTTCACTTCCAGATTCTTCAAGATAATCCTTGGTTCTCAAACATAAACATTGCATGGTAATGTTGCATCACTCTTTTGGTCATGATTTCTAATCAGCTTTAATCAACTTGTTTATATTGTACATAGCCCATTAGTCTTCATTATTCTTTAATTCTGCTTGGTAGTTTAGTTGGATTGTTTTAGCATAGTAAAGAGTTTGTTGATTGAAATATGTTTGACTTTGAGTCGACTTATTTTTGTTAATACATTTTTGTATTTTAAGAAATTGTGTGAATTCATTCCATATGTGTGCAGAGTTTATGCTGTTCAATAATGCCAGAGCTTGTCTCACACCTTTCTATTCTGTCCTAATACCATCGCCTTAATGGGGCTGGTATTCACAGGACAATCCTTAACAGACCGGAATATTATTTGGGAAAATATTAAAATATTAATATTAAAATATTAATATTAAATATTAAATAATATTCTCAGATTCATATTTCCAATAAGTCCAATAACAAAACACCGCTCGGATTCAGATCGGGGAGGCCATTCCTCCCGATCACGCCTCTCCAGGTGTCACTGCCGTTTCCCACATGGGCGTTGAAGTCCCCCAGCAGAATAATGGAGTCCCCAGGAGGGGCACTATCCAGCACCCCCGACAGGGACGCCAAGAAGGCCGGGTACTCTGCACTACCACTCGGCCCGTAGGCTGAAATGATAGTCAGAGACCTGTCCCCAACCCGAAGGCGCAGGGATGCGACCCTCTCATCCACTGGGGTAAACTCCAACACGAGATGGCTGAGCTGGGGGGTGACAAGCAAACCCACCCCAGCCCGCCGCCTCTCCCCGTGGGCCACTCCAGAGTAGAAGAGAGTCCAGCCCCTCTCGAGGAGATGGGTTCCAGAGCCCACCCTATGCGTGGAGGCGAGCCCGACTATTTCTAGTCGATATCTCTCGACCTCCCGCACAAGCTCAGGCTCCTTCCCCCCCAGCAAGGTGAAATTCAACGTCCCTAGAGCCAGCCTAAGCATCCGGGGATCGGGCCGCCGAGGTCTCCACCTTCGTCCGCCGCCCAATCCTCTTTGCATATAAATGTTAATTTGTAAACTCAACTACAAGCTAAAAATTTAGCTATGAATACCTTTAGCTGGGCTGGATATCAGGTTATATATTGTTCAGGGTTTCAAATGTAACATCATCAGTCTCTGGGAATGTTCGACTGCAGTCACAGCTGCCTTCTGCTTGCTTTTCCAGTACAATTCAGGAACAAAAAGTTGTAAACATAATGCACAAAATGCAACAATATAACAGTAAATCAAGCAACCATAGAGCAAAACATAGTTTAAAAAAATTTATTAAAATATTGATTAAACCCTGAAAAAGGTTAAACAACTTTTTTCAATCATGGGCTAAAGGTTATGTAAATCTGCCATATGTGTAGAGAAAAGAAAAAAAAAAAGAAAACATTCAGACATTTCAGTGAGTACAGAAGCCAGACAAAGATTACCTGGCAAACCAGCCTGGGACTAATTTAAAACCTGTATTGCACAAAAAAAGAATCTACCAGTGGTGTATGTGTTTTCTTTTGTCTTGAAATTTAAGGTTTGAAAGAAAATGTATGTGTATGTTCATATTTCTTTAATTTCTTTAAGGAGCTTGGTTGAGAAGTCTGGGTGTAATTTTATTCTGTGGAACCTGCTAATTCAGCCATTTTTAAGCAGAACGCTGTTGCCGCCACAAATTATTATTCAGTGTGGTAAAGTCAATATATCTTTGAAGGTGCTTGGAAGATATGTTTAATAAATTGACATGCTACTGACAGTGAGAACGATCTTTTCATGTTGCTGGAGGATAAAATTGAGACATTTTAAGTCCTTTGTGTCTTTTTATTGTCTTTAAATTACATTTAATAACTAAACTGGCCTTCCACAAACCTGACCACATGAAATTGACAGGACACTCCATCGTGGATCCAACAGGTAACATAGCAGTTGTAAGACCATGCCAATCAATCACTGACAGCATTATATATATACAGTAGAAACCACAAGTATGTCCCTGTCAGGATGTAATACCAGATTCTTATACTATAACAACTGACTGAAGAAAGAAGTTTTGCTCATTTTCGACTGTTATTAATTTATTTTTAATTCTCTTTTATTGAAGAATACAAACATATAGGACAAAGGTAATCTTAACATGAAAAAAAAGAACATAAAAACCATTGTAGTGATTGATTTTACAATACAATACAATATACCTATAGAACATATCTACAGACATAGGACCTCTTTCAAATATTGAAATAGAAAGTTGGGGGTTACTGCTGGCCAAATATTCTCAAATATATATGTGTAAAAATACAAAATTTACGATAAAAAAAATGAAGGTAAATGGTGGTAGATCCAAATCAGATAAAGCAAGGGTGCCTTTGAGAAATATATGTTTCCCATAATTCCCAATTTTCTTCAAATTTAGCCATATAGAGAAAGTAATTCTTTCCAACACAAACATATCATGAATAATATCATACCAGTCCTCGTTGGATGGGCTGCTTGGCTTGAGCCATTTCTTTGTGATTGCTTTTCAGGCTGCCACACTCAAATAAGTATTTAGTTTTTATGTTTATTGATGTTGAGTGTGATATCCCAAAGAGCAACTCATCCCAGCTAAAAACCGTTCTTGACCCAAATACAATTCTTAGTTCAGTGCATGTATTTTGCCAAAATGTGGTTATATCTGGACAGGCCCAAAACAGGTAAAAATGATTGACTTCCTTGGAGCCACATTTCCTCCAACAATCAGATGAGCCTGATTTATGAGATTTATGTACTGGTGTAATAAAGTATCTGCGTAGACGTTTCCAGGCAAATGTTCTCCATGATGTAGAGTTCATTATATTCCACTGAGATTCACAATATATAAGCCAAGGTTTTTCTGAAATACACTTATTTGTCTCTTTATCCCACCTTTAGTTTTATATACATATTGTTGCCATTTTAGCCTCCCGTAGACCCTTGTATAAGCGTGAAATGATTTTGAGTCCAGAGTCCATTGTATATTTACCAATAAAAACTTTCAATAGCTCATTATCAAAAACCCTCTTAGCATTGAGGATTGGGCTGTTAATATGTCGTACCTAAAGAAATCTGTAGAAATCCCTATTATTTAAGCCTTCAAAGATTGAAAGTCACTCAGTATGCCCTGATTAAAAAAGGTACAATATGGTGAGAGACCCTGACCTTACACCTTCTTATAGCTCGCATCCATCTTATTTGGGGTAAAGTCCGAATCATATAAAACATCATCTTAAAATCTTAATGTCCTCAAGTCAACCTCCCTTAGAAGCTACATCTAGCCAAATATTTAGAGATAAAGGGATCGATCAGATATTTCTATTGGAAGAGTCTTGAACAGATATTAAATCCTCAGCAAAATATTAATTTTAACAGATTCAATTCGCAAATCAAAATCTTTCTAATGGGAAACTGAAGGGTCACAAAAACATTTTACAAGTTCATATGCTTTGTTGAGCAAATGCATTTAATTTTGTTAGCATAATGTATATGTATATATAATATTAAGCCTTTTTAATAACGTGCAACTTCCCCAGGTTGCTGGACCAGCTTGTATGCTGAAATGTGACTGATGGTTAAGGAGTTTATTTTGTGAAATTATTATCAGTAAACAATACCTTACCTGTAATAGATAGATGTCATAATGATGTGGGCTTGAAGAAAAGAAGAAATCCTCTGAACAATTGGAAATTTGAAACCACCCCTTCACAAAATACAATTGTTATGGTTTTATGAGTGACAAAGATTCATTGTTACTGTGCTAAGGTTTCTTTGGGTGACACTGACGGATGTGTCTGCTGATCTTGAATCCATCTGATCTAATTTATCAAGCAACAATGAGATCTGGTAAACCACAAGAAAGTGGTTGCTGCACAAATGCTAGCATGCTTCAAAATCCAGATGTTTTACTTCACTCTTGACAGACCTAGGCAAACTTCAAGAGATGCATGTGGATTGACACAGCCAACCATTGAAACTTTAGCATAGTAAATGCTGTTCAGCTGAGAAAACTGTGACAAACTAAACATTTGTGTGAAACTTTAATATTCACCAATATACAGTCAAATTCATTAAATTAGAAGATGCGTTCTGATGAGGCTCTTTTGTCAGATTAGAAGCACCTTTTGAAAATAACCTGTAAGCAGGTACTAAACATACTTGGAGAAAAGGGAAGATCCAACCCTTGGTTCTCCTCCAAACTGTCTGCTTGAAGGCAGAAAATCCTCATCCCTGGTTCCCTGGCTGACTTTTAGACAGTTTAGAAATCATTTTACTTCTGAAGTCAAGAAGGCTCAATCAGATTACTGTCTTTTAAAAGCAACCAGTAAATTAAAGAATCACAGCAATCAAATCCACCTATGGAGAAAAACCCACAAATAAACTATCCAATCATAATAGAGTTGGCAGTCAAGTTATGTCAGATAGGACTGAGATTCTTTTCTCTGTTAACAAAACCTTTGGGTCTCTGGACGTCAGTCATTACCAACAACTCTTCTTAGGAATAAAACTGTACACAAGGCAGAAATTTAAACTGTTATCATTTATAATAGAATCACTTTCAAGGAGCACATAGTCTTGTGTAGGCGTTAAAAGGCACATAAGGTTTCATCTTTAGAAACACATCTTGCTTCTCTCAGAGAGTTTGAGATTATTTAATTTCTTTTTACTTCTGTTGATACCTTATGATACTTTACCTCTACGATGACTTGTATGTGAATTCATTAGAGCAGAATCTAAAGAAATTAGACTCAGTGTACCACTCTGCATTGTGTTTCATTACTGGTTGCGGTCATCATGTCCACCGTTGTGATTTGTACGCTGCTGATGGCTGTCCTGATAGTTCAGACCGTAGACATCCACATTGGCGGCTTTTTGTGTACAATGTATTCTGAGACTACTTCCTTCCTACCTGACTGCTTTTATGACAAGGCCCCTCAATCATCATGGACTGCGCTGTCAGGCTTTTTATCACCTGACTGTTCCCCAAGACAGAACTGAACTGTGTAAGGGAGCTTTTAAATATGCTGCTCCCTCTGCCTGGAATGACTTCCAGAAAGACTCCAAACTGACAGAACTGGTGACTGGTAAATTCATGGCAAAAAGTCTTAAAAGACTAGGAAAGAGACAGTTTAACTTCTTGTTCTGGTTATGTTATATATGAACGTATTTTGTTTTATTGTTTTTTATTGTGACTCTGCTGCCGTCATGCCAGGTCCCGCTTGGAAAAGAGATTTCTAATCTCAATAAGGCCTTACCTGGTTAAATAAAGGACATATCATATCATTAGGCCCACATTGCTGTTTTAGAAATTTTGTTTTTGTATTGGTCTGATGTAATATTCTAATCTTAAACATTGTGTTTTTATTAGCTGTAAGCAGAAAATTATAATTAACAGAATTAAAGGCTTGAAAAGAGTCTGTGTGTATTTAATCTATATAATGTTTCACTTAGTGAACTGGGTTACAGAGATGAAAGAACTTAATATTCTAATTTATTGAAAGGGTCTGCAGCATTGTATCACATGCATATTAACATTTTCAGTTTGAGTAGTTTCAACTTGCCTTCTAGCACAGGTTTTTTTTTTCACTTTTCTACTAGCTCACTGTGACATGTCATCTGTTTATTACAGGCAAGAATCCTATTACTGATGATAATTTTGCTAGCTTAAAAACAATCCAAACTACCCCTTTATGTATAAAAGATTTCTTTCTTAGTCCAACATTTCAACTCGACAATCTTTAAGCAGCTTCTCCATCATCTTTACTCTGGGACGTGGTGCACCATCATGCTGACAAAAAGTGGCACATCGTCATCAAATTGTAATGGGAATAAATTGCACTTGGAGGTCTTTCATGGTAATGTTCTTGCAACCACCTGCAGGAATGGCATCAGAATGCTTCTTGACACAGGACTGGTAGCTCTTATCTTTTCTTTTTTTTCTTTTTTTTTTCAGCACTAGAGGCCTTTATTTTTGATAGTAGGCAAACAGGAAGGAGGGCCAAAGAGAGGGGGAGACATTCGGCAAAGGCCGCTGGGTCCGGGACTCGAACCTGGGACAGCTGCTTCGAGGACTATAGCCTCTATATGTGGTTGAAATAACCTAACTTTAGCTGCTGCAGCTAAAACTGAAAATTTGCTGAAACACCCTCTATGAAGCAACATTTTATGTTTATTTTATGCTGTGAAAGAAAATTTGACTTTGTAATCGTGATTTTTTTCAACATAGCGTTGTAGGGGATGTTAGTCTACAGAACAGAGTATTGCTAAACTTGCTAATGCACTCAAAGAATGACTATGGTGTTTTTGATTTACATAGGTTCTTCTGGGAGGTTTACTTTTATTTTGCCCAGCTACAGTAACATATGTTAAGAGCTCTGCTACGTTTCTGGATAATCCAGTAACAAAGCAGGTCATGAGGAGAACCAGGGCGGGCTGGAATGGACAGATATTTTTAATAAAACACAATACAGGTCCTTCTCAAAATATTAGCATATTGTGATAAAGTTCATTATTTTCCATAATGTCATGATGAAAATTTAACATTCATATATTTTAGATTCATTGCACACTAACTGAAATATTTTAGGTCTTTTATTGTCTTAATACGGATGATTTTGGCATACAGCTCATGAAAACCCAAAATTCCTATCTCACAAAATTAGCATATCATTAAAAGGGTCTCTAAACGAGCTATGAACCTAATCATCTGAATCAACGAGTTAACTCTAAACACCTGCAAAAGATTCCTGAGGCCTTTAAAACACCCAGCCTGGTTCATCACTCAAAACCTCAATCATGGGTAAGACTGCCGACCTGACTGCTGTCCAGAAGGCCACTATTGACACCCTCAAGGAAGAGGGTAAGAAACAGAAAGACATTTCTGAATGAATAGGCTGTTCCCAGAGTGCTGTATCAAGGCACCTCAGTGGGAAGTCTGTTGGAAGGAAAAAGTGTGGCAGAAAACGCTGCACAACGAGAAGAAGTGACCGGACCCTGAGGAAGATTGTGGAGAAGGGCCGATTCCAGACCTTGGGGGACCTGCGGAAGCAGTGGACTGAGTCTGGAGTAGAAACATCCAGAGCCACCGTGCACAGGCGTGTGCAGGAAATGGGCTACAGGTGCTGCATTCCCCAGGTCAAGCCACTTTTGAACCAGAAACAGCGGCAGAACGCCTGACCTGGGCTACAGAGAAGCAGCACTGGACTGTTGCTCAGTGGTCCAAAGTACTTTTTTCGGATGAAAGCAAATTCTGCATGTCATTCGGAAATCAAGGTGCCAGAGTCTGGAGGAAGACTGGGGAGAAGGAAATGCCAAAATGCCAGAAGTCCAGTATCAAGTACCCACAGTCAGTGATGGTCTGGGGTGCCGTGTCAGCTGCTGGTGTTGGTCCACTGTGTTTTATCAAGGGCAGGGTCAATGCAGCTAGCTATCAGGAGATTTTGGAGGACTTCATGCTTCCATCTGCTGAAAAGCTTTATGGAGATGAAGATTTCATTTTTCAGCACGACCTGGCACCTGCTCACAGTGCCAAAACCACTGGTAAATGGTTTACTGACCATGGTATCACTGTGCTCAATTGGCCTGCCAACTCTCCTGACCTGAACCCCATAGAGAATCTGTGGGATATTGTGAAGAGAACGTTGAGAGACTCAAGACCCAACACTCTGGATGAGCTAAAGGCCGCTATCGAAGCATCCTGGGCCTCCATAAGACCTCAGCAGTGCCACAGGCTGATTGCCTCCATGCCACGCCGCATTGAAGCAGTCATTTCTGCAAAAGGATTCCCGACCAGGTATTGAGTGTATAACTGTACATGATTATTTGAAGGTTGACGTTTTTTGTATTAAAAACGCTTTTCTTTTATTGGTCGGATGAAATATGCTAATTCTGTGAGATATAAATTTTGGGTTTTCATGAGCTGTATGCCAAAATCATCCGTATTAAGACAATAAAAGACCTGAAATATTTCAGTTAGTGTGCAATGAATCTAAAATATATGAATGTTAAATTTTCATCATGACATTATGGAAAATAATGAACTTTATCACAATATGCTAATATTTTGAGAAGGACCTGTATATTCTGCTGTAGTCTTCTTTTGCAATGATTTTCTGGTGCTTTTATTTCAGAAAAATATTTAGACAGAAAGAAGGAGGGAAGACATTTCCTGACGGTCCTAAGATCAGGAATCAAACCCCGAATGGCTGCAATGAGGCCCCTCAGCCTACGTACATTGTATGGGGCCCCACTGTACCACTAGACTATCACTAGAAAACTGCTTTTTTCAAACCAAACGTTTCCCACATTGTATTGTTTTCTTTAAAGGTAACAATTGCCAACACAAGCAATGATTACAAGCACACCTGCCACTCTGTTTTATGAATCTGTCTGCTAATTAGATCAATGAAGCAACTTTATCTGTTTTACTCGTGCTAATATAGCTATAAATGAAAACAGCTTATCTTTTACTTTGGTTCATGCAGCCAACCTTTTGCAATGAATTAATATGCAATCTAATAGCTCAGCACAATTATCCAGTGCTTTGAACTATTAAAATATCTAAAACTGAAAGTCTGCGACACAGTTGTGTCAGAACAAAAGCTTTTGGACGTGACTAAAGTCATGTGATTGAATGAGACATGTTTAATTTATATTAGCTCAGTTGGCTGAAAACAAACCATACATAAATCTAGCTATTGTTAACTGGCAAGTCGTCTGTCTCAGTTTCTATGGTCAAAACAAAACATGTTATTTTGGGGACTTTTGTAAAGGTTCCACTTAAGTTTACTATTCTGCTTTAACTGTAATAAAATATAAAAGCATTATGATGATCATAGCTGTAAAAATTGTCTAAATAAAAGTTTGAAAGCAGAACAGTCTTGCTCTATCTTTTGGGACCAATTTTCCTCTCCATGCATTTCTCACTATAATTCAGTGAGTTTAATTAGAGCTGCTTCCTAAAGTATGAAAAGAAACCTTCCCAAGGACAAATCTTTGTGCTCATTTAGTTCCAAATCCAAGAAACGATATATTTGAACTACACTCTCATGTCAGTAAAAGGACTTTAGGTTCAATTAGCCAAAAATAACGAAATATATCAGCTTTACATGTTCACATTTTATTTCCCAATGCTTAACTTTTACCTAAAACTTTATGACACACAACGTTGCTTGTTTGCAACCAAAGAAATAAAATACCGCCCACAAAGTGTAAACATCAACAGTTTTGCAAACATAAATAAAATAGGACAACAAAATAAACTC
The DNA here is from genome assembly GCF_021462225.1 of Girardinichthys multiradiatus. NCBI lineage: Eukaryota > Metazoa > Chordata > Actinopteri > Cyprinodontiformes > Goodeidae > Girardinichthys > Girardinichthys multiradiatus. Next base: position 28,817,702 of record NC_061805.1, read on the forward strand.
ACAAACAATTTTTAAGGTCATTAAGTCCAAGGTACAGAGGAAGAGGATTTAATGGGTTGAGATGGAAGAAAAGACAAGAAATGAGAAAAGAAAAAGGAAAGTGACAGATCTGATAGAAGCACGCTTTAAGAGCTGAGCAGAAATATTGGAATAACCTAAAATCAAGGGCATACACTAGAAATGAGACATATGAACATGCAGGATGCATAACAAAGACTTCATAAATTAAAAATAATTCAAATAAAAACAAATAAGCCATGCACCATTTGTACAAATCCAAAAGAAACATCTCCATAAAAATCCAAACTATTTCACACCCTTAATACGCAGCACCATCTATTTCCATTGACAGGACATTCTATGGATCAGCAAAACGTACACTTGGGAAAAATTAATAAAAAAGGTGGCAAAATTCCAGTCTACATTCTTCTTAATATCACAACAATGTGAGCTTCCTCTTTTACCGGGCTCAGAGAACTTCAGAGGTGATTATAAGTAACACATAAAGCGAGTTTTACACTCAAGTTTGTTCTTTGTTTCAAGTGTTTACTATTTGTAGAATCAGTGCAAAGACGGGCTTTTGGTTTCTGACGCTCATGCTTGTTGTTCATACTGCTGTAGAATACTGTGGATTATGAAAACAATGAATAACACTGACTGTATACATTCAGTCTAAATGTTTAACTGATGTGCGCGTTTGAGCCTGGGAAAGTCTGTGTGTTCATATCTTAATTATATATAGATTATAAGGTCCATTTTCATAAAGATGTGAATGTTTTACAGTCATGTGATATATTTCCAATTTGGGATACATGTGATCAACAGGGAAGGGAGGGATTACAAATGAACAAAGGTGAGTTTAATGCATGAAACACGAAAGAAAGCTCACCTATGTTTCATGAGGAAGGCAGGCTGGTTAATTTTTTTTCGCTCAAAAGGTTTTCACCAAACTGTTGCAGGTGACAGGGGTTTCATAAACTACAGCGTCGCCTGGTGCTCTGCTTATTTACATGTACATCTCAGAGGCTTTATGGTGTCTGAGGTTTAGAAGGGCGTAATATTTTGGTGCTGAAAAGGTGAAAACATTCAGTGAAATCCATTCTTATTCTTATAGCTGCTAATACTGGTCTATCTGAAGAGAAAGGCAGATGGTGTATGCACCTTCATGAGGAACGAGCTGATAACAGTGGCCCGACCAAAACAAAATCATCCCATAGCTAATTATCCACAAAACAAAGTAGGAGGTGTGGCATCTTTCTGTTTGCAGAGTGAGATCTTTGAACTTTGTTCAGCTAATAACCCAAGCACTAATTATAAGTTTAAACCATCACATATGTAGATTAGCACTAGTCCCTGTGGTTATTATCAATGTCCGACAGCTGATCAAAATTCTCTTGGACTTCGCTGCAGACATCGCTTTCAGGCTCGACATCCTCGTCGTTGCTTTCCGCGCTGTAGTCAATCGCATCAAGAAAGGATGGTTCATCCTCCTCTAGCACATAGGTAGTTGTACAGCTGCTGTAGAAACAAAAACAATAAAAGAGCAATTTTAATGTGCCCCACATAATAAAAAAATATTTATTATTTACTGAGCTATTTAAAAAAAATACACTGCTCAAAAAAATAAAGGGAACACTTAAAAACAACACAATATAACTCCAAGTAAATTAACTTCTGTGAAATCAAACTGTCCACTTAGGAAGCAACACTGATTAACAATCAGTTTCACATGTTGTTGTTCAAATGGAATAGACAACAGGGGGAAATCTTTGGCGATTAGCAAGACACTCAATAAAGGAGTGGTTCTGCAGGTGGGGACCACAGACCACTTCTCAGTACCTCTGCTTTCTGGCTGATGTTTTGGTCACTTTTGAATGTTGGTGGTGCTTTCACACTCGTGGTAGCATGAGACGGACTCTACAACCCACACAAGTGGCTCAGGTAGTGCAGCTCATCCAGGATGGCACATCAACAAGAGGAGGAGCACTGCCAGAGCTCTGCAAAATGACCTCCAGCAGGTCACAAATGTGCATGTGTCTGCAGAAACGGTTAGAAACCGACTCCATGAGGATGGTATGAGGACCCGACGTCCACAAATGAGGGTTGTGTTCACAGCCCAACACGTGCAGGATGCTTGGCATTTGCAAGAGAACACTAGGATTGGTAAATTCACCACTGGCACCCTGTGGTCTTCACAGATGAAAGCAGGTTCACACTGAGCACATGTGACAGACATGACAGAGTCTGGAGACACCGTGGAGAGCGATCTGTTGCCTGCAACATCCTTCAGCATGACTGGTTTGGCAGTGGGTCAGTAATGGTGTGGGGTGACATTTCTTTGGAGGGCTGCAAGACCCTCCATGTGATCGCCAGAGGTAGCCTGACTGCCATTAGGTACCGAGATGAGATCCTCAGACCCCTTGTGAGACCAGATGCTGGTGTGGTTGGCCCTGGTTTCCTCCTAATGCAGGACAATGCTAGACCTCATGTGGCTGGAGTGTGTCAGCAGTTCCTGCAAGATGAAGACATTGAAGCTATTGACTGGCCCGCCCGTTCCCCAGACCTGAATCTGATTGAGCACATCTGGGACATCATGTCTCGCTCCATCCACCAACGTCACGATGCACCACAGACTGTCCAGGAGTTGTAGGGAGGTCATAGAGGCACGTGGAGGTCACACACAATACTGAGCCTCATTTTGACTTGTTTTAAGGACATTACATCACAGTTGGATCAGCCTGTAGTGTGTTTTTCTACTTTAATTTTGTGTGTGACTCCAAATCCAGGCCTCCATTGGTTAATAGATTTGATTTGCATTGATGATTTTTGTGTGATTTTGTTGTCAGCACATTCAACTTTGTACAGAACATACACATACATATATATATATATCTATATATATATATAGATATAAATATACACAGTACAGACCAAACGTTTGGACACACCTTCTCATTCAGAGAGTTTTCTTTATTTTCATAACTATGAATATTGTAGCTTCACACTGAAGGCATCAAAACTATAAATTAACACATGTGGAATTATATACTGAACAAAAAAGTGTGAAACAACTGAAAATATGTCTTATATTCTAGGTTCTTCAATGTAGCCACCTTTTGCTTTGATTACTGCTCCACACACTCTTGGCATTCCCCCCAGAATCAGAATCAAAAAAGCTTTATTGCCAAGTACGTTTTTGGACATACAAGGAATTTGTTTTGGCGTAGTCGGTGCAATACAATACAAATTAAACAGTATAAACATATCTACAATATAATATAAATATATGTGCACAGTTTTAAGTGAGTGAGAGTAAATATAGAGCAGTATAAGATGCAAGAGCAATACAACAGTGCAGGTGATCATTGTGCAAGTATGGCAGTGCAAGTAAAGCAGGAGTCCAAGCTGAGCGTTAATGTAACGCATAGAGTTACAGTTACAGGTGTCCTGTCAGCAAAAAAAAAGGGGGGGGGGGGGGGAGGGAGAATGTCAGGGTGGTTTCCGGGCTTTGTTAACAAGGCTGGTGGCAGATGGGAAAAAACTGTTCTTGTGGCGTGAGGTTTTGGTCCGGATGGACCGCAGCCTCCTGCCAGAGGGGAGAGTCTCAAAGAGTCTGTGACCAGGGTGGGAGGGATCAGCCAGAATCTTCCCTGCCCGCTTCAGGGTCCTGGAGGTGTACAGTTTCTGGAGCGACAGTAGACTGCAGCCAATCACCTTCTCAGCAGACCGAATGACACGCTGCAGCCTGCCCTTATCCTTGGCTGTAGCAGCGGCGTACCAGATGGTGATGGAGGAGGTGAGGATGGACTCAATGATGGCTGTGTAGAAGTGCACCATCATAGTCTGTTGATGAGCTTCAAGAGGTAGTCACCTGCAATGGTTTTCCAACAGTCTTGAAGGAGTTCCCAGAGATGCTTAGCACTTGTTGGCCCTTTTGCCTTCACTCTGCGGTCCAGCTCACCCCAAACCATCTCAACTGGGTTCAGGTCCGGTGACTGTGGAGGCCAGGTCATCTGGCGCAGCACCCCATCACTCTCCTTCTTGGTCAAATAGCCCTTACACAGCCTGGAGGTGTGTTTGGGGTCATTGTCCTGTTGAAAAATAAATGATGGTCCAACTAAATGCAAACCGGATGGAATAGCATGCCGCTGCAAGATGCTGTGGTAGCCATGCTGGTTCAGTATGCCTTCAATTTTGAATAAATCTCCAACAGTGTCACCAGCAAAGCACCCCCACACCATCACACCTCCTCCTCCATGCTTCACGGTGGGAACCAGGCATGTAGAGTCCATCCGTTCACCTCTTGTGCGCCGCACAAAGACACGATGGTTGGAACCAAAGATCTCAAACTTGGACTCATCAGACCAAAGCACAGATTTCCACTGGTCTAATGTCCATTCCTTGTGTTCTTTAGCCCAAACAAGTCTCTTCTGCTTGTTGCCTGTCCTCAGCAGTGGTTTCCTAGCAGCTATTTTACCATGAAGGTCTGATTCACACAGTCTCCTCTTAACAGTTGTTCTAGAGATGTGTCTGCTGCTAGAACTCTGTGTGGCATTGACCTGTTCTCTAATCTGAGCTGCTGTTAACCTGCGATTTCTGAGGCTGGTGACTCTGATGAACTTATCGTCCACAGCAGAGGTGACTCTTGGTCTTCCTTTCCTGGGGCGGTCCTCATGTGAGCCAGTTTCTTTGTAGCGCTTGATGGTTTTTTAGCGACTGCACTTGGGGACACTTTCAAAGTTTTCCCAATTGTTTGGACTGACTGACCTTCATTTCTTAAAGTAATGATGGCCACTCGTTTTTCTTTACTTAGCTGCTTTTTTCTTGCCATAATACAAATTCCAACAGTCTATTCAGTAGGACTATCAGCTGTGTACTGTATCCACCTCCTGCACAACACAACTGATGGTCCCAACCCCATTTATAAGGCTTGAAATCCCACTTATTAAACCTGACAGGGCACACCTGTGAAGTGAAAACCATTTCATGTGACTACCTCTTGAAGCTCATCAACAGAATGCCAAGAGTGTGCGTAGCAGTAACCAAAGCAAAAGGTGGCTACTTTGAAGAACCTAGAATATAAGACATATTTTCAGTTGTTTCACACTTTTTTGTTCAGTATATAATTCCACATGTGTTAATTCATAGTTTTGATGCCTTCAGTGTGAAGCTACAATATTCATAGTCATGAAATTGAAGACAACTCTTTGAATGAGAAGGTGTGTCCAAACTTTCAGTCTGTACTGTATATATATATATATATATATATATATATATATATATATATATATATATAAACTAAAAATCACCAGGTGCACCAATAAATGGGTTAAAGATTTAAATTTTCTTGCAAGGGGTTCATTTAGTCTTACAATTTTACAAAAATGTTGAGGTCATTCATTTCAATCTGTAGTCCAGCTTTTCTTTATTTTCCTTTATCGTGCCACTGCAATGTACCTTTTCCAATAAACAGCTGTGCTTTTGCCTCATCTATGCTCTATAAAGAACAGGAAAATCTAAAGACCATTTATAAAAAATCGAATTCAATCACCTGAAGCATTACAAATAGTGGAGGTATTGAATCAGCGCTTATGTGGGTTTTCAGTATATAGAAAAATCAACATTTTTAGGTTAAAATATTAAACCCAGTGTTTAATTTGGACAGTGTTGGGGTCATCCATTTTGGTCAGACAGACCGACTAGGCTGCGCAGTTCGACATGCACAGCTCAACGCAACGGAGGTGCATATCTGGACAGACAAAAGCTCGCAGGTGAACATTTCCTCCATACGGCCATTCCCAGAAGAGCTTGAAAGCTGGAAATCTGTGATACAAGAAGGTCAGAAGATTCATAAACCGATCGAAGACCCTGCCGACACCCGGCACAGGTGAAAACCCACAGAGTTTTGTTGCCAAGGAGATGAGATTTCCTTCTTGTTATTTCAGTCGACTGCAACGGTTCCTCATATTTTCCCGTTTTGGACGGATGAAATGTTTAATGTTTTTGAGTTTATCACGGGCACGTGACACTCTGGTTCCGCCCCCGTTTTTCTTCAGTCCTACGACCCATCCTCAAGCCAGTGAAGAGAACAAGTCAACGTCAAAGTAATTCTGTTCTTTTTATATTAAATCGGATAGGTGTATTTAGAGGTCTGGGCATAGTTAAAGGTGATTTAGAATCACCAGTAGTTAATCCAAGGTATTAACCTGTCGCATGAAATACTGATTGAAGTGTTTATGCTGAGCTGTTTGATTTGCTGCGCAAGTGTTGTTTGATAGTAAAGCGCGGATGCGATCAGCAAGGTGCATGTTCATGTTTTTGTCCGACTGATCCCAAATCAGCCAGGAGTTAGAAGTTGGACTGAAGGTTTTCATTTAAAGCAACTGCGGTCTGGGCCTCATGTCCGGACCACTCCTTTGACCCAGGTTTATTACTGGAGTTTTTCGTCCGAGTTCCTGCCTCAGAGTTTTATGACCCTTTGTTCGAGATTCAGCTGCTAGTGGCTAAGCTCCACCGTTCTACCAGCTGATCGCCGCAATCGAGACATTAGTACACCAGGAGAGCTTCACTTTCCAAGTAAACCCAAATTGCACATTTTGTCCATAAAACTGCTGGTTTGATATTAATAGACAATGTGCATATGTTTCATTTTATTATTAGTTAGGTAATCATTTTACTCTTTTTGTAGAATAGTTAGGCGAAGGTTTTTGGACCAGAATAGTAATTATATCAGGGCTATATGGTTTTAATAAATGTTCACATATATAAAGAGAAGCGTTTGTGTTTATTTCGTGCAAAAGTGATTCATCTGTCAAAATAAGGTCAAAGTTCCCCTACCATTCGGTGAAGCAGCCGATTAAACACTGACATTTAGTGTGGTTTTGGTTAATGATTATCAAATATTAATTATAATTAATAATCATTTTATTTCAATATTTCATCATTTATATTTCCATATGTTTCAAGTACTAGAAACTGCTAACCTGACAACTTCTTAAAATTCTTTTTTCTTAACAAGTGACTTAATGGTTTTTAAAATAGTGCAATTCAGTTAACTATAATAAACAGAGCAACTGTTTCGGAAAGCCAGTATATTACAATTTTTTAAAACTTAAATTCAAATGTTTAACATGAATCACATTAAAACAAAAAAACTACCCATTAACAGTTTTAAATGATAACAAAATTCATGCTGCTAACAAACAGTGCTTGTAAGCGCTACCCATGAGGTTGTTTTTTTTCCTATGGGTCCTAATGGTTAAATGGTTGCTGGTTCTTTGAGGTTTTAGTGGCTTTAGTGGGTTTTTAATGGTGTTAATGGTCTGAAATGTGATCCTAGGGAGACAGTCGATCATGTGGGTGGGCGGGTGGGGTGGGGGTGGATGGGGTATAGACAATAAGCTCCCACTGAGCTCCCATCAGTGAGTGCATGAGACAGACAGAGATACAGAGGAACTGTGCGTCAGTAAATGTACAGTAAGTGTGTAATGACAGACAGAATGTTATCGAATTGGATTGCAGCGTCAACTGTTACAGCCATTACAAAAATACCAAACTCCACTGACATTTCCAGCATTTATCATATATAGTTTACATTCTATAAAACATGCAAATTCATATTACAGTCTGTTTTATTCCCTTGTAAAGAAACCACTTCTTATTTAGACTTCTGTCTGTTCTTCTTAAGGGCAAACAGAAATGAACATCCCCCACATCCAGGGACATCAAGATAGACCTCCCAATAGCTGCAGCCATTGTTTGCAAGCCCTGTTAAAATGGTAAGTGCTACCATACAGAGACCTACATATAAAACCATAAATCAAGGTTGAGAGCAACCAATCCCAAAGGGGGTCCACACAAACACTTTTGGAGTCCCATAATGATCAGCCACATAAATGATGAATGAAAATATCAATATGAGAGTAGAGTACGTTAAAAAGAAAGAGAGCAGGGAGTGAAAGAGATGTAGATATTGGAGTTTGGGGTAGAAATGCATTCTTTCAAATTAAATGAGTTGGCAAATCTCTGGAGAAGAGACTGCTGAAGTCCGAAAATAAAGAGAAATGAAGATAGTGGCCATGCTGAATAAAGAACAATATATCTGGACCGCAAATTTCATGACTGGTAATTGAATGGTCTGTGAGGCGCTACTGCATATCTATTTTTTTAAAGGAGGAGTGCTGATTCACTGTGCAATGAACATTTCAAATACATAGCATAATAAAAAATGTGTTTAATAATAAAGTAAGAAAATGACTGCATGCAAATACTGTTTTGTATTAGACATTATGGTAATTTATTTAGCATTATGTCAGCCCGTTTGCAACAGCAATTAAGATATGTAGATTCACTACACTGACCCCAACTACTCGCATGAAATAATGTAAAGCCGGATATAAAAATCACTGGGAGGGAGAAAAATCAGCGACAGAACAAATCCAGCTACCTGTAGTATTCAACCAGCCCCCAAATGCCATTTTTGAATATTTATAGGAGCAGTTATATGAGCACATAGTGGTACTGTTTCCCCACAGGAGCATCCACCACAATAGTACAACTGGGCTGTCTATATTATCAAAACAACTCCAGTGTGGTTTAAACATTTCTTTCAATGATCAAATGTCAGCACAGTGTAATTAAAAAATTCCCTATCAACAACAATGACAATGTTTAGTAAGTGTCATTTTTGTACAATGATTTTATTAATCGATAAAAATCTGATCATTATCAAGTCTGTCTGGGATTACATGAAGAGAAAGAAGAATTTCAGGAAGCCTGCAGAAGACATGTGGTTAGTTATCCAAGAAACAACCTACTGATCAAGTTCCTTCAAACACGGTGTACAAGTGTACTCAGAATAACTGCTGATGTTTTGAAGGGGGTTGTTGATTTAGATCTGTCCTGTGTTTATTCACAACATTTCGTTAGTTGATCAAATTAAAACACTTTTATTCTTGAAAGCAGCCTCAGTTTATGGCTTTTTTAGTATATATATAATTTTCACATAAGCAACACATCCCTAAATAGGAAAGCGAGACCAGAGAAAAGCTGTCGGTTTTCTCTGCCAACATATCAAAACAAAAAGTGCTCTTTCAATCTTCTAGAAACAAATCTTTCTAGATGTAAATTGAAACAAGGAGAGGTTTGGATATTTTTATCTCCTCTTAAGTCTTCACACAACAGTGTAGGTTGGGAAGAACAGAAACGTTATGCCCAAAAACTGAATCTTTAACATAAATTAGAGAATAAGAATCATTGCACAGACAAACCTTGTTTAAAAAAGTAAACTGAATAAGGATGTAACGTACACTTGGGCTGCTTAGGCCAGTCTTTGTCATACAGCTGTTTTATCAACACAGCACATTTTCCTTTGAATGAACTCCTACTTAAATCCATATTAACATGCAAATTTATTCTGGTCGCGCAGAGGGGCAAGGCTAGTTTACATGTTCCATGTGCACTTAATCCACACTGTGCAGTCCTGTGCCACTGACTGCTCAATATGTCCATGAAAACCTCCGCTGGGAGATAGAATTGATAGAATTTCTATGATGGTTGCGGCAGACCTGCATAAATGCATGCTTTTATTTGTGTCTTGAGTAGTGCATCAGAGGGGAAATGTAGATTGTACTGACAAATCATAACTAGTTTAAGATTCTGCTTAAAAAGCAGCCCCACTTAACCACAAAAGCAGCATATGTTCAGATTTTAATGTTGAGAATGCAATTCTTTGATTGGATACCAGCCTGTAGGTTTAGAATCAGCCTGAGAATATCCAGGATTTTACACTTTAGGCAAACACCATCCCATAATAGCACAGACTGTTTACATCTGGCATCAACTAGCACCTTTAAAGGACTGATCACATGTGGCCAGTCTGATGTACTCCAGTTCACACCTGGTGTAACAATGCGTCTCGAGTGACCACTTGTGACCAGGTCTTTCCTCTTCACCACATATGAAAACATTTACTGAGGCTCCACTACACACAGCCACAGCTGTAGCCAAACACTGGATAAGTAGAGCAGATCATCTAATCATTTTTATAAAAAAAAACAAAAATACAATTCACCGCACAAACATTTCCAGTAGTAATGCTGTTTCCGATTTAAAAAGAGAGGAACTTTATTGCATGGTTTGAGGTATTAGAAGATTCTGTATGAGCTCACTGCTTGTGAATAGGGAAGGGCCAGTATTCCCAAAGAATTAACATATTGATTATAACAGCTATAAGTGTTATCTGCCTGATATTTATTGTTCTTCTATTACAGACTTAAACAAACAATTATAATAATAATCACCAGTTAACTTCAGTAGCAATTTATAGGCAAACAATTAGATTTCTTTTCACTAAAACAAATGTTTTCCATAGCTCTCTGTGAGGCTCGGTAAAGTCCAAAAGCCTTAGAAATAAATGTTACCATTTCCAGATTGATGACATTGACTTTGTTACTCATCTCTTCTTAAATTTCTGTGGATGAGGGCATGATGCGTTGCTCTTCAAGATCTTTTAGCATACTTCATGTTGTCAGATAGTTTTTTCTTTAGGTGATTTCTTAATGCTACTGGATAGATAGTAAGCTGAGCTTTTTCATAAAAAATAAACTCTTTCCAAAAAGTGTGGTTACTCAAAGCTAATTGATGATTTAACAAGAGGAGGGAAATCATTACTTTTTCACACAGGGCCAGGTTGTTCCGCAGGTTGTTGTTGCTCCCAGTTTCAGTCTGTGAGGCAGAAACCCTGTCTACTTTTAAGGCTAGGCTTGAACTTCTTTTTGATAAAGTTTATAGTTAGAGTAGTTTAGGTTATCCTGAGCTATCTCCACAGTTATGCTGCTATAGGCTTAGGCTGCTGAAGGACATAATGACCACTTTCACTCTCTCTGCTAAATTATCATACTACTCTCCAATTTTGCATTATTTGTTGTTATTTCAGCTTTTGACTTTATTTTCTCAGTTTTTTCCTCTTCCTAAAGCTACATCAGGCCTGGCTCTGTGTTTAGCTGTGGCACCTTCCTGGAGGGGGGCATCAGCTGAGCTGCTGCTGCCAGCAACTTAATGTTCTCCTTGATGAAGCCACTGAAGAAGCTACTACCATTAATGGTTTACTTTTCTTTCCCATAGAAAGGACTCCTGGATCACTGCTTCTGTTTTCTTTTGTGTCTCTGCTCTTTTCTCTCAAACCCCCAGTCGGTCGTGGCAGATGGCCGCTCACACTGAGCCTGGTTCTGCTGGAGGTTTCTTCCTGTTAAAAGGGAGTTTTTCTCTCCACTGTAGCAACATGCATGCTCAGTATGAGGGATTGCTGCAAAATCAATGCAAGCGACTGTCTACTGTCGCTAGATGCTCATCCAGGAGGCGTAAATCCTGGAAGTCACTGATTCTATGCAATCTGCTGGGTTTCCTTAGATAGAAATACTTTTTTTTAATAATAAACTGAATCTGACTGCACTGTTTGATAGCTAGGATTAATTGGAATGTATGTACCTGACTTGAAATCTGTATGATTGGATTGAGTTGACTTTGTAAAGTGCCTTGATACGACATGTGTTATGCGCAATATAAATAAAACGGACAATTGAATTAATGACGTTTAATACAGGCTTTCCAATCCAGCACGTATTTAGTAATTCAAATGAAAAAAAAAAAGAAATCATAATTCTGTTGACCATTAAAATCTTATTTATTGACTGCTTAATTGTGATAACCAGGCTGTTTCTATATGCACCAAGTAACACATTCTGTGAGGCTCTAGAGGTTAAGCGAAACCACCAGGGTTGAGGTATCCTGACCACCACAGAACATGCTGATGTTGAAGCCAGACATAAAAACCGCCAGCACACCAACAGTGCAGCAATGTCCTAATAAAACCTCTGGGTGCTATTTTATGTATTTTTTTTATATTTTCAAATTAACAAAAGCATAACTGTGTGTTATGATACACATGAATTAGGCATAAAATTATGGCCAGGATAGCTACTCTGACTGGCCTGTGGCTATGCAGCCTCATAAGCAACAAACTGATGTGTTATGTATTTTGACACCCCTCTATTAGAACCAAGATTAACTTCAGTTTGAGCTACAAAAGCTCACCTGTTGGACTGCATGACCTTGCTCCCCAAGTTCATCTGTGAAATTGTTCCATTTTTGATAGATACAGATGACTGCAGACCAGAAACATCCCACAAGAGCTGCAGTTCTGGAGATGCTCTGACCCAGTTATCTAATCATCACAATTGCTATTTCTTATACTACTACTATACTAATTACTACTATATACTAATATTTTGCCTGATTGGTGCATACAACTCTGTGACTTTGCAATAGGTTTTTCATTACAGACCTGACAGGTTTCGTTTGTGTTCCAATGATGTCACTCTCCATGTCCAGCAAATGTTGGTGATTGCGGAGCCCTGTCAACCTCTTCAGCCTCAGCAGGGCCACACAGAACTGAGAACCCATCTCTTCAAGCTCTCTGGTGCCGATCTGGAGTCCCTGGAAGGAATGTGCACACCAAAGGCACAATGGCATCACAAAAAGCAATACACAAATACAAAATAATGCTGATATTACTCTTAATACGTTTAATTTGTCATTTTTAGTTTCAAAATGTGCATAGCTACGGGTTGTAAGGGGTAACAGCCCATCTAAAAGCTTAATTGTTTCAATGAACGTACTTTGTAGGGAAACCTTTAAATGTAAAACCACGGAAGTACACACGCTAAGAAAATCTGTCCAGTGAAGAAGCCATCCCACACAAAACTAACCTCTATCTTACCCAAAAAAAACTTTCAAGTTTCCTCTCTCCAACGGAAAAGTAGAAACATCTAAACTTGGCCTGACAACTGAAGCATAAAACCACAACTGAATAGACAATTGTTCCTGCACATCCTGCCAAATACTTTCACAGAGTATAAGAAAGACCTCCTAGAAGTGCAAATATATAAGATGTTGACACTGGCTAAATTCAGATGGAAAGAAATCAGCTGGGATGTTAAAACATGCAGGGGAAAAAAAAAACATGGCAATGATTCCAAAAAGAAAGCAGGAGAAAGGATATGAATTAATCTAAGGAAAATAGAACCAAAGCTCCCCCTGGTGGATATTTTAAGATTAGCAAGTAATCAAATGTAATCATGAGTCCTAATTCATCAGCCAAATTAAAATTTAAAACATTGGTTGTTCCTTCAACATTGTAAAGCAGGAATTATATTTTTCAAAAATGTGTAGATGGAACAAAATAACTCATTGATTTATTTAAAGTTGGAGCTGGTCAAACCAAATATAAAATTCTAAGGTTTTGTCATAAAAGTCAGGTCTTTTATTGGTCCTGTACCAAATGAAATACATACCTTATATTTGCCCTGATCACAGCCACAGAGTGTGCTCTCCATGGTATAACTGCGTTTTACTCCAATCTCTCTCCAAACAACAACTCGTGCAGTTGACTCTTTGGAGCGCTCCACTACAAAACTGGAGCTAGCCATGCTGAAGGCTGGGGCGATCTGGGACAGGATCTTGGGAAGAGTCTGTAAAATATGTAAACTTGTTATTGTTTTCACTTTTGATCAGCAGTAACTATGGAAAGCTTTTAGTGCATCCATTAGCTCTTGATTCTCTTTTTAATCATTGAATCATTAATCATTAGCACTGAAGCTCTAAACTTTCAGGAGAAGCAGAGAGGAGAGACGCTGCTGTCTGGACTGGTAAAGCTTCAATGAAGCATTTACAATTTGGTGATTTATGAGGAAGTTTTGTCTCAGCCATTGCAATAATGAGAACAACAACTTTAAAGCACAAAACCGTGGACTTTTGACCGCGATGAAGTTAGTTTTAGGCTGGATGTTGGATATTTGTCAGTATGAAATCAGTATCTCTTGTTTCTGGAAAGCTGTGTTTATTTCTGGCAACATGCAAGCATTGGAGCCGACCTGCAAGAAACAAATAACCCACTGCTTTATTCTCTGAATGTCCATCCTTTGGAAAACAGGTTGGATTACTTAAGTATGGGACTGCTGTACTTTTGCTTTTGACTGACTCCAAAGCAACATCTTTAAACACAGGGGGGCTGACAGCTGCATCCTCCAATGAAAACAAAGCAGTGGGTCCACTATGAAACCTTTAACCTGTTCATGTGTTCAATATCTGAGTTAAAACCCCATGCAGTTGTCAAAACTGGCATCTCCCATTGTGCGGTAAAAGAGATGGTAACCATGGCAACTGAACAAGGAGCAAAGAAGAGATACAGATGACTATGGAGTTGCACTGACTTCTTTGGCAAGTTCTCTTTTTTTTTGGGCATCAAGTGATGTGACAAATGCTGCTCCCTAACAACAGCTGTTTAACTTACAGCCGAAAGAAGATACGACTTCATCACAATATGTATGATATGTAATATAAAATATTTTTAATATATGTATATAATATAAAATATAATATAATATAAAAAATTACTATAAAACATACGATTTCACATATGCTCCTCTCCAACTCCCACCAAGGAAAAGCTAAGAAATGGTAATCATTACAACCAAGTTCAAGACACTAAATGGATTTACTGAAAAATAACCACGTTATTTTCATTTAAAGCAGGGAAATCATTCCGATCAAAAGAATTCTCTTGCAGGCTGACACATTTTAATAAACTGGTGTTAAGCCGTTCATATGTGAATGGATCACACAGAATGTATAATACCAGTTGTCCCAAGTCCACCAAAGTCAAAAGTGTCAGTAGTGACCCCTGGTCTACACCACTGTAATGCTTTGCACATTGTTTTAGATGAGGCATCAATGTAGCATTTTCTAGCCGCTCAGAGAGCTGCAGCTAATCTTTTAGCCGGTACTAAAAGACTGAACACATAACTCTTGTCCTGAAATCCTCCAATATTGTCTATTTATTGTCAATTATCTTTTTATCTGTTTTTTAATAGGTTGGGAAATTATATTGCTTACTTTTAAAGACTTAAATGGTCTGGCTGTGTCGTATTTGTATAATCTTACCATTCAAACACCAAGAGTACTCCGGTCAACCATTTAGGCTCCTTTGGAGGTTCAGAGCTCCAAACTACAGTAAAGTATAGAGGTGACCAAGCTTTTTTCTGTTGCTGCCCTTAAATTGAGAAATAGTTGTGGCCACTGTATATCAGCACCTCTCAAACCATAAATATTTAAAGTCTATTAAAACCTCATTTACTTTAATGTTAGATAGGAGGAAAGTACGACTAATCATCCATGTCTTTCTGGACCATGCTTTTTGCACTGGGGTTCAGTCATGCAATTGTCCAAAATCCCATGAAAAATTGCAGCATTAACAGTTCCTTTCACTGGAACAAAGGGGCTGAGCCAAACCCCTGAAACAAAGCCCCACACTATAATCACCTCTGCACAAAAATCTACACTTGATACAATCCAGTCACACAAGTGCTGCTCCCCTGGCAAATGACAACCCTAACTTGTCCATTGGAGACAGAGAGACATGTCTAGACTGCTTTAGAGTCCGTTGGCGGTTTAGTTTAACTGGCTTGGATGTAGCTACTTGCCCTTGGAAACCCATTCCATGAACCTCTCTACACACATAAGGTTTGGAGGTCGGTAGCTATTGACTGCAGAAAGTCTACATGAGAAAGTCTACAAGTTTACATGGCCTACTGTTTCACTGTGGATGTATTTTAAGGCAACACAAACACACTGCTTCCTAGTATGACAGCATGGAAAAATATGAGTGAGCAAAGATATCCGGAAGAGAAGAGTCGTTTAACTGCATGATGCCAGATGGTGCCATGTTCATCTCTTCAAAGAATTACATGCAAGAAAAAGCACAATAGGAATGTCCTGCAATCATTATGTTTAGGATGAAAATGGGCTCTGTGTCTCAGAGATGATTGTATTTTGGTGCCAAATGTGTGCATAAATGCCATAAAAAGGTGCAAAAAAAATTAAAAAACAGCAGATGATGGCAGTGAAACACATTCACATTCTACAGTGAAACACATTCTGTCCCGACATGACCTGAAAGGCCAATCAGTGAGGAAGAAGACAATATTCCAAAACCATCATAAAAAGTCAGATTATAGTTCACAAATGCCATAAATATTGGAGAAATATGTTGTGGGCTGATGAAACTAGAACTGAAAAATGTTGCCATAATGACAAACGTTGCAGCAGCATCAGGTTGTGTGGGAAAGAGCAGGGAAAAAAGTGTAGGGGCCTTCCATTTGTCAGCTGACTGGCAGAGTGCAGCAACAAGTGGGGAAGGGTCCTCCATTCAGCCAGAGAAACCTCCAGTCACCCTGGCACTTTCTCTGGCAGCTCAATTAAAGGACTCTGAATTGTTGGTTTTGGAATCTGAACTCTTTAGAACCTCGGTATACCTTAATACAAGTAAAGGACCAATGTCTAAACATAATTTTCCTTTAATGCAGGACACTAGAATACTAAAATAGTGTTGTACACAATATTATTGTATTACAATGTACATTTAAGCTACATGGTAGCAGGTTTAGTGGAAAAATAGAGGACAGTAAGAGGAGGAATTCATTGTTTATGCATAACCTTATTGTGTCCTGTGTGTATGTATGCGTTTACCCTGTATCCAAGGTCCTCATGCAAGTCGCTCGAGGTTGCACTGATATCGGACTGCCAGACCGTCTCCTTCACACTGCAGCCGTACATGAAGACATTCTTCTTTCTGGAATGGCCGTGGTAATCACAGAAGACCTGCGCATTCATGGCCACACACAGAGAGGGTGCACAGAGGTTCATGATGCATTCTGTACATTCATCCACAAATTAATTAGGAACCAAGCAGTAGCTTGTATAAAATACATGCATGTGTAATATGTAATATGTATGTAATATGAAAATATTAAATTAGGAGGGAATAGACTATAAAAAAAATTCAAATTTCTAAAAATAAAATACTAATTTTTGTCCTCCTTTTAAAAGCCATTCGTTGTAAACAAGTCTACATTAAAAAACACAAACAATACCCCAAAGTTCCTGATAAGTACAGCACAGTGTGTTGTGGTGAATCAATAATAAAGCTGTCACTAAATTCACTGTATATATTGCCGGCATGCAGCTGAATAGAATGTGCAACTGAACTAGAGAACTAGCACCATAATTAGGCTGTTAATGGAAAAAGGAAGCTGCACAGTGCAAAATGCCCCAAAGTAACTTAAGTGCTGTTAATTAGAGGTCCTACCAGTGGTGCCCTTTGTATGTATGCAAGATACTGCAGCAGCCCCTTAGTATGGTAGATGGTGGGGTGAAGCTCAGGATTGGGGTTCTGCCACTGCCGATTCAAGTCCTCTCCACTTAGAGAACAACGATGACTACAGCAGAAAGAAGATGGCAGAGTAGGAGAAAGATACAGAGTGAAGAAGAGCAGAGCAACAGCTAGAGAATCCTTCCAGTCAAGATTTAATATGTGCTTTAAACTACATAAAGCAGTGACCACCATGTAGGCCTAGCTTCAGCAGATGTCTGAGCTGAATGTGTTACTTTTATTCCTTACTTTCCATTAATAACTCCGTCCGGGTTGAGCATGGGGACTATCTTGAAGATGTAGGCCTCTCTAAGGCTTACTGCCAGTGGGCTGGATCCCATGAGGAACTCTAGCGTGCCCTTCATCACCCAACTGGCATTGGTCTCCCCGGGGTGGACTCTGGCTGACAAGAAGATCAATGGGCGATTCCCTGAAGCAAAAGAAGGAGTAAAGAATAAATCACATGTACAGAAAAAATAAAATACAGGGCAAAATAAATTTGTGAGGTGCATTTTTTGTCTTTTAGCATGCCAATAAACCTCTGGTGTCACTGTTCCTACAAATGAGGAAAGAAATCTCTAGTTTTCACCATCTTGCATTCATTCATGTAGCAAATTCTGTGAGCAAGAGCACTAAAAACGAAATAAACAGGAGTGTGGTCTTTAATTAATGATTGTTTGCAGTCACCACATTTATAAACACATTTGTTTGTATGCTGGGATTGGCCAGTACAGACAATGTTCCATTAATCAAATGTGGTTTTTGTCCTATAATCGTTTATTGCTCCCAGATCTACAACAGATTTAGATATATAGGAGCTAAAATTCAGAAAAAAAGTAAAACTTGCAAAAGAAAATAATGAAAGAGGTAAAGTATAAACTTGTGAACAGGGCAATGGCTTAACTAGGAACAAAAATTATTTCAATGCATATTTTTCAAAGCTAAATAAAAATGGTAAATAAATAGACTGAATTTTTATAGTGGCTTGCTAGTCATAATGACCAATCAAAACACTAGAGCCACATTCACCCAATCACACTCATATGCTTACACATTTATACACAGATCAGTAGATAACGTGAGCTTAAGGCCCTTGCCCAGGGGCACATCAACATGTGGCACGGCGGGTTCTGGAATCGAACCCTCAACTTTCAGATCGTAAGATAACTACTCTTCCCACTGCCAAGAGCAAAAACATTTCTGACCTCTATTAAACAGATATTTAAATTGAGTTTGGTCTCTTTAAGACAATCACGATCGTTGTCTGAAAAATCTTGCCTTGCTAATAGAGGTCAAATTCTCCTCCAGCAGCCAAAAGATGATCTGTGTTACACTTAAATTAGATTTTTTTTCTTTTAGCAAAACTGGACTTATTACAGTAACAGAACGCATTACATGTTTAAACATTATACACTACTAAATAAACACATCGATTTTGTTTCACTGGTCATTTATAGCAATAATCACCATGGTTCCTATGTTTCTTAGCACAAAATACTTTTAGAAAATGACAGACTCAAAAGATTTTTTAACCATTTTTTGAATGATTATCCAATGTTTTTTTTTAAGTCTAGTGTACAAACAATAAAGCCCTCAGAGGTCAACATTGTCTATCAATAAAGAGTCTAGGTTTCAGTTTTTAAAGTACAGCACTACTGAAGCTTGCTCATTGTTCAGCTAAAATAATCTAAAATAGTTGCACCACACATTAAGCTTCTGGTTTGTCTAGAGAATCCTACGGTAAATAATAAGACACAGGTGCATATACCGAACCTCATTCACTTACTGAACTGACAGATATGATCACTGGATTTGGACTCAGGCATGGCAGTGATGGTGAGAAGTGGACAGGTGTTTCCGCCGAGGGTTTCGCACAGAACGTCCTGCCTGAAATAGATCTGAGGGGTCCTCATAGCCTCCAGTTTGGACAGATGCATCTGTATGAAGCGAAGATTTTAAGTTCTTAGTTCTCTCTTACAGTCTTACGGATTTACTCTAACTCTAATGTTTAATCTGCCTTTTTAAAATGTATTCAATTCAATTCAATGAAATTTTATATACATAGCGCCAATTCACAACACATGTTGTCTCAAGGCACTTCACAACAGTCCGGTACATACATTCCAATTAATACTAACAATCGAACAGTGCAGTCGGAGTTAGCTTTTTATTCAAATTGGATAAAAAGTCTATCTAAGTCTATCTAAGGAAACCCAGCAGATTGCATCCAGTCAGTGACTTGCAGCATTCACTCCTCCTGGATGAGCATGTAGAGACAGTGGACAGTCGCTGGCGTTGACTTTGCAGCAATCCCTCATACTGAGCATGCATGTAGCGACAGCGAAGAGGAAAAACTCCCTTTTAACAGGAAGAAACCTCCAGCAGAACCAGGCTCAGTGTGAGCGGCCATCTGCCACGACCGACTGGGGGTTTGAGAGAACAGAGCAGAGACACAAAGAGAACAAAGAAGCACTGATCCAGGAGTCCTATTCCTTGCTCAACAGAAATGAACATGGTTTAGAACCTTGAATGAGGTACGGGCTTAAAATAAAACGGACAAAAAAAACAATGCAATACTTCAACCAGAGTTTGCTCTAGAGGTTTGGGAAGTTTAACAACATGGGAATAAAGTGATAGTACCTGTTGGAGGGACTGAGAACATAACGTATGAAAAAGCACCAAAGCAACAAATTTACATATATTCAAATTTCTTGTGTTTGTTGAGAAGCAAAACAGTTTGTAGTGACACTACAAAAAAATGGGACTTCAGTAGTACCTTAAGTGTAGAGTATGTATAAGGGTAATGATAGGCAAAGTAGCAGACATCATCCTTATGGCTGAAGTTTATGCTGAAGGTCAGTGTATAATATGATTTCCCTTTCTGTCCCCCAGTTGCAATGGAACTTCTCGCAAAGTGATTCCTGTGAAGATGAACATTTCAGATGAACAGTACACAGAGGGAAAGCCATTAAAATTTAAATGAGTACTTCATTTATTTGGTAAAGTTGTGTTGCATATTCCTGCAATAAAACAAATGATTGATTACAGTAAGTCCACTGAAAGCATCACATTCAGATTTGGAAGGTTAAATGATCTGCATACATGGTCTATCCTAAAAAATAAAAGTGAAGACAGACAGTGAAGCAGTGATATGCTTCCTAAAAGAGGCCTTTTAAAAATGGCTGAGCACTAGGCCCATTAATAGGAGCTCATAATTTTTATTAATGTAGTAAAGTATAAAATATTATGTAGTCATGTCTGTGTGCTCCACACCTAAATGAAGCATGCTACATTAAAGTATGAAACTGCTGTAGTGTTATGCAACAAATACTAATTGCAAAGTTTCTTACAAATCTGTGATTTCACCTACTTATAATAACAGATGTCGGTTCCTGTTCTGACCCAACGAGGCCTGCCGCTGATGGCTTCCTGCACAGAGTACATCAACACCTGCATGCCTGTACACAGACAAACAGAGTAAAGTATCCTTTGTTACCCCAGATAGTTGCTTTGTTTTCCTTCAGATGTTGCTTCATCACTCACCATAGTTAAATTGGCTGTTTGACTTCTCACAGTTGATGATGTTGAAACGGTACGTAGCCCCGACTCGCATGCCACTCACTTCAAAGTAAAACCACTGATGGTAGTGATTACTGTTGATATCCGCATTCAGAATAAGGTCATACTCATATCTGGAGAAAAAAATACAAAGACTGTAAATTTGAACCTAAAAATCAACTACAAAAAAAAAACAAAAAACAATTTAATATTGACACACAATGTGTAAACAAATGGTGTACAAGGTAACACACAGTTAAGCCCAAAGTTATTCATGCTACTGCCAGGTTTAGATTTTATTTTGTTTTCATTTAACCGAGAAATTATGTCTTTGAGATTCGATGGCCTCCTTGCTTTAATCTTTAGCTCCCTCCACAGATCCGCCGTTAAATTTAAGTCTGGACTCTCTGAAACAAGCTGGGCAACTCCAAAACATAAAAATTACTTCCAATCAGAGAAACATGTTGGTAAAAATGAAAAATTATTAAATCTGCCGGGAGTTGTGAATACTTCTGGGCTTAACTGTACCTTGTGTATGTCTATTAGGGTATTAGACATTACATTTGCTACTTACTTCCTCACTTGAACAGCTTTCCTGAGATTGCCTGACTCAAACTGAGAGTTGAACTTCAGTGACTCACTGTTCTCTTCAGTCACAAGACTGAAACAGAAACAGTGGACAATTTCTTAATGCATGGATAATAACCACACGTCATCAGCTTTGACAAAGCTCTCAGCATTATGAAAATAATAAATCTGTAATTGCTACCTTATGAGATAACACTTCATTCTAAAACACTTAAGACACTGAAGGAAAACCAATTCCCTTCCTTCACCTAAAACCTTCAGCAGACATGTAATAACATACCTGGGATGATCAATGTCGTAAACTACTTTATCCAGGATATCATTAGGATGAATCAGCCGCTCAATGTCCTGAAATATCTTGGACCTACAGATAAGGAAAATAACTAATTATTTACATCATTAGAAGATAAAGATATTCTAAATTTAAAACATCATTTAGAAACCAAGATGGATATAGCACTTTTCCTGTCATAAATCCAGTTTACATGGTAATCTGTAAAAATTTACAGATTGAAAAGCCAGTTTAGACTAACATACACATATTTACAATTTGATTACAGGATGTTCTGTCAAGCTTTGTCAAGAAAGTTTGACAAAGTATTATTTAGTAGAAGAGTAGAAGTCAAAATTTGGAAAAGCATAAAAATGGGCAAAAAAATAAAATAGATATCTGGCAACCCTTTTATTTGTAATCAGTAAGTTTGTTAGTAATTTGGATATGCTGACGTTATATGTGCTTTCATTGCACAGTGCTACTTCCATGAGGTGCCTTGCAAAAATATTCCTACTACCTACATTTTGTCACATTACAAGCAAAGTCTTGTAGGATTGGATGTGATACACCAACACATGAGAAGACCATAAATCTGAGGTTGAAGCGAAATGATGTGTACCTTTAATAAAAAAAATGAAAATCTAAAAAGTGTCAGTCCCCTTTACTCTGAAAAATAAAAAATTTTAGAAAAAGATTCCATGGTCAGGTGTCTAAAATTGAACATGCATATCACAGATATAAAACTAACACTGTACATAACGTTGAATATACCATGTTAACTTTGAAATGTAGTGGCAGCATAATGCTGTGGGAAAGCCTTTCCTCAGCAGGGACAGAAGACCTGGTCAAAGTTGATGGAAACATGGATGCAGCTAAATACAAGGCAACCCTGAATGAAAAAAAAAATCTGCAAAAGACTGGGACAGATCTTCACCTTTCAGCAGCAGCCAGAGGTACTATGAAATAGTTAAGATCAAAGCACATCCATTTGTTAGGATGGCCCAGTTAAAGTCAAGACTGCATTCAAGAATAAGTGGCAGGACTTGAAAGTTGCTGTTCAAAAGCACTCTCTATCCAATCTAATTAAGATTGACATATTTTGCAAAATATTATGGGCAAAAATCTCAGACATTTTGCAAAGCTGGGAGAGACATACCCCAAAGCACCTGTAACTGCAGCAAACAAAGTTTCTACAGAGTATTGATTTGAGAGTTGAATACAAGGTGCATGCCAGACATTTTTCAATATCCTCCCACTTCTGAATCATGTGTTGGTCTATCACAAAAACCCCCAAAAATACATTAAAGTTTGTGGTTGTAATGTGACATATTGTGAAAAAGCTCAAAGGGCAAAGAATGGTTTTGGAGGACACTATAAGGCCTTAATTTTCCAGTTAGTATATTTCTTTTAGCCACTATTGTAATTCCCTCACCTCTGTACACCATAAATTCTCTCCAGCAGAGGTTCCTTAAACATTGGAGCCACATGACCAAAGTAATCTGGGTAAGCCACTTCAGCATACTGTGGGACCGACTCTGTCCCCTTCACCATTTCCACGTAAAGGTCAGGGTCATGCAGAGGCAGGAGTTGAGCTGTGTCCGGCACCTCGAGGACCCCACCTTCTCCTGCCTCGTCTTCAGCACCCTCTGAGCCACAATCTGAACCAACGTTGCTGCCTCCCCCACCTGCGCGCCGTATTGGGAAACCACCCAGGAGCAAAGGTGACTGTATGTGTCTCAAGTTGTTGACTGGAGATTCTTCATTTTTGACCCTCTCAGATCCAGCTTCTGCATTTTGATTGCTTTTGTCCTCTAGAGAGAGACACTCCAGTGGATGGGATAGTTCCTGTTCCATCATGTGGCCTTGAGAAGGAGACCTGCAGAAGGAGGGCGGAGCGGTGTGTCCATCTGGGGTTGGAATGTTAGTGTCCTCTTTTTTATCTTTGTCCTTACTGAGGTGGATTGTGCCCAGGTCCAGAGGAGTTTGAGGACTACTGGGGGAGGGAGAGGACAGTGTCTGACGTTTTTTGACAGAGTTGCAAACGTCCTGAGAATGTGGTATTTGCTTCGGGGATGGGGCTTCAGCTGTTGGCACTACGACTGGCCGAGTGAACCGTGCTGATGGTGATGAGAAGAAATATGCTGATGAAGATGTAGGAGAGGCACTCTTTAAAAACTCAAAGTTATACCCCTGTAAAAAAATGAAAAGGTTTTATTCATAGAAGAAGGAATTTTTAGTGATCAGGTTGCAAAAATAGGTTGGGAATATTTTGGACTAACCTGCCAGTGACCCAATAATATTTTATTACATTTTTAGGGTAAAGATACCCTGGTTGGTCAGTGCAATAGGGCTCACACGAAACTTCTCAGGTGGTTCAATGATAAGGCTATTGCTGGACATCTACATACCTGAAACTTCTGTTATAATATTGAGCATAGTGTTAAAACTGTCCAGAAACCAAGTCATGGACATGTGGCTTCAGTGAATGACTGAACAGATGTGGCAGCATTAGAGAACCTTGTTCATTAGTGGTGAAAGGTTTCCTTCTGAATGGAGAATGAATATTCAAGAGTACTGCAAATTTTTCTGCATTCATTTTCAGTTAATATTATGAAACATCTGCCAAATGATGCTATGTGAAAAAGCAAAACTGGTTAAATAACTTACCTGGTTATTTCTGACTAGAGATGCACCAATCAGAGTAAATTTGACCTGTTTCCTATTTTCTTGTATGAACTTTAACAGCTTTCAAAATATTTATTTTTAGCCTTTCTGCAGTGAAATGTCAATTATTTATATTTAGATAAGAGGTGGTGTCACACTGTATAAGAGAAAGAATACTCGATGTAATAAAATGTTATTACCATTTTAAAAGCCCTACAAAGATTATGTCAAGCTTTACAGTTACTATTTGGAAACATCTGTCTTTGTTCTCTAGAGCAATAGTTTTCAAACAGCGGCACAAACACTGCTGGTTGTATTTGGACTATTTAACGAGGTACCAAAATGAAGGTTTGGTTTCAACTCTTTTTGTGTTAAGACAATTAGCTTTAATGTAGCGTTAATTAGCCATTTACCTGTGAAGTCAGAAATTGGATCTAAACATGTTCTAGTTGGAATCTGCAGAATTTTGCAATTGTTGCAGTCAATGACCAAGCTAATTACAATTAGCAATACAAACTAAAGGCAAAATATGTCTGTTTATTGCATGCACTCAAACACTAAAAGGGCATATTTAAAATTAGAGGGTTGACATTTATTTATATGCGTGACAGATTTCATTGATCTACAAGAAGTGTAAAGAAACTATTCAACATTACAGATATTAATATGTTTGAAACACATGGTCGCCTCTATCTTTCCTGGTTGGAATTCTGACATTAGGGGCCCTTCCTGTTTTATCTCATTGGAAACTTGGAAAATGGTACAAACATGCAGAGCACATTGATAAAAATGTTTCTTCCTTTTCTTCTTTTTGACATCGCACCGGAAACTGAAAACAAAATCTAGGTCCCGTTTTAGTGCCATTTTGACGCTACTGTGGCACTTTTAGAGCTTAATATTAAGTGAGATAGTCCTTATTATGAAATGTTTAAAACCACTGCCCTGCAGAATGTAGTTTGTAATCTAGACCGTGGGATTTCCACCAGGTTGCCAACATTTTCAAATCTAGCATTTGTTATAAACACACAGAGATTAAAAGCCCCAAAAAATAAAACAGCAACTTTGCTGTAAAATGTTCAGCCTTCTTGTTTTCCGCCAAAATTGCTCCTTTGCCAGTCTAACAAAACATCCCCATTGCGTGTACATATTGACGTCCTGGGGCAGAAAGCACAACATTTTCGAGTAAAAAATGACCAAAATCTCAAGGGTATGAAATAGAAGGAATTAAATAACCAGCACCCGCCGAAGTTAATCTCACTGTAGTTAGTGACCTGAATGAACAGCAGACATGCCTCCATAGAAAATACAGCTTCCTCTTAAATAGCTGTATACAGAGTTTATGCTTCCACCGACTTCATTTTGAAACACCCGACTGATTAAGAAAACCAACTTCCACACTGAAGAGGGATGTTGTTAGCACAAATTAGCAGCACTTATGTCAGGTATGTTCTTTAGTTGGAAAAAAGATCAGATTTTTGAGTACTTTTTAGAGTACTTTTGTACTTGGGAAAATTGCACAAACAGCCTAAAATGTATTAAGTAATGTCCTTTAGTGTTAAGGCTCTGTTAAAGATTTATTTTGAAGGGCAAGGTTTTTATATAATCACAATTTTGATGTGTTATTATTTTTATCTTACAGCTAGAAGAAAAACGCGAAATAATTTAGCCAATTACCCCGCCCTATGCTGAATAACACCAACATTTAGAGTAAAAAAAACATAGTGCTTAAAAGTAGACAATGCCTACCTGGAAGTCTTCAGAAAGCTCTGAGAAAAACATCTGATAGACCTTCAGCTCTTCAAATGAGCATCCAATGGTCCTTTTGGGATGTAGCTTGTTGAGATCTGTTTCTATATCATCATTCTGATTAAGAGAAGAAAATAATGAAACAATACCAGAAACATAATACAAGTGGCACCAAACATAGCTAAAAAGGTAACCTGAATGTTTGATGATTCATTTTATGTTAAGTAACTGCCATCTGCTGGGAACTAAGGGAAGTGCAAATCCAAGAAGCCTGTTATTTAAAAGTCAAGAAATGTGGACATCAATAAGCTTTTTTAGTTTAATTTGCATGAGAAACAATAGAAAGATAAGGGATGCTTAACATCTCTAATAATAGCAGTATCACTTCAGGTGGTCATACAGCAATTTGCATATTAATGAAAGGACTGAGTATTACCAAGTTACATTGTTCCTTATCATCTTCGTCATTCTCAGTATCAGTCTCTGCTTCTAGCTCCTCGTTATCATCGCTTTCATCCACCACATCATCCACTGGACACAAAACATACAGATGTACGTTAGTAACATAATCTTTTCATATTTTTTCACTTTATATTTCTTAGTCTAAGCAAGGAGTTAAACCAGACAAACAGAGGACTTTGGCCTCAATAAGTGTCTTCACAATCTAAATTTATATTTCTAAAAAACCTTTGAAAAAAACATACAATCCTAGGAGTATGTACGCACCCTTCTTTAAAGGCCTGTTGTTAATATGATGGGGTTTTTTAAGCCACTCGTATTAACAGCTGTATCGGTTTAGTGATTACTGCTGGGGTTTTTTGTATAAAGCACTGAATTTGGAAGTGGCAAATAGTCTAAAGGCACGTAAATATATTGAGATAAGCAGGGCACCCTAAACTAAACTGAACATAAGGTTGTGAATATGTTGTGTGCTCTCACCCCCAGGAGGTTGGCTGTACAGTTGAGCCACAGGACCCTCAGGAGGGACATGAGGCAGTTGAAAGTGGAAGGCTGACTTGATGGTAGGCAGAGGCAGGCGATTCTTAGGAAAACACTTCCTCATGATGAGGCTTGAAGTGTTGACCAGAGGATCCAGAGTCCGCACAGGTAGACACTCCTGAAAAACAAACATGGAAAACAGAGCAGAGTCCCAGTCTGTACATCTGTGCTGCTTGCTTTCGTTTCTTCTTATAGAGAGTTTCCAACTCACAGCAGAGGAGTTGTAGAGGATCCTCATGCCGTCAGCCTCTAAGAACGCCTTTCGGCCCAGTTTGATGTTGGTAATGTTCCTGAGGCAGACCAACAATCCTTTACGGATCAACATACAGCAGTGTCGAGTGTCGTTGCGATGCCAATCCAGGTACAGAGCAAGCAAGACGGACACAAGGCCACTGTCCACCACACGGCGGGCATTAGTTTCTGCACAGGGGAGTAGAAGACGTAGCAGATAAAGCATTGCCACATATAACTTCCATACTGTGGGATGGACTGATTGAAAGTGTAATGAAACAAAATAAAATAGGAACCGTCAAGCACAGACAAAAGATACAGAACAGTGGGAGGTTCCATAACAAATCAAGTTATTGAAGGCAGAGATGAGAAAAAGGAAAGGACAGGCTACACTAGATGATGATACTACTGATAAATGACCACAGGATAAACTAAGTTCAACTCTACAAAAGTAAAAACAGTGAGTAAAAACAATTACTCACTGGATTTGAGCAGTGTTCCCAGTGCCTCCAGAGCTACCCTGTTAATTTTAAAACAAGGCAAAAGGGTTACATGATGATTGATAACTGTCAGAAAAAGGCCAAAAAGACGAAGCTTGTGGATATCACGGGTGTCTTATAATTCTGTGTTCATGCTGCCCCAATAACAGACAGAAAACACTTACTTAAAGAGGCTTGTGTTCTTCTTGCTGTACGGCCCGACAATCTTGAACAGAAGTTCCACCACACCGTTCTTACCTAAAGAAATAGCATTCACCGCTTCACAAAAAAAAAGAACAAGATAAGGGAGAATTTAAATAAATGACCTCAACTGTAACATGAGACAAAAAACATTTACAGTAAAGACCCTTTATTTGCTTAGCTCCCACATACTGAGGATGCAATATACTTACAGTTGGTAGAATAAATCCTGAGAACCTGCAGACAGGGCAGAAGCAGCTTTGTGTTCTGTAGATTCTGTTTCATTACGTTGACGGTGATATTCAGAGCTCCAGTCAATCGTGCCTTCAGTCCAAACGTTCTGTCTGAATATACACAAGGTTCAATATCAGTGCAACACAAATAAACAATGTGCTACTACTGTACCTTACTGCAGATAAGTGGCACCTTTATTTCAGTGTGTGAAACATTTTCATAACTCACAATAATAAAAAAGGGGAACAGTATAGGCTGAAAAGAAAACAGACTTACATGAGTCAAAAGGTTTTTGTTATACATCAACATTCACTGTGACTTCATAAGGCTAACCCTTAGGAATTAAAACAATGTGTTTATAATCTGAAGTATCTAAACATGGTACCAATAAAATACTTTTTTCATTAGGCAGCCACTCCATTTTCTTTTTTACATCCATATTATGACATCACTGATATTACAGCTGCCATAAAAAGCTACAGAAGCACTAAACCAACTTATGTTCTCTCTGAAAACATTTTATTGACTCTTAAAAGGAAATGCACAATCACCAGTATGTTAACTTATGAGTGAAAATGACCAACTACGGTCTTTTAAACATTCCTTGCCAAGGAATGTCCACAAGTACTACCAAAAAGTTGCAGCAATGACCCGATAGTAATGTTACTTAATTTAATGATAGACTAAGCACTGAGAGAAAGATTTGTTCACTTTGCCATCAATACCTAAAATGACAGAATGGCCCGACCGACCTTCTGATTAATTCAGACCATTACTTGCCCAGTAGGGGGCCTCGCAGACATTTGATCCCAAGATGGTCAAGTAATCATTCAATTAAAAACAAAAATGGGTGAACAAGGCAGTTCTATAATTTATCATAAGAAATGGTGATAGGAATTAGGTTTTATCTTAAGAATTATAAATTCTATCCCCTAAAACTCACAGTATAACAAGGTTTGTTACTTTGGCTCTAAATAGCACCATTTAAAAATATGAACAGTAACCTATTGGGCTTTATTTTTAGAGCAGCATTTGTGATTGTGGGGCTTTGACTTATGCAGCAATGGATGT
Organism: Girardinichthys multiradiatus; assembly: GCF_021462225.1. NCBI lineage: Eukaryota > Metazoa > Chordata > Actinopteri > Cyprinodontiformes > Goodeidae > Girardinichthys > Girardinichthys multiradiatus. The sequence continues at coordinate 28,847,013 of NC_061805.1, forward strand.
TTTGCCAAAAAAGATGACAAATAGATGAACAATAAACATACTTCATTTGTGACAGGATTCAAGGTTCTAGAAAATGCACTTTTTGCATTTAAACCCAAGCTAAAAAAAAACCAGAATCAAGGCAGCCTGAGAAAAGGAGCAGGGTAAGACTAAGTGTTTCATAAAAAAATAGCCCAAGATCGCTCCTAACCACGCAAACATTTCAGATTTTCATTTTCAGAAAGGAAGGCTGGGTCTTTCATTCTATGTGGCCAACTCATCATTGTAGTTGATGGTCTGAGTTTTTTTATGATGTTTTCAGCTTTGGCGAAGCCATTCCCTCAGAATGACATTTGAGACACACTGAAAACTAATTTGTACAAAAAAAGCTTCTCAAGCTACAAATAATCTAACTGATTTGACCAGTGTTCTCTGTATGTGTTTAGAAGCCTGATGTTGTTGGCTTTTCTGCCTGTTTATTAGACCGATCCTTTATTGTCAGATAGGTGTAGCCAATGAAGGAGATGTTAAACACAATCGAAGTAGATGAGGCAGGGACACTTGCAGACTATGCATGAAATATGGCACTTCATTCCCTTTAATTTTGAGTAATAACCAAACAAATATGAAACAAAAATAAAAGAACAATACAAGTGTTTTCATGAAATGCATTGCACACACTTTTGCTAGTTGTGTGTGAAGGACAAAGTGGTTTCAATTCTGATTCTTAGTAACATTGGTTACATTTACTGGATGTAGTTTAAGAAGAAGCAAGTATCAGATTCTGACTGTGTCAGCAGATGCTCCTCTACTGAAATGATAAAAAACATCTTGATCTGATTATTCCCAACTGCAGCAATAAGTTTTACTTTTTTAAAAAATGCACATGTAAGAGTACATCCAACCGATGCTGAATTGTGGATACACAAAAAAATAAACTAGAGATAGATGGATAGACAGTGATACAATGTGACAGTAAAAATACCTTTCAGTCCAACCTTGGCCAGTAGTGCGTGAAGCTGCAGCATAAGTTCCTCACTGGGAGGAATCTCTTTGCTGGCCAAGATCAGAATCTGGAATAAAATTCCCGTTCCTCCTTTGGAAACAAACACTCCCACTCTGCGTCCTCTGCCTAAGACAGAAAACCAAGAATAGGACTGTATCAAATGAGCTGAAACTTAAATCAGGACAAGGTTAGAACCACTTGGAGTAACATTGATATAATTTATCACTACTACCTTATTAATTGGGGAATCAAATTATACTATGTATGCTTTAAGAACATGTATCAGGTTTTTAAATTGTTTTTATTGCATTTATAAATAAATGCAGGAGATCTCATTTTAAAAAGCTTGATATTTTAAATTTAGTGTGAAAAATAAATAAATCAGGGTGTCCTTACCAACTGTCAGCAGCTCACTGAGGATGTACATGATGTTCAGGGTGGTCTGAACATCCCTGCTGTTCTGTCAAAGTATGAAAAATGCTTCATTCTTGCATCTTACAAGGTTGATGTATACATTTTTTTCTTTTATGGTCTTTTCCTGTCTATTGGATTACTATGTTTCCCAGAAACATATTTCACAGGTTCTCAAGTGATACTTATTTTTAGTACTGAATAAAGGATACTTGCTTTCTAAAACTTGCATCTGAGATGTCATACTGCCTTTAAAAACCTCCATTAGGTGGTTGACTCTCAAAAGGGACAATATAATACTGTTCATTCAAAGTAACTTAATCCTACTGTTGCTGACTATTAGAAAAATAATCTTTTGAAAAGATTGTGCTACAGTGCTGTGATGTGATAGTCTGTGGTTGAGTGAACATGTGCTGACCTCCAGAGAAGCCAGGATGACCTCCATTCCACTGGAGCCTTTGGACATCACCTCTTTTCCGCTCCTCTCTGTAACGCCACACACAGTAAAAATAATGAGACATTTAAAAGCAGAAAATGTTGTTCAATTGAAAAAGGCTAAAAAAGATTGTAAGCACTTAAGTAGGTGATGACCACCATTACAAGACTCCTGAGATTCCATTCTGAGGCCAAAGAAACTCCAGAGTCCTTCAGAGGCTTGCAGATTTATTTCATGAGCCAACATAATGTAATATCTCAACTTTCCAGCATGGCAGCCATCTTAGCTGGAGAACTTGGGCTTGTTTTCAGGAATTGAAGTGTAGAAGATTGTCTCGGGTTAAATGCTTCAAAGGAAGGACTCCCATTCAGAAATATGCAGACCAATGACTCCAAGTGCCACAACACAGAGCGCAACGGCTCGCGTTACAACGGACAAAGAGGGAAAGTGACTTCATTCTCTGTTGTGGACACCTTTAATTTACTGTATCTTTACATAGCAAAGAGTTGTTTGCATCCATATAAGTTTTCAATAACGCATCAGTTTTAACTTTTAAAGAGTCTTTAAACAAACTTAAAAACCACACTGCTTACATAAGATCAAATCACCTAGTCAAATGAGGAAGATTTTCAACAGATTATCGGTACTTGAGAAACTCGATCTATTATTTTCCCTGACTCTTAATGTTTTTGCAGTACCTAACATTCATTCTTGTTCTGTGAGTGTGAACAGATCAAAGACCTACTGAAAACAAGAAAACAACCAGAGCTGGCACTCTTTAAAATATGATTTCTCAACAAGTTTCAATGAAAAGAAGAGAATACAGGAAAATGTATGTAGAAAGAAGAAAAAACTAAAAAAACTGGAATTGAATGTGATGTTAACAGTGTTATTAGAGTTTGTTTAAGCCAGTATATTATGCCAGGATGGTGAATCTATTGTAAAAAAAAAAAAAAACAACAAGTGGAGGATTAGTTTACTAGATGGTGATTTTAGACGATGTCTGGCAGGAGTGTTTGGCACAACATGCAATAGATGGTGCATGCGGGGATAAAATGTGCAAAGCATGCAGCTCTTACAACTTGCAGTGAGGAAAAAACGCAAACGTTACACCGGAGACCAACCAGGAGTCATGTTTGTTCAGTCTGTCTCTCCACACAGAAAGGAGCAGCATCTTCTTAAAACATTTTTATCATGCCAGGCTTTTTAAAGAGCTTCTAAACAAATCAACACCTAAAAGCTGATTAATGTGTTGCTGTAAAAATGCATACTAGAACAAAATGACCTACGTTTGAATATCAGCACAGTGAATTGTTACATTTTTATTCCATTTAAATTTAGAGGTGCACAGAAATTTCAGCTGTTGAACGAACTCTACAATCAGTTGGTCTTAGTTTTAAAATATTTTCAAAAAGTGGCTGTTCCCTCAAAACCTAGTATGATGTCACCTCTACTCCAATATTATTTTTTGGCCTCTCAGAGCAGAAAGGCTAAAATCAAATATTTTGAATGCTGTTCTTATAACTTCTAAAGTCAGTATCAACAGGACAAAAGTGAACGAAAATTAAAAATCCACCACAAAATTCTGTTCAACACCTCAAATCGTCCCAACTTTCTTGTCATTTTGGTAACTAAAAGTCAAATATTAAACATTCAAACCATAAAGTCAAACTCAATAAAAATCATAGATGATGTTATCATGAAATTCCATATTTTGGACAATGTTTAGTTCTGAAAGGTAAGACAAAATTTATTTCAACTTCCTTAGTAGTTTTCTGGTGTATTTATTCATTCTTGACCCTACCTGATGACCCTGCAGAGTCCAGTGATGGATAATATCTCCTGGTGTAGCGGTAATCCATTTTAAAACAAAAAGTCTAATGCTTCTCAGATGGCTTGAAGGAGAATGTGCACAGTTCTCCAAAATGCCAGCTTTACTTCCACTGCAGCAAGTCAGAACCCTTCTGAGTTTGACAGGCTATAGTAAATGATGCCAAAAGGTAAAGAACTCCCGAAGCTTCATCGGTATGTCTGTATCCCCTCAAGGTTAGCAGTGATCTCCTGAGATGTTAACACAATCCATCTACTCTTCTACCATGTGTGCACAGATATCTACACTAAGTAACAAGCACCTCCCTTTGGACTCTGCCAACAACTGAACCACTGCCTGCCTCAACAGAAGACTGACAGTTGTTTAAGATGCATCTCTTCATATAAAGGCAGTGAGACATAAGAGAATACATTCCTGTGACATGGAAAAAAAGAGACTATAATAAGCCTTGGCTTTCCCTTGTTCTTTCTTTAGGTTTGCCTTTACTGCCTCCAAAGCCCCTAAGACTCGGAACTTAAGACAGAGTACAGAAAGGTCCCTCTTGGAGTGTATAGTTACTGTGAACAGGGTCACAGCCCCCCCTTCACTTCCCTCCAACCAACGTCATACTCATACACGTTTCAAGTTGAGGTTGCAGGGGGGGCTCTGACAGATAGCAAAGCAGTAGATGAGAAGGGGAACAGCTGTATATCATGATTGATAGAGTTACAGACAGACAGTTTTCCACTGCGCCCATCAGTCAGAATGGATTAACAGCTTTCCTTTGAAGAGAGGAGAAGACCCAAATTATAGGAAGAGGACAGATGATATTCAAGAAAGATAAGATGGAAACAAGGTCAGAGAGAATGCAAAGCATGCTGGCAAGGGAAAACGAATGAGTTCTTAATTTTATTACATAAAGGAAGAATTCCCTGGTTGATTCTCTGAAAATTGCTGTCATTCAAAAATATTTAGAGAAGTACTGAGAAAATGGTTGGTGACCTGAGTCTGATTATTTTCAGCACGGCTGGTTGAAAACTCAAAAATCCAATTTTTTTTCAGTTTCCTTTCAACCATTCCCCCTGAGTGCCTCAGTGTGGAAGTTGGTACTGAAGGAAGAAGATTCGAAGTTAGCTATTTCCAGTATCGGTGAGGTGTTTCCCAGGATTTCCTGCAAGTTTCAGTAATTCAATTTAAGACTTTTTAAAACTATTATTTACATTTTAAAATATAAATAACTCAGATTAGTTGAGTGCATAGCTTTAATTTGGTTAATAACTTAAGTTAAATATAACCTAGTCAACTTAAATTAATCTTTTTCAATTGGCATGTTATTCCACTGCTTTCATACCTTGGTCATCCAACTTCCACACCTTCTTACAGTAGATAGTAAGGTTTATAGTGGTTACTGCTGCAGGTTGTAGCCTATTAGAATCCCTAATTATAAGCCAAACCTGGTTACATATACACTTTCTTATAAGCAAGCAGTGAATTAAATTAGAAGAAAGTTTTCATTGTAATTGCCTAAACACTAAGCCAGCTCCAGCAGAAACTGACTTGGTTAATAAAGAAATGTTGACCGACATACGTACAAACCAATTGAAGACCTACTATGATTTTGAGGTCTTTAAAATTCTCAGACCTAAAACTGGGAAACAATAAGGACTTAAGAATCTGCAGAAAGCATGGTCTAAAAACAAAGCCAGAGGAACAACAGCAGTGTAAGAAGCTATTTAAATGGCCACTGTATTTTCTACGAAGGCGTGTGGGTTGTTCAATTAGTCTGGCACAATGGAGAGCGAGTCTTCGTTGGGTGCCTATCATTTAGCTTCTTGGCCATTCCTTTATGTTCAGCCTGTAAGTCTAAGTACATGCTGGAGCTGGAAATGTTGACAGATTTTACAAATCTCCAAGTCAAAGTAAGGGTCTACATTTCTGAGGGAATACACACACAGACTGATGTTTGCAGCTAATAATGCTAATCACTAATGTCAGATAGTAAAGACAGTTAAAATGTAAACTACTAATAATTTTGTCTGTTTTAAATTAGAGAAATCCTATATTGCAGTGTCTGCTGTCATGCACAATGTGATGTCACTTTGACTGCCAATATAAATAAATAATAAAAGTACACAACACAATAGGCTAGAAACCTATTTTTAAATGCTGTTTTAAAACAGAAATCAGTTAAATTACAATAGGTTTAAAGAAAAGCTGGTAAAATAATTAATGCATTACAAAACTGGGATTGGAAATTGGTCAACAATCTGTGATCGATTGTATTGACAATTTTATATATGACTCAGCTATTTTTTAGTCAACTGATTCCAGAGCTGTTCAAAGTACACTAAGTATATCCAACGGCCGTAGTTTGTCTTTACATTGCTAGTTTTGTGAGTGCGTGTCTGCCATCTACGTCAATGCCAATTTGAGAATAGCAGGCAATCTTAACATGTCACAACTAGAACGCCGAGAATGCTCTGCATATTTGCTTGATAAATGACCAAAACAAGTATCAAAACTGTCAGTTAATTTCACCACTTAGACAAATGCATTTATTGAGTGTAAGAGTGCAACAACAATGTGAAAGTGATATTTCAACTAATCTGGGTTTACAGCAGAGGCTCCCTGCTAACAGAGACACACTCATGTTACACTGTGTTCAACACCGTGAGGGGGCACAATGACTTCTCCTTCCGCTGTGAGATCAACACTCCTCTTAAAGAGTAATCGGAAACTGGGAGGCTCAAGATCCGTCAATCTACACCTCAGCTACTGCCGCACCCATCTTCACTATTTACACAGCAAGAGCACTGAACAAGTAAGTTTTTAATGGATTAATTTACTTAATTATGCAGAGGTGTCCAAAGTGCGGTCTGTGGGCCATTTGTGGCCCTTGGAATAATTTGGTGTGGCCCTTAACTAGGGCTGAAACAAATATTTGGATTAACTGATTACTGAAATAATCGTCAACTAATTTAGTAATCGTATAACCGTTAACTGGAGTATACAGACTCTAAAACATGCCATTTGCTGAAAGAACAACCGACTCAGAGCAGTAATGAAGCCAGAATTGTGCAAAACATATTTAGTATTTAAGATGGAAATCCTTCTTTATCTGTATATATACAGGTCCTTCTCAAAATATTAGCATATTGTGATAAAGTTAATTATTTTCCATAATGTCATGATGAAAATTTAACATTCATATATTTTAGATTCATTGCACACTAACTGAAATATTTCAGGTCTTTTATTGTCTTAATACGGATGATTTTGGCATACAGCTCATGAAAACCCAAAATTCCTATCTCACAAAATTAGCATATTTCATCCGACCAATAAAAGAAAAGTGTTTTTAATACAAAAAACGTCAACCTTCAAATAATCATGTACAATTATGCACTCAATACTTGGTCGGGAATCCTTTGGCAGAAATGACTGCTTCAATGCGGCGTGGCATGGAGGCAATCAGCCTGTGGCACTGCTGAGGTCTTATGGAGGCCCAGGATGCTTCAATAGCGGCCTTTAGCTCATCCAGAATGTTGAGTCTTGAGTCTCTCAACGTTCTCTTCACAATATCCCACAGATTCTCTATGGGGTTCAGGTCAGGAGAGTTGGCAGGCCAATTGAGCACAGTGATACCATGGTCAGTAAACCATTTACCAGTGGTTTTGGCACGGTGAGCAGGTGCCAGGTCGTGCTGAAAAATGAAATCTTCATCTCCATAAAGCTTTTCAGCAGATGGAAGCATGAAGTGCTCCAAAATCTCCTGATAGCTAGCTGCATTGACCCTGCCCTTGATAAAACACAGTGGACCAACACCAGCAGCTGACACGGCACCCCAGACCATCACTGACTGTGGGTACTTGACACTGGACTTCTGGCATTTTGGCATTTCCTTCTCCCCAGTCTTCCTCCAGACTCTGGCACCTTGATTTCCGAATGACATGCAGAATTTGCTTTCATCCGAAAAAAGTACTTTGGACCACTGAGCAACAGTCCAGTGCTGCTTCTCTGTAGCCCAGGTCAGGCGCTTCTGCCGCTGTTTCTGGTTCAAAAGTGGCTTGACCTGGGGAATGCGGCACCTGTAGCCCATTTTCTGCACACGCCTGTGCACGGTGGCTCTGGATGTTTCTACTCCAGACTCAGTCCACTGCTTCCGCAGGTCCCCCAAGGTCTGGAATCGGCCCTTCTCCACAATCTTCCTCAGGGTCCGGTCACCTCTTCTCGTTGTGCAGCGTTTTCTGCCACACTTTTTCCTTCCCACAGACTTCCCACTGAGGTGCCTTGATACAGCACTCTGGGAACAGCCTATTCATTCAGAAATGTCTTTCTGTTTCTTACCCTCTTCCTTGAGGGTGTCAATAGTGGCCTTCCGGACAGCAGTCAGGTCAGCAGTCTTACCCATGATTGAGGTTTTGAGTGATGAACCAGGCTGGGAGTTTTAAAGGCCTCAGGAATCTTTTGCAGGTGTTTAGAGTTAACTCGTTGATTCAGATGATTAGGTTCATAGCTCGTTTAGAGACCCTTTTAATGATATGCTAATTTTGTGAGATAGGAATTTTGGGTTTTCATGAGCTGTATGCCAAAATCATCCGTATTAAGACAATAAAAGACCTGAAATATTTCAGTTAGTGTGCCATAAATCTAAAATATATGAATGTTAAATTTTCATCATGACATTATGGAAAATAATGAACTTTATCACAATATGCTAATATTTTGAGAAGGACCTGTATTGTGTTTTATTTTTTAGGTGGAGAAACTGGATCACGTCTACAGAGGAGTAAATGTTACTAATTGAAGGCTACATATATGAAAACAGCAAAAGGAAAAATAGCTGAATAAAGCCTGCCAGAGAGGCATTAGGAAGAAGTGAGCTCATCAAATCTCATCAGCCTGATATAAATCTCTGCTGGAGTTTAGTTGCTGCACGTTACAAACATTTCTGACTAGCTAAAAAAAATAAAAGGCTGAAACGTCATTTTGTAAGTCTATATGTACAAATATTTAGTTCCCTAGCAACACTGAGCTAAAAGTAAATCAGGCTAAAACACCATGTCTGCAATCAGCAAAAACGTTGAAGATTATCATGTTCAGATTTTCAAATGAATCCAGACAACTGACGAAAATACCGCTGTTTGCTTTTATTAGAAGGTTCAGTTTGTTGTTCCCAGGTTTATTTTAATGTCCTTCAGGCTACCTTCTTTGTAGCTTTGTATTAAATTCAATGCAATCCTAGACTGAGCTACATTCAAAATAGTTCAACTCCTGCATACTTAAAAGTCGACACGTAGTGAGATTTATATTCAGAAAAAATGAGAAAACATTACAGATAAGGACCTGAAAACCATCAGCAGTGCAAAGTGCCAATTCTGCTACTTTCACCAAATAAAGCATTGTGTCCATTTTAGCTTTTTTATTTGTCACAAATAGATATTCACATCTGCTTTTTTGTAGTTCATCAAGGCATATAAAAAAATTGGCTTGAAGTTCAAACTTACATTTCAGACTTGAAATCTATTAAGTTCAGTCTTTAGCCTGAAGATGTCTTTAACTGCAGCTAAAACAATGATTTTTAGTCATATGAGCAAAAGTGAATTCTTCTGTTTAACCAGACTAGAGTTTCTCAGCTCAGAGGAATACAGCAACTACATGACTGGTTTTATAGCATTGATTTCATTCACTCGGTATTCCAATGTACACTTCCCTCCTTGTAAAGTTTGGAGTGAACATCAATCCATTTAACATCTCTCCAAATATTCCACAATGTTTGTCCCCTCAAAGAAACCTATCCTTTTAGATATTAAATTGTTTTATCATGACTGACACCAGCTACTTAAGTGGCTTTTGAATGGCCAAATCAATTAGTGTAAACCTGAATAATGATAACGGTTTTAAATTTCTTTTAAGTGCATAAATGCAAACATGCCCAGAAATGAATACTTTGGAATTACTTCACGCTTACAGTTGTCACACTGCCTTAAAAGCATCTACACCTTCTGGGTCAAATCAACATTTCTTTATTAGCCATTTACATTTTTGGCTTTTATCAAATGTGAATTATGCATTTTTGTTTACCGGGGAGGCATGTGGCATAGAGTGATGGGTGCATCCTGAAACTGAACAACAGACCAAGAATATTTGCTTTATGCAGCATCACAAAATGCAAATAATCAGAAATGTAGACAGTTACATCTTAGAGAACAGCAGATAGCTGTGCCTATTGAAATCTATTCATACTATTAATTTGATTAGCTAATGCAGTCTGTCTGAACAGACCATTATAAAAGCACCTTTTATATAAAAATATTATGCAAGTATACTTTCAATTGCAACTCAAGACACAGACCTCTATTTGCATGAACTTGCATCAAGAATACACAGCTTAGTTTTTGTAGAAACACACTTAACAATTTTAGGTGTGTCCTTATTTTGTTTCAGTTGGATTATATTGCATTTTACAACGAGCCAATTCATTAGGTATACCTCGCTAGTACGGACACTGACACCCATTTGCCTTCAAAACTGTCTAAATTCTTAAAAAGGGGGTCTAAAACACTCTTAAGAGATGAAGGTCAATATTGACATCATGGCGTCACAAATGTTGCAGCAAATGTGTCAACAGTCCTGTTCCATCTCATCTTGAAGGCGCTTTGTTGGACTAAAATCTGGTGACTGTGGAGGTCATTAGAGTACAGGGAACTCATTGTCATGTTCAGGAAACTAGTTGAAATGATATGACCTTTGTTACGTGGTGCATTATCCTGCTGGAAGCAGGCATCAGAAGATGGGTACACCATGGTTATAAAGGGGAGGGGGGCATGCTGAGCAACCATCAGGCAGGCTGTGGTGTTTAAACAGTGCTCAGTTGGTACTCTGGCCAAAAGTGTGTCATGAAAATATTCCCCAAAGAGTTAAAAGGCAGGATGGATCCCAGTTATTCATGTGTATACCAATTGATCCTCCCATCTGAATGTTGCAGCTGAGGTGAACACTTATCTGGTACTAATTTTCCAGTCTGTTTTTGTCCAATTTTGTTGACTCTGTGTGAACTGTAGCCTCAATTTTCTGTTCTTAGCTGAGAGGAGAGGCACTCACTGTGATTTTCTGCTGCTGTGGACCGTCTGCTTCATGTTTCGATGTTTTGGGTAATCTGTGATGGTTTATGCGTACATTTACTATTTAAACTACTGTTTGTTTTCCTATTATCTTAAACCAGTCTGCCCACTCTCCTCTAACATCAAGAAAAGCATGTTCACCCACACAACTACCAATTCCTCCATTTTCTTTCTTGTCAACCATTCGCTGTAAAGCTGGGAAGATGGTTGTGGGTGGAAATTCCAGAAGATCAGCATGTCCTAAAATACTCAGATCAGTTTGTTTGGCACCAGAAACTACATTCAAAGTTATGTAAACATAATTTCTTCCCCATTCTGATGCTTGTTCTCAACTTCAGCAAGTCGCTTTCACATCTAGATGCCTAAATTAGTCAAGTTGCTCCCGTGTGATTGGCTGAATATGTTTTAACAAGCCAGTGAACATGTGCACCTAATAAAGTGGTGAGTGTATCTTGTGAGTCTACTTTTTTTTTCCCTTACCCTGCGTCTGTATGAGATGATAGATCTTCGCTGTGACTTGTCTTGCTGTTTCTACATCTCTCAGCATGACCTCCCTATTCATCCTCTCCAGCTGTCCGAGGAGCATTAGTACCCTGGAGTTACTGGGAACACTGGAAAAAAACAGACATTTCAAAGTTTAATACGAAGGTTCTGTATGGGTCCATATAATACTGTTTCCAGATGTACTATGCTGTCCAAAGGAGGAAGGAGCTTCTTTGTTGCATAAATGGAGCAAAACTGCAAGAACTGAATCACACCAGAGGAAGAAAAAGATACAGTATCACCCATTTTTAAAATATCCTTCCATGATCATATATTAGACAAATACAATGTCTTACAAAATAACTCATAACCCATGAACTTCATATTTTGTCATGTTACAGCTTCAAAGTTCACTGTTTTTATTGAGATTTCATTTGAGACCAACCCAAAGTAGCAAAGTGGAAAAAATTGATACAATGCGTTGTATTTTTTTTACAAATAAAAATCTGAAAAGCTAAATCATGTTTGCTACACATGGCCCTCACATGGCTTGTGACAAACTCCAAGCAGGACCTCTGTGGCTTTTTGTCAACAATGTCTTCTTGCCAGATTTGTGGAGTGAACGACTAATAGCTTGACCTACCTGAGCTGTGAATGCAGCTTCTCCAGAGTTGCCATGGGACTCTTGACTTGTTCTCTGATGATGTTCTCCTTTCATGCCCCAAGTGGATGGCCATGTCTTGGTAGTTTTGCAATTGAGCCATACTCTTTCTATTTTTAGATGATGATTAGGAACAGTGCATCAAGAGATGTTCAGATCTTGAGATATTGTTCTTATCATAATCAGAATTAGCTTTTTTTCACCGTGTTTGCGCACACACAAGGAATTTAATCTCAGTGAAGACATTTTAAATATATAAAACAAGAAACAAAGTTTGTTTACTATATATATATATAGTACTGTGCAAAAGTTTTAGGCAGGTGTGGAATAAATGCTGTAAACAAAGAATGTTTTCAAAAATATAAATGATTGTTTATTTTTATCAATTTACCAAATGCTAAGTGAGGGAACCCAAACATACAGCCAAAGGCATTAACAACTATCTTGAGCGTAAAGAAGAATTACTGGAATTGATGGTATGGCCCCCACAGAGCCCTGATCTCAACATCATGGAGTGTGTCTGGGATTACATGAAGAGATAGAAGGATGTGAGAAAGCCTACATCCACAGAAGATCTGTGGTTAGTTCTCCAAGATGTTTGGAACAACCTACCAGCCGAGTATCTTCCAAAACTGAGTGCAAGTGTAGCTAGAAAAATGTATGCTGTTTTAAAGGCAAAGGCTGATCACACCAAATATTGATTTGATTTAGATATCTCTTTTGTTAATTCACTGCATTTTATGAATTGATGAAAATAAATGATTAACACTTTCATTTTTGAAAGCATTCTTTGTTTACAGCATTTTTTCACACCTGCCTAAAACTTTTGCACAGTACTGTCTACATACAGTGTTTTTACAAAAGAGGAAGACAAGGATTAATTTGTGCAAATGTGCATGGTATCGAGCTGGGCACTGTGGACCTAAATTGGTGCCATAAAGTTTGTTCAAAAGAAAAACATTTGAACCTGAAAAATTATTTTGAACCTCTCCCCAAAAAATGTGAAAACTGGAAAAAAAAGTTTTGCAACTGAAAAAAAAAACTGATGTGAAACTGGAAAAAATAAGTTCAAAACTACTTTTCAGATTCAAGTTTTTTTTTTGAACTTGCAGATTTTTTTTTGGCTTCAAACTTGTGGCCCTGTTTTGGCGTGGGGGGCGGGGCCTCAGATCATGACTGACAGCTCAACACAGCGGCTGAACAACATATTCCCAGCTGTTGCATTCAGAGACCATGGGAACTGGGATTACCTGTAATACATCATCAATATTCTATATATATGTTTACCAAGACATGGCCATCCACTTGGGGCATGAAAGGAGAACATCATCAGAGAACAAGCCAAGAGTCCCATGGCAACTCTGGAGAAGCTGCATTCACAGCTCAGGTAGGTCAAGCTATTAGTCGTTCACTCCACAAATCTGGCAAGAAGACATTGTTGACAAAAAGCCACAGAGGTCCTGCTTGGAGTTTGTCACAAGCCATGTGAGGGCCTCACGGCCTCATATGTGTGTGCGTGCGTGCGTGCGTGCGTGCGTGCGTGCGCGTGTGTGTGTAGGGACAAGGGTTAGTTTTTAACCACCGGCCCACGAGCTGAACCACCGGCACGAGCGCAACATCAAGTACGCAAGAGGCGACAGTGTCTGGGGCGCTGATATTTTGCTGGACCATTGTGCCCTAAACATTGCCATATCAACCTGTTAGGGATAACCTTTATTTATATGACTCATAGCTGTTTTTCCCACTTATCCCATAATGATATTAAGCATAAATTCTAATGTTTCCTTTTTGTTAGAAAAGGATGCTCATTGACACACATTACAAAGATAAATGGCCCAAGGTTTGTCATGAATGACCTGTGGCTGAGGCACTGGGTTTGATGGTGGAGCAGGTTGTAACTGGGTTGATTAGAAAGCCACAGCACACTTAGATTAAGGATGGACACCCGCTACTACACAACCTACCAGATAGACACCACAATGGTGACACATAGTCTACTGATAATCACTGAGGGAGGGCACATCCATTGCATTGGAGCGCCAGATATAAAACTACATGTGACCTTCTTTCGGTGCTCTTCGTCATCCTTTTACAAACTGCGACGGTCCGAGACGGGAGCCTCAGCGCTGATCTCTGTAACCATTCCTCTGCCTAATTTAGATTAAAGGAGCTGAAAGTTAGAAAATGTTTGACAGTCGTTCCTTTAAGAGTCAGTGTTAGATAGAGTCTGATCGCCTCTGGGAACCAGGGACTGGAGAGACTCCCGAGAGATCTGACCGTCAACAGGGTGCGGTAGCTCGGACAAGCCTCTCCTCTGCTCCAGTCAGGCAGACCAGCTCTGTTGCGCGCTGGCGAACAGCTGATCTACAGGGGTTGGACAATGAAACTGAAACACCTGGTTTTAGACCACAATAATTTATTAGTATGGTGTAGGGCCTCCTTTTGTGGCCAATACAGCGTCAATTCGTCTTGGGAATGACATATACAAGTCCTGCACAGTGGTCAGAGGGATTTTAAGCCATTCTTCTTGCAGGATAGTGGCCAGGTCACTACGTGATACTGGTGGAGGAAAACGTTTCCTGACTCGCTCCTCCAAAACACCCCAAAGTGGCTCAATAATATTTAGATCTGGTGACTGTGCAGGCCATGGGAGATGTTCAACTTCACTTTCATGTTCATCAAACCAATCTTTCACCAGTCTTGCTATGTGTATTGGTGCATTGTCATCCTGATACACGGCACCACCTTCAGGATACAATGTTTGAACCGTTGGATGCACATGGTCCTCAAGAATGGTTCGGTAGTCCTTGGCAGTGACGCGCCCATCTAGCACAAGTATTGGACCAAGGGAATGCCCCCCAAGCGTCACTCTGGGCATGCAACAGTCTGGGTGGTACGCTTCTTTGGGGCTTCTCCACACCGTAACTCTCCCGGATGTGGGGAAAACAGTAAAGGTGGACTCATCAGAGAACAATACATGTTTCACATTGTCCACAGCCCAAGATTTGCGCTCCTTGCACCATTGAATCCGACGTTTGGCATTGGCATGAGTGACCAAAGGTTTGGCTATAGCAGCCCGGCCGTGTATATTGACCCTGTGGAGCTCCCGACGGACAGTTCTGGTGGAAACAGGAGAGTTGAGGTGCACATTTAATTCTGCCATGATTTGGGCAGCCGTGGTTTTATGTTTTTTGGATACAATCTGGGTTAGCACCCAAACATCCCTTTCAGACAGTTTCCTCTTGCGTCCACAGTTAGTCCTGTTGGATGTGGTTCGTCCTTCTTGGTGGTATGCTGACATTACCCTGGATACCGTGGCTCTTGATACATCACAAAGACTTGCTGTCTTGGTCACAGATGCGCCAGCAAGACGTGCACCAACAATTTGTCCTTTTTTGAACTCTGGTATGTCACCCATAATGTTGTGTGCATTTCAATATTTTGATCAAAACTGTGCTCTTACCCTGCTAATTGAACCTTCACACTCTGCTCTTACTGGTGCAATGTGCAATCAATGAAGACTGGCTACCAGGCTGGTCCAATTTAGCCATGAAATCTCCCACACTAAAATGACAGGTGTTTCCATTTCATTGTCTAACCCCTGTATAACACATAACATGCGCTGCAGGGCGGCCAGCTGAGCTGACAATGAAGAGCGGAGATCAGAAAAAAATCCCAAGCTTAATTATGCAGGGGTATTCAGAAAATACCGGCTCGTTTTGCATCTGGTTTCATTCCCGCCGCTTAGCGATTCGTTTGCTTTATGTTGTGAGCATGGGAAATCTCCAACACGAACTTAAAATGCAAATCTGTCAAGATCATATTTTCTCCTCTGAGATGCGCGTCGTGTATTCACGTAAGCTGCTTCTATCGATGAAGCGTGTTATCATTCAAAACCAATCACATATATATAGAATATTGATGATGTATTACAGATAATCCCAGTTCCCACGGTCCCTGAATGCAACAGCTGGGAATATGTTGTTCAGCCGCTGTGTTGAGCTGTCAGTCATGATTCCACACCCGTGATCCGAGGCCCCGCCCCTCACGCCAAAACAGGGCCAAAAGTTTGAAGCCAAAAAAAATAAATAAATCTGCAAGTTCGAAAAAAAAAACTTGAATCTGAAAAGTAGTTTGGAACTTATTTTTTCCTGTTTCACAGCAGTTTTTTTTTTCAGTTGCAAAACTTTTTTTCCAGTTTTCACATTTTTTGGGGAGAGGTTCAAAATAATTTTTCAGGTTCAAATTATTTTCATTTGAACAAACTTTATGGCCCCAATTTAGCTCCATAGCCACCCTGACTGTCAGGTTTTCATCAGAGGATGGTGAGGGGAGGGAGGTTGGGGGTATCAGAGTAAAGGGGGAAATGCAAATGGAAGCCACATTTATAGACTTATTTGTAAAACCATGTATTCTTCCCAGTCCAATTCAACATTATGTACTACTTTATGATGGTCGATCAACTAAAATCTCAATTAAAAAAAACACATCTATGTATGAGGTAGTAACATGACAAAATAAGAAAAAGTTCAAGTTGTATCAATACTTTTGCAAGGCACTGTATGTCAAAAACCAAAAAATTATAAATAGAAGCAGTTTCACTGGTAACCCACTGTTACCAAACACAGATCGGGTCTGATTTAAGATTTGTTTATTATTCTACTAAAGCTGATTTAATGGCTGTTCTCGAGGGATTAACTATTTCTGGGGTGACCGATCTTTTTCTAATAATATAAACTTCCCTGGCACTCAACTAGAAGCAAGAGATTAGGGGTCACTTGGTACAGCAAGGGCAAACAATGAAAAATCAAAACTCTGATTATGCCCAGTAGAGCAGAAGCTCAGTCCTTATAAGAAGAGAGAAACGAAGAGACAAAAACAGAAATAGAAACTATGTGTCCGAAATTTGAAAAAAATGTCGCGAATGATGGGAGAATGTAAAGCCTGAATGGGCAAAGAATAAAAGCAGATGTAGAGCCTAAATAAACCTGAGTCAGAGATGAACAAAGATTATTTTTAGGCGTGACAAATTCATATGGCTACTTCTGGAAGGCCATGTAATTATCTCTACAGCGTACTCTCTGGCTCAAACACTGACAGTCTCTCTCACACGGTATGACCAGAAGATAAACATTGGGATCGGACGCTGCTCTGAAGTGAGTCAAAAGCTAAATCAGCACTGGAACAGAACATCATCATAAAAGTGAATCAAGAGCGAAGAAGATCATAATACAAAAAATGTGTCTTTAAGCTGCACACATTCCCACACATCACTGCCTGTGTGTGTAGCTGTGCATGCATCTGCTCACCCCTTCTCTGTGGCCATTTTGGGCTTGTTCATTTTTTCCTACGTCAAAAGGTCATATCGTCTGCAAGAGAACGAAAAGAAAGTTCACATTACTAAAAAAGAACAAGTCAAAACATTCCACAACATTTGGAAACAAGCGTGAATAACCTTCACCCACAATGTCGCATTCCCACAGGACCCCCAACCGGCCAAGCAACTATGGCAAAACCAGCTGACAATAAAGCTCAACTGTCCCCAGCTTTGAATGTACTGGTCTATAAATATGTGCAGGATTTGTCCCAAACTGGCATCCTGTGTAG
The DNA here is from genome assembly GCF_021462225.1 of Girardinichthys multiradiatus. Taxonomy (NCBI): domain Eukaryota; kingdom Metazoa; phylum Chordata; class Actinopteri; order Cyprinodontiformes; family Goodeidae; genus Girardinichthys; species Girardinichthys multiradiatus. Next base: position 28,864,530 of record NC_061805.1, read on the forward strand.
GGTCATAAAAGAGTAAACTGTTTTACAGCATAACATTATATATTAGGCTATAATTAGATGCCTGATTAAACAATTCTTGCACACGTATATCAATTTCTACCTTATACATTGGAGAAGCCCTGAGAGTCATGGAAAAACCTAAATACTACCTCTTAATGTTTAAGGATTTTATATGCAAAGACCTAGATACTCTGGATTATTTTTTTTAGCACGGACCACACACATATACAAAAACACCCCATTACTTAACAGCTTGTAAAACCCACCAAAGCAGAAAAGGCTGAAATATTTTTTTTCCTAATCATCTTTGAAAGATTATTTTGAGATCTACAAACATTAGCTTGTGCAGATCTTTTAAATTTATGCCTTTTGATTCTGAATGTGAGACAAGGTATTGTGACAACAATTGTGCTGTGGTAATGATTATAAACCCTAATTGTTGACATTTACAAACTTAAAAACTGATGTGGGTGAGATTAATGCTTTTGCTGCTCAAACTATCTTTTTCACATATTCCTCAAATAAATATTGCATCTATGTTTTAAAATATAAAACTGCCATAGGTGCAGTATTTGATTTAATTGGTGTTGTAAAGCAGCCTATTTAATAATGGGAAGGATTTAAATTTAGAGCAGTGCTTGCAAGGCTCTAGAGTCATGCAGTGATAAATTTATAGGTGAACAGACTGCTGAGTTGTGATATTGACTGAGCAATCACAGCACCATGTTTATTTTCATTTGAAGCCATTCTGATGTAGATTTGCTTTAGTGTTTCAGACCATTGCCCTGTTGCACAGCTGTCAGACAAATGGCCCGACATCTTACTCTAAAATATTAGTACACAGTAGGAGTTCAAGAGTTCATTGTTAGAGAATCTCACAAAAGTGAGTACACTACACAGCTTATTTTCTTTTTGTAAATATTTTATATCTTTGCATGGGACAACACTGAAGATGTGACACTTTGATTCAATGTAGTCTGTGAACAGCTTGTATAACAGTATAAATTTGTTGTCCCCTGAAAAAAACTCGGCACACAGTCATGTGTGTACAGCTCTAAGTTAAAATGTCCAAATTGTCCCCAATTAGAAATTTTCCCTCCCTATTGTCATGTTACTCGTTGTGTTACAAGGTTTCAGGTGTGAATGAAGAGCAAATGTGTTAAATCTGGTGTAAAAAAATATAATGTTTACCAAAATGTGGAGGTGTACTCGCTTTTGTGGGGTACTATAGCTCTGTGTCTGCAAAACAGGTACAAATCCATTAGCCCTCAACCACTGACGGTTTGTATGGAGGTATTTACTGCTACACAGAGTCTGATTTTCACCAAATAGAATTTACGTAAAACGTCCAAACTTTGATCTCAACAAGCCAAACAATACTGATCCAAATCCATGTTGTGCCAGCTTATTCTTTTGTTCTTTTCGTTGAAAGAGGACGCTTTCTATTGAAAACACCAGCCATTAACTAATGCCCCTTTTCCATTTGAAGGTTCCAGCTCTGCACCTCCCTACTTGGTCTCACTCTACTCCAACCTGTTGCGTTTATAACAACAGGTCATGGCTTTAAGCGCCGTCTCCAGCAGTAAGTGTAGTGTGCTGTGTTGCCATTTATGTGTGACATTGTTGTATTAAACTAATGCAGGAATGTCTTATATATGTTTTTCATGTATAAAATGATCCACTGGGATAATTATGTGTCACACTGCCCAACCAGAACTTATTATAGCCGCTGGACCGGCAATGCTCAAAAGTTTGCCTGAAGGAGTTAAAATGCTGAGGTTTATGAGGACCTTTTGTCTCAGCCATACCAATAATTAGAACAAGGACTTTAAAGCGCAAAATCGCAGACTTTTGATCGAGGTAAAGTTAGTTTCTAGTTTGGGGGTGGGATATTCAGCAAGGTCTTCCTCCAATTTGACCTGATGCAGGCAGTCTGATTATGGGCAGCAACTTTCTGCCTGCTCCTTCCTCCTGCAGACAGTGGTTCGCTTTAGGACTGAGGATACATTTTCAAACCAAACATGCTGTTTCCTGGTGGAATTGTTTTGTGTGTTTTGGGGAAAATGTAGGTGCGTCTGAATTTTTAAAAATCAGTTTTTTCAACCTGAAAACAGTCTGCAACAATGGCTACATTGATCCAGATATTCTTTAAACATACTCTACTAGTCAAAAGTCTGAACTCATCTTTATCATTCAATGGCTGTTGCTTAATTTTATTACTTTCTACGTTGTAGATACATCGTGAAGACAACAAAAAGCAAAGGTATATAGAATTATGCAGCAAAAAAAAACAAAACTGTGAAGTAACTCAAAACATCTTTAATATTTTGGATTTCTCGAAATAGCCCCTCTTTTTTTTCATTTCTGCTTTGCACACTGTTGACATTCTCTCCATGAGCTTCACGATGTAGCCATCTGAAATAGTCTTGAAGCAGTTACCAGAGGTAGAAAAAAAATACAGACAAATCATTGAATGAAAAGGTGTGTCCAAACTTTTGACTGGTAGTGCAATTTGTTTGATAAAATGTACATCCACACCCTCTCTGAGATGCCCATCAAAGAAGTAATATCCAAGGCATGCCAGTAGGGGGCAATAACACTGACATTACCATCTACATTTAAAACAAAATGATTCTGACCATGGCTAAAGCAGTGTTAGGCTAAAGATTTGACAGGTCCCCACAAAACAAATGTTGTGCATGCTTTCTTTGACACACTTTCATATTTTTTCTTTGTTAATTCAATAGAAGCAGAGTCAGGACAAATTAAGGTAGTTGTGTAAGGCAGTTTGTTCCAAAACAAAGAAGCTATGAGACAAAATAAAGAAAAACTTTTAAAAAATGCCTTGAGTGATATTACACAAAACACAGCATTCCCTGATGTCCTGCATGCTTATTGGTAAAATAGCTTTAGATAAAGGTCAAATTTATGACCTTAACACAAGCTTACATCTAAAAATATAAGTTTTGAACAAAATATGTACAGTGGTGGTCCCCCTTCATAAGAAGGGGGATCGGAGGGTGTGTTCCAACTACAGGGGATCACACTTCTCAGCCTCCCTGGTAAGGCCTACGCCAGGATGTTGGAGAGGAGAGTTCGGCCGATGGTCGAACCTCGGCTTCAGGAGGAGCAGTGTGGTTTTCGTCCCGGCCGTGGAACACTGGACCAGCTCTATACCGTCTACAGGGTACTCGAGGGTTCATGGGAGTTTGCCCAACTGGTTCACATGTGTTTTGAGGACCTGGAGAAGGCATTCAACTGTGTCCCTCGTGATGCCCTGTGGGGGGTGCTTCAGGAGTATGGAATCGGGGGCCCTTTACTAGGGGCCATCCGATCTCTGTTCAAGCGGAGCAGGAGTTTGGTCCGCATCGCCGGCACTAAGTCGGACCTGTTCCCGGTGCATGTTGGACTCCAGCAGGGCTGCCCTTTGTCACCGGTCCTGTTCATAACTTTTATGGACAAGATTTCTAGATGCAGCCAAGGGCTGGAGGGGGTCTGGTTTGGGGACCAGAGGATTTTGTCTGTTCTTTTTGCAGATGACGTGGTCCTGCTGGCCCCCTCTAGCCAAGAGCTACAGCATGCACTGGGGCGGTTCGCAGCCGAGTGGGAAGCGGCTGGGATGAAGATCGTCTCCTCCAAGTCAGAGGCCATGGTACTCGACCGGAAAAGGGTGGCTTGTCCTCTTTAGGTTGGAGGGGAGTTCCTGCCTCAAGTGGAGGAGTCTTGCTCCTCGGGGTCTTGTTCACGAGTGAGAGAAGAATGGAGCGGGAGATCGAGAGACGGATCGGTGCGGCTGCCGCAGTAATGGGGGCACTGTGCCGGTCCATTGTGGTGAAGAGAGAGCTGAGCCGAAAAGGGAAGCTCTCGATTTACATTCCTACCCTCACCTATGGCCATGAACTTTGGGTTATGACCGAAAGAACGAGATCCCGGATATAAGCGGCTGAAATGAGCTTCCTCCGTAGGATGGCCGGGCACACCCTTAGAGATAGGGTGAAGAGCTCGGCCATCCGGGAGGGGCTCGGAGTAGAGCCGCTGCTCCTCCACATCGAGAGGAGCCAGTTGAGGTGGCTCGGGCATCTATACCAGATGCCTCCTGGACGCCTTCCTCGGGAGGTGTTCCAGGCACGTCCCACCGAGAGGAGGCCCAGGGGACGACCCAGGACACGCTGGAGGGACTATGTCTCTCGGCTGGCCTGGGAACACCTTGGGCTCCACCCGGAGGAGCTGGAGGAGGTGTCTGGGGAGAGGGACGTCTGGGTGTCTCTGCTGAATCTGCTGCCCCCGCGACCCGGTCCCGGATAAAGCGGAAGACGATGAGTACGAGTACCTACAGTAATCAATGTAGCATTACTCAAAAAAAACCTCAGATGCAAAAGTAAAATTTGGGCCTGAACATTTTCAGATTTTCCAAAGGAATTAAAAAAAACGTAGGCGTTCAGAACGGCATGATGTTTTCTCAACCACAATCACAGGATTAACAGTAAGGTTAAAAGGGAAATTTCAGGACTTGAAGCAATTTCTGTTTAAATGTTATAAGCAGTTAAAAGGTTACCCACAGTAGGTAACCATATTGGTGTCTTCTTTTAGGATAAATCCAAATAAGTTGTTAAGTAAGATGAAGTTTAAGTTATCAGTATGGCATTTAACATTTTACTGGTCAGTTACAATGACTAGTGTAACAAGTAGCTTGTAAAAATCCCATTTACAGTTCATCATCAAATATATTTTTGGAATATTTGAGTTCATCCAATGAACTAGTCCTCAACAACAATCACAGTTTCTCATGTGGCCCTTTGGCAAAATCAATAGTCCATCTCTACTTTAAGGCATGGTCTCTACGGTGACCTGTGCGTTAAGCTCTTCAACCCTGCTTTCTGTACAGAAACATGAAGCAATTCAGATCAAAAAAGATTTAAAAAGAAAAACAAAATGTAGCTCAAATACATGACTGATTGCATTAATTTTTCATAAATATGATGGAAATACTTTGCTAAATTAAAGTGTTAATTTATTCTGGTCAGGGCATTGTTTGGTTAGTTGTGTAAAAGTAGTTTATCTCTAAATGCAAAAATAAAGCTTTGATTACCAAAGGATAATCTTACCAAACGTTTTTTTTTTTTTTTTACTTCATCTCACAGACTCAGACAGAAACACCACATCATCATCATCATCATCATCTGGCTGCTCCACGATGATACAGGCAGATTACCAGATAATTTAAGGTGATAATTATAGTCCAAGGGGGAGCAAAGTTGTAACAATAGGTCAGGACATACTTTCAATAAACCAGGTAAACAGCTGACACATTACCCATAGAAGTCTAGCCAAAACAAACGGTTGACTGGAGGATTTATTCCAACAGACCTGTCTCTTCCCAAAATGTAAAATTCATTAGGGACGAATATTTGCCCTTCTCTTTAAACTTAAATGTATTGTTATTTTCCTCGTTTCTGAAAGATGTTAAATTGGATAACCCAGCTGAAGCTTATGGCCCCTGCACCTGCTGGGCTGGTCACTCATTAACGGTCGCCTGTCTGCACCAGCAGGCCAGCTAGCGGCCAAATAAGCTAGCGGAAGTGCTCAACATATAGCACAAAACGAGCTAAGACAACGCAGCAAGTCATCACAATAAAAACAAAATAGTAGAATTTCTCAAACCTGCATGAAAAGGAGCTGCCGATCAGCTGAGGGTGGACCGAGTCTGAGATAAGGGGGACAGCTACTGTTTGCCTGAAACGCCCTGCTGATGATGTGATGAGAGCAGAGGGAGTCTCTGTAGCAACGCGAGAGTAGCGGCGTCTTTCTGTTTTGGTTGTTCTAAGCGTAATTAAGGTGAACCCATTTATTACACAATTTATAGGTTGTTTTAAATTTTCACAGTTTTAGTTTGTGACTTATGAGCTATATCGTGAATTGGAACTTCACCAGTATCCAAATGAACTACAAATCCCAGACTGATTGCGACCTATGACGTAAAATGTATGTTCCAGTCTTTACAGTGTTCGAAGGGATACAAAACCAAGGTAGGTGCTAGTTTATACCACTTTCACGATTATTGAATAACAGTATTCGCATTTATTATAGTGCATACAGGGTAACAACATATAAAACATTCAGAATTAGATTTTGTTTGCTGTAAATACAGCGTGGGTAGCATTAGTTTGTTTACACACGGCATCTGAAACTGGTGAGAGCTAGCTAAAATCACCTCGCGTATTTACCATAATGTTGTAGTGCAGGACCCATCATTGTTTCTGTACGTTTTTGGTCAAATTTCACGAGGTAATTCTTAATATTTCTGTTAATACTAGCAGAAATCCCACATACGCAGTTAGTGCTATCTATATTCTGTTGGTAGTTTATTGATTCAGTATCAATTTCCTCCTGAATCAATTTAAGTAAGATCATACAGCACATTTGCACCACTTACTATAGTTAAAGTACCATGTCCAAACTGTTAATACTATTGTGTTGATCTAAATTTGATAATATTTAAAGAATTTGCCCATTAGTGCTATTAACGCACCAGTTAATCGGTCAGATGTCGGAATCGGTCATTTTGACCTAAATCAGCTCAACGGTGATCGATAGTTCAAATATTGAAAAATTTTATATTTTTTGTTCTTTCTTTCTTGTTTATTAAACGGATCAAAACTAGGAAATATCACCATTATTGGTCTATATCTTTTATCAGCTAACAAAATGTACCTTAATGCACGTTTTAAAAGTATTTTAAAATTCTCTTGCATTTTGTTTTAGAAATGGATTAGTACGGGACTGCACACCCCTGCAGTCAAAGTACCACAAACACAAATATTGCTTAAAAACAACCAAACTCAACAAAGAAAGTCGTACCGAATATTAAATAAGCTAGTTTTGGACACCTGTAACTTTAAGTAGTGCAATGCTACTGCTAAACAGCACACAATAACTCCATTCATTCATATTTGTAAAATGTATATTTATTATTGCTCTTATGGAGAAATAGGAAATGGTTCCATAATATTTTTAGTTTTTGGAATATGTAAATATAATACTGTAGTATATATGGTTTTCATTATAAATAAAAACTGTAATGACCATAGAAAAAAAAATCACTATAACGATTAATGGTATGATAATTGCCCATCCCTACTGTGTAGGCCATCATATACCATTTCCTTAATATAACTACTTTTTGTTATTGGTCTAACGTAGTCACATCTCCAGACAAACTGTATTTTTGGGTATTTATTAGCTCTAAGCCATAATCATCAACATAAACAGGATTAAAACCTTGAAATGGATCACTGTAAGTAAAATGAATCTATAATAAACATGACTTTTACATTTTCCATCTTTTAATGATGTGATTTATTCAGATAGCCCTGCACATTCTTTATGTCATTTATATTGGCTCTTAACTTAAGATTGTCTAAACATTTGCGTAATGCTTTTTACCTCTTTTCAAAGTGAAGTGCTATTGGTCACCATGGTGATGAAGTCAGCAGTTGAGGATGACGATACCGGCTGGGTGCTGGGCATACCAGAAAAGATGAAGAACAATGCCAACTGGGTTGATATCACTCATGAGTTCAAGGGTGCCTGCAAAGGTGAAATGTTTTATTATTATTTAACTGTTTGCAAATTCTGCAGATCTAAAATATATTCGGATTTCACATCCTTGTTTTTATCCTTTATTTTTGCAGAGTTGAACCTCGGAGAACTGCTTCATGATAAACTGTGAGCATGACAAAATGACATTCAACACATGATTAGAAACAGCCCCAAACAAATCCTCAAAACTAAAGTTTACAGCACTGAAATGAGTATTTGTTGTTTTTCCTTAACATGTTTCAGTTTCATGTCATTATTTGTATTTGCCTTATCTTTTTGATGGATTTAAAATCATTATCATTACTTTAGTCCTTCAGAAGTAGGTAGAGTGAGTTTTCTCTTATGGTGCAGGTTTGGCTTATTTGAGGCCATGTCCGCTATCGAGATGATGGATCCTAAGATGGATGCAGGAATGATCGGAAACCAGGTCAACAGGAAGGTGCTCAATTTTGAACAAGCAATTAAGGTACAACAGTAAAAACATAAAGGCAGATTTTCTACTGCTCACCTCACACATTTAGTGTATTTACTTTATTATATAGAAATCCAATGAAGCAGCTACTTTACTCGATTTACTCTTTGGCATTTATTTCAGGAGGGTGCCATCAAGGTGAAAGACCTTAGTCTTCCTGAACTCATCGGGATCATTGACACTTGTTTCTGCTGTTTGGTGAGGGTTTTTTGTTTCATATTTTCTGATTGTCTCTATAAAGTTGATGTCTTTCTGAAAAGTTTAAGAGGACATGAAAATTCTTAATTCTTAAAAATTCTTAATTCTGCTGTTTTGATGTTTACATTCACCCATGAATGTCAGAAATGTAGGGCTTTTTAATGAGTGAAATAATAATACATCATGTAATTACAGCGATTTATTTTTTTTTTGGGTTTGTTTTTGTTTCATGAAGAATCGGGAGCACAAGGTTGATTTTACTGTGAACTTTTGTTATTGAACACAGGATTGACATTATACTTTCAGACCTAAATATATACATCAACCCTGAATAATGTTTGGTGAAAATTACCTCTAGCCATCTGGGCCACATGGCTTTTGTAGCCACCAGCAAGCGTCTGGCACAATTGTTCCTGGATATTTGACCACTCTTCTTTAGTGTTGGGGGAATTAGTTTAAATCTTTTAGTTTCTTGGCACTGACCTGGTTTTTAAGCATAGTCCACAATTTCATAACACAGCTGGGTTCAGGGCTTTGGGCCAAGCATCCTAGAAGCTTTATGTTGATTATAATTGGTAATGAAGAATAATTTGAAAAACGAATTAAAAGCCCTAAATATGACATGTATTCTGATGAGTTCATGCAAACTTTTTATCAAACTCGTGATCTTTTTTCTTCTTACACTTTGGATTACCACTGATACAACAAACCGAGTCTTTATATGTTGTGTGTTTTTACTTGGGTTTACCTAGATAACGTGGCTGGAGGGTCACTCCTTGGCACAGACCGTGTTCACCTGCCTGTATGTCCATAACCCTGACCTCATTGAAGAGCCGGCGCTCAAAGCCTTTGCCCTGGGTTTACTGAAAGTGTGTGACATCGCGCGAGAAAAAGTCAACAAGGCAGCAGTGTTTGAAGAGGTGAGCTGTTGTCTGTCTGCTGCTCAATGTTGGTCTAAATGTTAGAGACGGCTGTGGTATGAAGTCTAGCTGGAGATGGCTTGGAACATGTCCTGTAACCCACTCAACACCACTGTGATGAATTTCAGTTCCACTGAAGCAGCTCATTGACAAGTAGGCCTGGCTTTGGCTGAACTTGGCAGCTTCCAGGTGTGAATGTGTGTCAATGCATTCAGGTTGTTACCTCTGAGAAAAACGGTCCGTCAATAAATTACAGGGTTCCTGAGCAGGCGGAAAAAGTGTGGAATTTGATTAAAGATTACCAGACTTTCCAGGTTAATACAAGTATGGAAAAATACAATAAGAGTATGGAAAAATATTGGTATTTCCAGACTTCATTCCCTTTCATATTGTGTAAATGTTGTCCTTTACTCCCTCAATCCTTCCTCTCTTCCTTGTGTTCTTCCTTCTTTCTACATTCTTTGTCTTGCTCTGCTTTCTTCCTTTATTTCCTTCATTTCTTTCTTGTGTTTTTCCTTTTCTTTCATTCCTTGTCATCTTTTCTTTATATCTTATTTATCTTTCTTTAAGTCCTCCTTTGTGTCCGACTTCCCTTCCTTCCTTTCTTCTTTCTGTCTGCTCTCCTGATTTTATTCCCTCTTTCCTTATGCTTTTTTATTTTTTCCCTTGCTTGCTTCCTCCTTCCCTTGCGTCCTTCTTTCTTTTCTTCCTTGTGCCCCACCACCCTTTTTTCTGTTTGTTATTTGTCATTTCTTCCTTCCGTGCAGCCTTCTTCCCTCCTTCCTTGTATCCTAGCTCCATTCCTTCCCTCTGTGTCCTTCCTTTCTTCTAGTTTCTTGTTTTTTTTCCATCTTCCATATGTAAATCCTGCCTACTTTAGAAATACCTGGCTTTTTTCTTAATTAAGAAGGGGACAAGGCATAATAATAACAAAGGTCAGGTTACGTTTCATCTGCCGACATTGTTTTCATTATGAACCGTTTGAGGAACAGATAGGTTTTGAAACATCCTTATGTTTCTGTGTAATATATATAAATAATGATTTTTAACTCGTGTTTTCTGTAGGAGGATTTCCAGGCAATGACTTATGGGTTCAAGATGGCCAATAACGTCACAGACCTGCGGGTGACCGGTGCGGGTTTGTAATGTTACCTGTTGACAATTTCCGAAGTTTATTCAGCTGAAAGGCCATTTCTATCTCTCGTGTTGATCTTCTATAGGTATGCTTAAAGATGTGGAAGATGAGTTACTGAGGAAAGTTAAGGTATTTTTTCTCTGTCACTGCAGTTTCATTAAGATACTGATGGTACATTCTTTGTCCTGATGTACATTGTTTCTCCTCACAGAGCACACGCAGCCGGCAAGGCGAGCAGAGAAACCCAGAAGTT